>NC_090198.1:21741285-22345452 GCF_033026475.1 Channa argus
AGAGAACAAGCTAATGAAGGAGATAATGTAAGTCGACATCTGATGAATGGAACAGCTGTCTTTGATCATTGGCACCGCCGTTATCTGGTCATTATTTATTCTTTGAACCAGAGTGCAGATACAGAGAGCAGGGAGGAGGAGAGGGAGAACAGATGAAGATGTACAGAGAGGCAGAATCTGCTTTAATTAGTGTGAACAAAGGCACTGGGCAACTGTGAGGAAGATCGCAGTGGCACAGCTCCTAAGAACGATGGATGAGGAGAGGAGAGAGGAGGAAAAAAAGCAAATAGAAGAACCAGAGAGGAGGTGTGGGTCAGGAAAGGGATCCTGTAATTAACTAAGAACAGAGAAGAACTGTGCTGTCTGGGAATCCAGAGCTCCTCCAAAAGGGGAGGCCACCTATTCATATCTGTGTTCTCTCATAATCCTATCTCTGCTGTCGTAGGAGGAAGGAACACAGCCGCTCAACCTGTCTGCTCGGCCAAAGACGACAGAACTGGTCAAATCCCCCACATCCCCAACACAAAACCTATTCCCCGGCAGTAAAAGCAGCCCCAACAGTCTTATGGGCAAGGGTGGTATCCCCAGCCCGCTTGGAGGAGGCCTAGGCCGGGGCTCATCTCTGGGTAAGACCTCAAGAGTGTCACAAACAATATCCCACAAATATACACAGATTTGCTCTGTGCACAGATATGCACAGTGTGAACTCACATCCAGATATGTATCCATATCTCAATTTCTTTACATTTTGTGTGTCTGTCTGTCTATAGATATTCTGTCTAGCTTAAACTCTACTGCGCTGTTCGGGGATCAGGACACAGTGATGAAGGCTATCCAGGAGGCTCGGAAAATGAGAGAGCAGATCCAGAGGGAACAGCTGCAACATCACCAGCAGGGCATGGAGGCAAAGCTGTCCGCCCTCAGTGCAGTGGGCCTCAACAACTGCAGAGCTGACAAGGTTAGCACTACTGTCATACAGTCTGCGGCAGTTTTATCCCCTAATCTTGTCTTTTCCACTGCAAGCTTTTTCCATGAAGCACAAAATAAGCATTTGACCCTAAAGAGTCTTGTAAGTCTCTCTGTAAGTAGTAAAGGAAAGAAACTATTAAAGAAAGTGGAACATGGTGATTTTGATATAGCAGTAATTCTTAAGGATAGTATTTTTTCTTTAATTCTCGTCCAGGGTGGCCGTGTTGATAAGAGCTGGCATAGTCCAGTGTGTACATGTGTTTACTTAATTTAGTACGAATAGGTTAGTGTGTGTGTTTAGAGGGCTCAGCGTTGTTGCTGCTGGTGTGAGGGCTGTGACAGGCCATGGCAGTGCCCGGTGTGGGTTAAGAAGACTCTGAAGTTTCTGCCCAATTAAAGCAGACTTACAGCCCTCTCCGTCCCCTGACGCGGGATGGGGCTGCTTTGTACCAGGAGCACACACTCCCAGGGATTCCCTTTAAAAATATCTTCAATCGATGAGTCAATCAAGGAGAGAAAAAAAGCTGTCCTCCTCTCTTCTGCTTGATGCCATGTTGCCAGTTGGCTGTGAGGAGCAGGCAGGAACTGGGAGCGATGCTCATTAATATTTCAGCACCTGACACTTTCAACCAACAGCTTCAACTAGGTCAATGTATATGTAAAACAGTCAATGAATATCTATTTTGATTTCCCTCTAATTTGGTATTTGGAAGAGATCACTGTCTATGCAGGTGGCAATCAACTATGCTCTTGCTGAAGTGAAGAAATAAATCTGCACAGCCCACAGAGAGAACATCTACAGAGCCTCTCCTGCACTTATCCCGTACTAACCAGAACAAACAGGAATTTAATAATGCTAAAAACAATTCACAATATAATTTTTGTACCGACAAAAAAAAGTATAATTGTAGCATGTCACATTTCTGTCTGAATTCCATCTTGCACATGATTCAACTCTAGGCTTTCATTCATGTGCTTGGCTTTCTTTGTGGAGTTACACCATGGTATGTGAAGCTTTTAGCGTGAGTATGCAAGCTCTCTTAGTCCCTTCCTCCCAACTGAGGTGAGCTTGTGGTCAAAAAAAAAAAAAAAAGCCAAATCTGCTACCACATGAAAGCTCTAACTGAACAATGCCTGTGGGCAGCCATTTCCAAGAGGCAGAGCTCAGCTAAAAAACAGGCTGTAGGTATGGAGCAGAACACCGTCTTCCATATTTGTGTTTTGTAGTATGTACTTTTGTTTCCTCTGAGTTTTAAACACATTTGTTCAACCTATGTTATACAGTAATAATCATCTCAAAGGTGGGTAAGGGTTTTTTGTTTTATCCATAGGGGTCTTCTGCTTGAAACCGCTGCTTGTCATTTACTCCCCACCTATAATCAAAGTTTTGACCGGGTTTGTCTTGAACAAAGGAAATAAGAAACGTGTGTGTTTTGGGGGAAGGGTAGGGAAATGCAAAGTAGTAATAACGGAGCCATAAACCTAAATGCTATTATGGAAATAAGTTTAATGGTGCGATTATAGTATTGACCACCCAAAATGTCATACCAGATAACAAATAAAGAACATTGAGGTGAAAAATGTGATTGCTGCATAGCCCCAATCCTTATTTTAAATCATCTTGCTCATCCCACTGTGTATATCATTGCAAATACCAATTGATATAATCTGAAATCTGAAAGCATAAGCTCAGGTAATGGGTTTCTGTTTTCATTGCAACATCATCATGATTATGTCTTGCTGAATGACAATTTAACTGAGCTGAAGTTTGACACTCTGGGTCATGCAAATCACAGTGAAATATTGTCCGCTCTTAGTTCCGGTGACACTGGTCCTATTAGGATGGTGTAAAATTAGAGGCACGCTTTATCAAGTCAGTTAAAAGAATTGCCCCATCATCTTCATCCTTGGGCTGCAATAAAGAACAGTAGGTTATAATTCAGTGGCAGAAGGGGAGAGAGAGACTTTTGCTGATACAGGCAACACACTAGAAAGGTTTGAATGCCCTAGCTAAAAGCTTTCACTTTGGTCAGTTTCAGAATATTAATATTTCAAAAAAGCGCCACGCCTGACATAAATATGGTGCAGTTTTTAATAGCTCCCCCTCCCAGTCTCTTGTTTGGAAGTTTATCATAGTGAGAGCTTACATGAAGAAGATTCTGGAAAGGTAACATAAATGGGATTAAGGAGAGGTTAAGATCATCCAGCGTGCCTGTTAAAAGGAGATATTAAATATTGATTTATCCCACTGTAATGACCGGGCAGAGGAGTGGGTGTAAGTGCTGCTTACAGATGGATCAATTCATCTTTTCTTACAAAGTGTGTCCCAACAGTACAATGCATTCCTCTCCAACCTTTATCACTATAGCTCTCTCGGTCTCTCCCCCCTCTCCCTCCCTAAGCATTGACCTAGGAGAACATGGCGTCGAACACCCTTTAACCCGAGGACGTGTCAAAATAATCATGCGTTACAAGAGCAAATTTTTCTTGCTTATCTTTTATTTGCCTGTTTTTACTAGATCCCATTAGTACAATAAAACCTTTTACAACCCTCCTGCAATTTACCTTTTTGAAATATTTATGTAAAGGTATTATTGTTTGCTGAGGGCAATGACTTTGTTCCATTATTTAGCGTCTCTTCCTCGCCCAGTGGAAGCATTTACCTAGAATGCATCAGTATGCCTACAGTCAAATACAGTGCATCTGAATCCATTTGTAACCATTTGAATTGTTTCCTTCTATTATGCACTGTAGCTATAACTGGGCATTCTGTATTTCAGGGTCATGGGTGAATAAATACCAAGCATCTGTATCTGTATGTTTTCACTTAGATGGGATATACAGAGATTCAACCCTGTTGCCATGTTGGCGGCAACATTTTTGACCTCAAAAAGACATAAATACAAACAAAAGTGTGTCTGTCCGTGAACAATATATAATTTTTATTTATTTATTTTTGCTAAATTACTAAGTGCATATTTATGACCTACTGGAATACAGTGTATGGCTTCAAAGTCAGAGGTGAAGTACTTTACTTAAATAAATTTTCACCAGCTCAAGTCACATGACCGATTTAAGCTATGGCTTTCTTAGCATACCAATCTAATAAATAAAAGGTAAATTTAAAAAAAAATTCCATGTTTTAGCTTACACTCATTATAAGAAGACAGTTTAATGTAACTAGTCAAATAAAACAGAATGCATACAACAAAAGCCATAATCTAAATTTAAGTTGTATTTAAGTCTATTCATCTGTCCTCTCACTAAAAGTTGGTCAAGTGTAGCCAAACGGCAGCACTACCAACACACATAATAGGTGATACTAGACCTCGCCACACACATCGATGGTGTAATTGTCTGTAAAGAGTAAATTGCAGTCTGGTAAGTAAATTACTTTTACACAAAGATTGCAGATAAAAAGAGGAGCATTAATTAAATTTTCAGTGTCAGCAATCATTTCCTCTGTTACAAAAGAAAACAATTTATTTTCACTTTCCAGTGCACACTTTAACTTTCATGTGTAGTAAAGGCCCCAACTCAGGTCCTGCCCAGTAAAACTGCTCAGAATTCAAGCAAATTCAAGAGCTTAAAGCATAATCTGGTTTTGGGCCAGTGATGGACCAGTCACGTCTGTAAATCTGCAGGGTACTGGGCCTGAGGCAATCGACAAGCTTTGTTGTTGAAACCTGAATACTGTGTGACAGATCTCTACACCGTTGTATCCATTTCTCTTGCTTTAGTACCAATAGATGTAGCTCCTGTGATGTCCTGAAGGTTGTGCGAGATAAAATATATTCCTCTGCTGACATGTCCCTAACTGGAATCAAAAGGTGAAAGGCCAGTGTATTAACCTATTGAACTGCCCTTTTCTGCCCCGCAACAGCACATCTCTTCAGTATTGATGATTTCAATTGTCCATTTCCCATATCCCAAAGCTCAGCCTGTAAATATTCAAATGGAGCTTACGCTGGTCCTTGACAAAATCCAGACTACTAACCTATTGGTTATAGTGGTTATAATGTTCCCTCTCTCATGTGTACATGTGTGTGTGTGCATACGTGCTTCTGTGTGTGTGTGTGTATGTGATGCCAGGGCTCTATTCAGGCAAAGTCCTCACAAAGACTTTGAATATAATCTTGTCTGGTCTGCAGCCCTGGAAGCAATTTTCTGCTCCTTTTCGACTGCTGTCTTGGAAATTGCAAAGCAAGGCGTTTTGGCTGCAATGTAAATCCTTGGCATACAAGGGTTTGCCCATCCAAATTAGATTATGCTCAGCTCCCAGACACTGGCTGTAGCCAGCAAGTGCTATTGTGAAGATTGCTTACATTAATGCTTTGTCCAATTGTTCATGTTTGCCAAAAGAATAAAAATAATGTATGACTCTGGATAATATGTGCCTCTGCGGGCTCCTGTCCCAGGTCAGGTCTTTCACTCTGTCTCGCCTCTTCCCCAGAAAGACATCAAGACTGCATCTTGGTAGGGTCATTTGGCGGTGGTAGCTCCATTATTTTCTACAGTTGTCATTTTACATGGTGAATTTCTGGCCTGGTGCAGCTGTTCAGAAATGCTGCTGGCCACAGTGACTAAAACCTGTGATGCTGCACTCACCACACAGCACATACAACAAAGGCAGAGGAAAAGAACAGGCCACAAAGGACCATTTATAGTCTATGGCATTGTTGCAGTAGGAACATAATGGCCCCAGTGTCCAACAAGTCTTCAGGTTTTGTCCATATGTGAAAGGGGTTTTGGTAACGCTGCAGTTTTTAATATCCTGCTGTTTGCAAACTGGAGGGTTTGATAAGGCAGGTTACAGCCCAACCTCACAATCCCAGAGAACCAAGAGAACAGTTTGGATCATTGAGGATTTGAAACGTAAAAGTAAATAATGTCAACACAGAGGATCTGAACAGTGTGGAGAACAACATAACGGAACACTGCGCCATAAATGTGTCAGGGTGCTCAGGTGGTTATAAAGTATAAACATAACATAAACATATTACAGCATGTATGGTATATTTAAAAGTATATGTAAAAGATTTTCCGAAAGTAAACAACGAGACCTAAAGAAGAATCTATATTTTTTGAATTTTACTGGTTTTCCCTTTAACAAAAATAACTCATCCTGAATGATGATTCCATTCTTTTGATAAAAACAAACAATAGACATTAAATTGGCACAAAGCCCAGATTGGAATTAGCTCTTTTTTTTTTTTTAACCTCCATAATTAAATTAAACTCCTTATTTCCCGTTTTAAACAAATGAGTCGATACAAATGGGACTGGAATAGCTAGCCATCTCTGCCCTGTGTGATGTTTAGGACGACTACCATAGAACAGATGCCAGCCTTTTGTGGCTGCTACTGTTGATTCTGCTGCTGCCTGCATTAGACTTAACTCCGGAGAGCTGCGGGTAAAAAGAGAGCAACAGCCTGCATGAAAGAAACTGTGGGTTTACCGCATGGCTGGATGTACTTAACATTTAAATGGTTCAAAACTAGCAAAAACTACTGGAAAGCTGCAGAGTTATAAATAGCATTGCAGCTGGTTACAATAAAAACACAAAACAGATGAGGTGCTGAGCTGCTAGGAGCTGTAGCTATGTCAAAGTACAGTCTTTGTCTCCATCAGGATTGAGACAGATTGTTGTGGGATTTCAGTCTGAGACTCTCAGAAAGAAGTCTTAGACCAATGCAGACCCCTGTGATGAGTGACACCTAATGCATAAAACCCTGTATGGTGGTCAGAGAACCCCTGCTTTCAACTTGCCATGAACCAGGTGTGTGATGTAACCATTATAGGCTTCCATGATGAACAGTTTTTATCACTTGTGATCGGATACTGTACTTTCCAATATTACAAAAAAATAGATGGCACTGTACCAGTAGTTTAGAGATCTCAGGAAGTTCACTAGTTACTGCTGTCAGATTTCAAAGAAGGGCTAGTGGGATACGAAGAAATAAAATGTATCATGCTGCTCAGCTCGCAGTATTTTTGTCAGGATTATTCTGATGTCAAAATGTAATGGCAAGCAAACATGCCATCTCAATCTGTGCCTGCATCATTTGGTTTAGACGTCTTCCTTTTGGTTGATCATTTTGTTCTCAAAGTCACACGAAAAGGTTGGTTATTACCACCAATGACACTTATATTTTATCAATCAATCAACACATAACAAATTTAACTAAAGGGGTCTTTGGACCTGGCCCAGGGCTTGTCATTATAACAGGCACGAGGCCTTCTTTGTCCACTTATCCAAGTGCTGAGAGGAAAGTATCCAAATCTCTCCAGTAGTGACTATAGCCTGGTTTGGGTGAGCCTTTCTTTGCCAATAGCGCAATCAGGTTGTTAATTACCCAAAAACATATGTTGGGTTCTGATGAGGAGTCTGTTAATTTCTTATCATAAAGAAAAATTTAAATTTTGCAAATTAAGGTACGTCCAACCTCATGGTCAAACCGGGGCCAACAATCGGAGCAGCCTTTACTACAACTGCACCCCTATCTATACGACTTTCTTCACTCAAGGCTATATGGTTTTGCCTATTGCCTGGGGCTATTTACAAAGGAGAGGGTAGTGTCAGGATTGGCAGTACGTTGCCTAAATATAGGGCAGGAGTAGGCACAATGCAAAGGGCCGTCCGCCACCCGCCTTTGCCCAGAATACACCCTGTGGGCAGAGCAGCAGGCCTCCGGCACATGTTCTGTGGCTGCCCAGATTAAAGCTCTCTTTGCAGCACTGACAAGAGCTCGCCCAAGAAGTTCCTCAGACTCTCCCACCTATCCTCTTTCTACCCTCCACTCTTCCTCAGTTTGCTGGTCACCCATGTGCAACTGAACAAAATGCATCTGTTGCTAAACTTAAAAGACAAAAGCCCAAACAGGCAGGGCAGATGAGATTATTGTGGGTGGCAGATTTCCACTACAGCTCAGAGTGCACTGCTATAATTTTAGTTGTGGGGTGGAGAGCTGCATGCTGAAGTCATTTGAGGGAGGGACCGGCTGCTTGCCAGCGGTTCGTGGTCAGAGTGGGAGGGGAATAATGTGTACTGTTACATCTTTTGTTTCCTGTTTCTTTATCTTTATCTTGTGATCTGTTCTTTCACTCCTCGTTATTTCTTTCAAAGGCTTTTCAGCATTTAGCAGCATTATTTTCTGCATGTTTTGTGTTCAAAATCTTTCATCATCCCCTTGTACTGCTCATTATAAATACCTTTTTAAATTAGCCATATACTGCTGGGCTCCCTCTATTTCTCTCTCACCCTCTCTTTTGCTGGCAGGAAGTCCAGCTTCCCTCGATACTGCATGTCCTTTGCTACTTCTCTGTGTCAGAGTGATCAGTAAAAATTTAATGACACTATAAAATAATAAAAGTGCCATCAATTTATCACAGCACTTGATGCGTGTGCAGTAAAGAAGCATTAGTTCACGGAATATTTTCCAGCCCTAAAACAAAACCCTGATGCTGTGCAGATAATTTATGGCTGTAATTTCAACTATAATTTAAATTTGCAGATATAAATTACTAAACTTATAACCAATAAGTATATTAAGCTCAGTATATAAACTTTTATGAAAATTTGTGGTACCATATTGCTCAGATAGTCTGATATTAATTAGGATAGCCAACACAAGATAAGGAGGAATACATATCGTTAATGCATCTTATACTATGTTGAATCCTGCATCGTATGAAGGGAATGTTTTCTGTGTAGTCACAAACCAATTCTCACATGATCCTCACATGATCCTTTTTACTGTAAAATGAAGTAAAGCTACCTCAAAGAAAGCTTGAACAAGAACCTCATTCAGTTTTGTCCCAGCTGTCTAATGTGATGATGTTCGCTCATCATATGACTTTGTGCAGTGGAGACAGAAGTTCAACACAGAGCTACTTATTAATGAAATTCATTGATGGATGGGCCCTGTTCCCTCTCCTTCTCAGCCCAACATGATGCTTAATGATCATGAGTTTATAAAAGGACTTGATTGATCAGAGTGGGCCAACGAAGCGCAGAAGAGAGATGAGATGTCTACTTTATTACAGACATACAGTAACCGTGACCGCTGTGTCTTCCTAGTGGACTGTCCAAGTAGCTTCTGAAGCAGCACCATTGCCCATCCAGCTAATCACACATCAGTCACTTTGTCATCGGGCTGCTAGCCTCTTTCATTAAGAGCAATAATGTGGCTGGGTGATAAATACGCCTCTCGGTGCGCGTGCGTGCACACTCATGCATGTGCTGCTTTACACAGAATGTGACACAGAGAAAGGCACCATACTCCATCTTCTCTTTACAAAGCATCCTCTTGCCCAGCAGGGACCACCACATGTCATAATTAGAAAACACTTAAGTAAGCAAAGGGCCTTCAGACAGGCAGGCTCTAATCACAGGCCATAAGCAGGTAGTGGTTAATTGTATATCAGAATCACTCAGCTGGCCATAAATAATGACTGCTCCTTCAAGTATGATGGCAAATTGCAGTGCTATTTCTGTCTGTCTCGCAGTCCTTTCTTCTGAGGAATAGTTCTTGAATGAATAAAAGCATCAGGAAATCAAAATACTGTGAAAGGCCTGTGAAATGGACTTGAACCATCTTCATCATTCGTCTTATCTTTATAAACCCTCAAAGGGAAAAAAAAAAAACATTTTAAGCAGTCAGAAAAATGTAAATTTTTTTTTTCAAAATGTCCCATAATTACTCACGTTTATTGTTGCCAGGATGATTTTTTTTAAGACGACACAACAAACTAAATGATGCAACTGTAAAAATAAATATTTACACTTACAATGGTTAGGTGTACTTATTTTTTTAGCACCTTCTCCTATTAGTGAGGAAAAAGAAACTTCCCGTGGGGAAAACGTCAAAAAAACAATAACAACTAAATGATGTAATGCTTTACAACGAAGAGGTTAAAAGATTAATGTGTGTGTTGGTATGTGTGGCAGGGGAGCTGTTAGTATTGTATGGGGACTCTACCTGTGTGCAGTATGTGTTGAGACTGTGTGTGACGTGGGCATGTTAAGAAAAAAAAATAAAAGGCAAAGGTCAGGGCAGACAGCACATCTTTGGCAGAGGCTGAACATTCACCATGGGAGTAAAACAAATGCTTTTTTTCTGAATGGTGGCAACATGTCTGCTTTTAGTGTCATCCAGGCAAAAACTGGGAGGGGGGAGAAGAGATTATTTGTATCATGCAGAGTCAAAGTGTCCAACTCCTAGTTGAGTCTTTAGAGAGAAAGACAGCCTTTTGCTAATGCCCTGTGTATTCACTGAGGAAGTAGGTCATTCAACAATGGAGCCAGCAGCAGTCGGCACTCTCCCCTTGCATAATACATTAAGTGTAATGTGCAGCAACTATTCAGAGGCCCCCCGAAAGCTGTTATTTTATTCTGTAAATGCACACGGACATGACATTTAATATTGTCACGGAGCGCTGAATGACAGGGTTTCATTGTGCATCAAGTACAACATGATGCCAAGTTTAATCTGAGCACAAAGCGACATGACAAACGGGAAAACACGGTGTGTTCTCCAAAGCATGAACTCTGAATAAATGATGTTCGCTGAGCTCTGGGCGCTGCAGCCTGGAAGAGAGGATGTAAGGAGAAGATTACAGAGGAAAATCTGAGCACAGCAAAGAGGGCCACGGCCCCATTGTGTGCTTGGGATCACAAAGTATCCTTCTGTAAATCTATTTACAGCACCCCTGGCCCTCAATGTCTCTCTGCCTTCTGTCATCCATTATAACAGCTGCTGAATAGAGAGATGAGAGAGGAAAAAGCTACATCTAGCTCATGTCAAAAGAGCAGCTCTTCAAAAGAACCTCCATTTATCAAACACACGTTTTCCTTCGCAAAATTTCACTTTCTTGATGGGCCTATTTTTACATTTCTATCACTGTATAAACACATATGTATGTGCTTGTTAGTGTACCTGACTGTTTGTATTTTCCTGTAGGAGAGGGCGCATTTTGAGAGCATTGGCCACCACCTTGGCAAGCTGGGTGAGGAAGGAAAGATCGGCCACAGAGTTATTGACCTCACCAGGCCAGAGGATCTAGATGGTAAGGCTGTATTTTCTCACTCTTTATTTATTTTCTCCCCACATAATTGTTTTGAATCCACATAAGCAAATGAAATCTGCAATTTTAATAAAACTTGCTGTGAATTCTATGCAAAAGCATCTACCAAAAGTAGATTCATTTATTCTAAAAAGGGGCTTTTGGTGGCCGACAATGCTGCAGCTTCATGTGTCTCAGCATTAGATATTTTGTATTGGTATGTGGAGAAGTGTGTGTTCACAGGTAGATGAGCAGAGGACAAGAGTGCCTGAGGACAAAGCTGGCATTTTTACAAGCTCGGCTCCTGTTGCTGTTGTGCTTGTAAATTTGGGTTGCACCAGTGTGACAAAGCGTCATCTCCCTTTGTGGCATGAGCTCCTACACAGGGGCAAGGAGTACCTCAGTGCACCAGTGTTTGCCCAGCATAAATATTTGGCAGTTTCCATGGCACTTCAGAGCCACAGCAAAGAAGAAATTGGTTCTGAGTCATCTTTGATGCCTCAAAGAGACTCAAAGCAGAGGGATAGATATTTCTCAGGACAATGTAACCCATCAACAACTTTAAATAGCATCTCTGACACATTTCCCATCAGTTTTAGAAAGAAATACCCCTGCATAATTGGTTCACATAGACTTTTATAAAAAAAAAGAAGTCTGTTTACCAACTCTAAAGGAAATGTCTTTTTTTAATCACATCTACTTTCACATCACACCCAATCTTGAAGATGAGAATTAGAGGTACATTTGGCGGATTCATTGACATGTTTCCCATGTGAGCCACAGCAGCAGATCCCATCCCACCCGTCTGACTCCTCGGACAGATGTGCTTCCAGGGCTCATTCTCCCAGTGGGAACCCTCCCTCTGTGGCTACTGTGGAGTCGGGACTGAAACAGAGTCCGCACCAGGGCAGTTGTGTCCTTTTAAGTCCTGCTCAGGGCCGAGGGAAAGGCTCGCGCCAAAAGCCTCACATCAGTGTTCCCAGTGGACTATGGATTAGGAGCAAGCAGGGGTTAGAGGAGAGTAGAGGTCCTCTTCCCAGGGGGAAATGACTGGGAGCCATGGCCCAACACACAGCTCACACACACACACACACACACACACACACACACACACACACACAGTTACCATTTCTTCTCTTACACCACAAATACATCTGCCTGTCGCTTTCAGCTTCACCAACAGGAAAACACACACGGCTGAATGATGTGAAGCAGGGTTTTATGATGTGAACCACAAAGTGTTTACTCTTCTGGGAACATGTTTACTTTGAAATCCTTGTTGTGAGGTTTTTCTCTTCCTTGAACCAACAGAGGCTTGGCTTCCTGGCATACCTTGCTATATGGAAACATCTCATTTCAGCTTATTTGTGCTCTCTTTAATAGCTTAGACAGCACCGATTTTCTATATTTTGACCTGCAAATTACCAAATCAATGCTTACTGAATTCTCTTGAAATTCATAATTTAAGCAACAAATGCAATAATTTTAGAGGGAGTTTAATTCATTTTGAATCTCCTCCATATATTAAAAGAAACTTTTCCTCTGTAGTTTAAAACACATTGCTTATACTTTGGTGTTTTCTGAAAAGGAAAATTACTGGGTGTACCTCACAAGCCTGACATAGGGTGTGAAAGCCCCTTGGTGTGTAGCAGCTTTCCCTTCAGAACAGAGCAGCCACATTGAGCAGGCCCAGTGTACAGCCGACTTCTGTCATCACAACTTTTCACAGAAAGCTTTAGCTTGCTTAAGCTAATATTTGTAGAACATACAGCAACCCCCAGTCCTAACGACTGAAACTGGGAAAAAAAGTGGCAAAAGAATTGAAATAGATAGGATTTCCCTCATTTTATAAAGCCAAGAGCCACATGCATGATCCTACCACAAATTCATTAGGTCTTCTTAAGCTGTGATGAAAACATTACTAAATACCACAAAGGCCTCAGCCCAGCCAGGCGCTTTGTTCATTCACATATGGTAGTATGGAGAGCTGCTGTGTAGCTGAGGTTGTGTGTTTGTTTAAACCGTCCGCATCAATGAGGGTCCATGGAGAACAAAGAAGTTGTTCAAATGTGTGTGGAGGAAGGAAACAGTATGAATCCAAACCCTCAGTGTGATAATATCACCAGAAATCAACAGAAGAGAGGCTTCAGCCAAGCAGCGTCTGACAAAAAACCTTCATGGAAGAGGATGAGAAGAACAGCACTGTTTGGTTGCTGTTGTTACAGATCACTGGTGATGGGTTTCTTCACATCCATAGCACAGAGCTGTTTTGACATTTTTTGAGTTGATTGTTTAAAGAGGTTTTTGTTTTATGTTTGAGTTTTTTAACTGTGAGGCCATGACAATCCACCTCTGGTTTGTGCTGTTTTCCAGCAAAGAAAGCTTCCACGAGGACGTTCAGGCATAATGATTTATCAAGCCCCAACAACAATGGCTGAACAGATCAATACAATCAATGAGCAAAATCTGAAGCTGAAAATTGCAACTAAATGTACCCACAAGAGTTGTAGTTTCTATTATGTGAGAGCACTGCGTTTTGTGTGTGCAAAGCTGGGATGTTGTGAAAGGTTAGACTCCACTTTAGGCTAAATCCACCGGAGAGAGGATAGATCAGACAAAAGTAAAAGCCATAGCCTTCGTGTTGAAACAGGTTGGCTGTTTGTTCCCAAGTTTCTACATGCATGCACTCAAACTCAAATCATCCTAACTGTAAAAGAAAGAAAAGCCCTGGCATGTTATTACTTATTACTTAGATCACTTGTAATTTGTAATAGTTTAATTAGAATGCTATGAGTTCAGGCTGGAGCAGGGACACTGAGAGCTGTGTCCTCTCTATCCATACACATTAATCTAGCCTGATCCTGCTCTGAGGGAGAGGCTCCATTGTCAGCAGTAAATACCTACAGTCAGAGTTGATCCCACACGGAGGGCTTGGCAGGTTTGCGTGATTGTTGCCTGCTCACTGAGGCTCATCCTCTTGAGCGGATTCCTGGGTGACATTATGGGTCTGCCCACGGAACAAAGGTGAGTAAGGAGGAGAAAAGGGGGGAGGAGAGGGGATGGTCGGGCCAGTGCTACCCTCTGGCTTGATACACAGTCGAGTCTAAGCCTGCAGCTCACAGGTGTGATAGGCATTTGGGCCCCACTGCATTTTCCCTCTGTTTCTCTTGCTTTTTTTCCCTCTGGTTCATCATTATCAGCTCTCCTTTTCCCATTTTTTTTTAAATTCCTCCCAATACAGACCCACAATCATTCTTTCTCACTGTAATTCATGCTGCTCATCGGCAGTGTTTCCAGGAGAGACAAATTAAAAGGGGATTCTCATATCGCTCTGTCACACTTCAGCTGCGGGCCTCATGAATCACAATAAATTCTATTAAGCAGCACTCCCTCTGTTTCACCCCCTCCCCAGCTACCACCTAGGGGGCCTGCCCCTGTCACTGCTAAACATCTGTGTTTATTTACACAATCACACACCTAACTGATTCCTAAATGTCTTGCCCCTCCTGAAAGAAACTTAATGCTCATTTGCAAGATGTCAAAAATACAATGAAAAATTTAAAAACAATGTTGCAGTAAATTGCATGTTGCATTTTCTAGAGAATGAGACAGGATGCCTCTGATTAACTATAAATTACGAAGGATGGGCCAAACTTATCCAACCATCGCGTGCTTTTATGCAACGTTCATACTGTAACAAGAAAGATTACAACAAACACTGCAATATTATTTCCGGTCAATGGTCGAAATCTGCGTTAGGCTGTTGGACCAGAGACCACCCCTGGGAAACTGAGTCGGCTTTAAACTTTCATCCTTTTGTATTTAAACACCCAGGACTGAAGCACCAGCCTCAGCATTGGTGTAGATGATGTAACACTGCTGTTGTTCCATTCAACTGCTTTCTGTATCATCAGACAGAGCAGACAGGCACTTTTCTATGTGCCATGGCTCATATGGCTTCCCTCCAATGAACCAAGTCACGTGGCTGGTTTCCTGGCTAACTATGGATGTGGCACTAGCTGATGGCAGGCGGCTGTTTTGTCCCCCTCCCCGTAAGAAGCTCACCTCTGCCCGTTTGCATGCACACCAGTATATAAATTGCTGAATCAGTGTCAGTGATAGAGTAATGGCACGGGAAGCATCGTAAATTATAGCAAGCAATCCCGGGGCGCAGACACTGGCTGTCGTGTCTGAGTGAGCGCTGCGCTCCTGAGCTAATGAATACCTTCATCTGGCCCCGGCAGTCAGCAGATTGCCCCGTGTTGATGGATACTGTCAGCCCTCCGCCACACCACATTTCATTGCACAATAAACATGGTTGTCAAAACCAAACAAAGTGAAATCAATTCATCCTGTACAGTGAGTGCATGCTAAATGAAATTAACGTACTGTGGGGTTCGGTGGCAGCAAATGTAGTGTATTATTTCTGAATTCATGATGGCTTTAGGGCCTGTAGTATTCTGAGAAGCAAAAGCAAACAGACAGACAGAATAAAACACTAAGTGTTTAGGAAAGTGACACAAAACCGAAATGTCTTGATATAGTACTTTGCGCATGTTGGGTGCATGTAAGTACAAAAATATATGGACTGTTTAAAAGCATCCCACCTCATGTATTCTTAAAAGGAGTAAGGGATTTTTAGGGATTTTGTGAAAGGGAAAAAACTTGCGTATAAATTTTCTGAAGAAAGAAACATCCTGGAACACATTTTCTGGGACCAGAAAATGTGTTTGTAACTCTGAACCTCCACTGGCCTGAACTAACTGTTAAACATGAGCATATGCAAATCAATCTAGGGTGACTTTGTATTGGGAGAAACAAGTTTCTTTGTGGGCAGCTGGAGCTTAAAAGTTCTTTGTATGAACCAACTTCTATTATAGGTGGTGGCTGTTTGGCTACACATGTTGGCTTTCCAGAACCTGTCTTGTTTAATAAATGTGAGAAGAACGCATATTCTTATGAAGTGATGGCGCTGAACATCTTTAGTGGATTTGAACTTAATGCCTCTGCACAGCCCTCCATTATTCATTAAGAATTGGATTTTGTTTATCAACTGAAATAATAATAGAAATCAAACCCCAGGTAACATGTGCCAAGGCTGCTAGTGGAACAGTCTAATGAGAAGGCTTCACATGTGGATGATGAAATATGCATGAGTCATCCCAAGCTTTCTTTTCCAGATTTGAGATCATTAAAGATGTATCGTAGCATATGGAAGGCCTTTTTTTGTCTTATTTTTCAAGCCTTGTTTATCAACATGTTTTTGTTTGTTTAAATATTCATACTGCTTTTATTTAATTCTTTCACATCTTACATATAAAAGGAAGCAAATGCGCATGCAAACAGAAATCATTATCAGTCTGATGTACAGTTTAATACTGTGAGAATCTCTCTTATGCTGATTGTGAATGCCCTGATTGAGAAACAGCACTTAGAGAATCAGCACACTCATTGCAAATGTGTGTGTGTTTGAAGGCGAAAGGAGGAGTGAGAAAGAGTAAAGTGGTGGAATACAGGCCTGATTTTTTTGTGCATATATGTGTTGAATGAATTTTTATTACGATGTGCCAGAGTCTTAGCTTCTCACCTCAATTTAATTTTTTTTACAAACATCCTCAAGTCTCATATTTATTTATTCTGGTAGCTTTGCACTATTTGACCTTATCTTGTTTGTTATCCTTTATTTTGCAGGTAGTGTACATTAATATTGAGATCTCTTTATTAAGTGACACTGTACCAGAATAAACATAGAGTTTAAATACGGACAGATATATTCACAAAAGCAAGTGGCTTTCTTACATCAAGACAAAACTGCCTTTGATACATTTCCCAAAAGTGAATGTTTTTCGCAGCCAATTCAATTTCTGGGGAGAATACTTTCTGAAGCTCACTTTAATGTTAAAGGTACAACTTTGGTTACAATATTGTGACCTGACATTGTAAATACTTGGGTTACACTGTACTGTATGGTATTAGGAAGATGTACAGCTTTTCAGTTACAGTTCTCACCTTTCATATATGAACTAATGCACTGCACTGAGATACAAAGTCAGGTTTAAGGCAGGGCGGGATCAATTCTTTTACATAAACCCATTAGAACAATCATCACATATGCAAACAAGGGTACAAAGCAGCATTGGTTTCTGCGTGAAAATACATTTTGGCTTATAAAATTCAACCATTTCAATTTAGGAACCCTGAAGAGCACGGCTAGAGACAGCGGGCTTTTCACTTGAGTCCTTCTGAATAGTGCAGGTTTGGTTTTGTCTGAACCCCAGAGATAACAAATGTATGAAAGGCTGACTGCCGACTTGCAAAAGACAGAGTGATAAAAGAGCCTGTGCTATATAAAATTGGATCATCAGCATAAAATCAACATCAGAATTTGGAGTGGCACAGATTATATTGTTTATTTGTATTTATGAGAAAAAATGGGACAAAGACTTAACCCTTTTGGGAAAGCTTTATTAACTTTTCGAGCACTTGATTTAAAACTATTTGACACTACTGTGCAAATTCTATCAGAGATGCTCGTAAAACCCTTTTCTGCAGTAGGTAGTTTATCAAGGCTATTTTTTCTAGCAAAATATTATCAACAGAATCAAAAGCTTTAGATACAGTAGACCTATAAAATGTGATAATATCATTTGGCGCACAGAATATAGCAGCTGTCTTGATGTAACATGAATGCTGTAACTTTTTTTGGTTTTTTCTTTTTTTGGTCTAGAACTAATTGCGGTTGGCTTTACTGAATATATAGCTGTTTTTAGAACAATTAAAGACCGCAGCTCCCCATTCAGTTTTATAACACATCAAATAAAAGCCAATCAAGTTGGGTTCTCTACTCACTAGAAAGTTTACCCTCTGTACGAGGGTTTGAAGCCTTCCACTGATCTGAAATCATATTAATGATGATGACAGCACTGATGGCAGTAAATGAAGGAGAGTTTAAACATGGCTCGTCATTTATTCAATGTCTTGCCTCGCTCTCTCTTCTTGTTCCTACTCTGGCTATTCCAGGGTCGAAGGAAGTCAATGGCTCTTCAGATAAACCCCAACCCTATTATTGTTGGCCAACAGGAGGCGCTGGATCAACCGAGGCACGAGTCTTCAGGGAATCCCGAGGAAGAAACAACAATGAGCCACACATTAAAAGACCAATGAATGCATTCATGGTGTGGGCCAAGGATGAGCGGCGCAAGATTCTCCAGGCCTTCCCTGACATGCACAATTCCAACATAAGCAAGATTTTGGGTAAGACTTTCTACCATAAATCTAACTAACTGAATGCAGCAAATATTATTGGGGCTCCTTACTCCTTTACTGTAAACATAACCTTACAGCATTTACAGCTGATCGCTGAATTTCTTTAATGGCACTTTGTAGAGGTGGAATGCTACACTTCTGTGTACAACACCACTATTAAACGGCACTTATTTTATTTCCTTAATCAAGTTAAATTGTTACTATAACTCACAAACCTATAACTACATTTTCAGTCATAGGTCACTGTGCATCAGTTCAACTAAGCATACCAGATGGATTTATAGCCCATCAGAACCATAAGTGTTTGTCATGAAAAATGACAGAGGCTAAACAGGTCTTGTCCCCTCAGCACTGGAGTCCATACATCAACACTGTTAAAAGTGCTGTCATCCCTTCCCTGCCAGGACAATTCACAGAGCTGCGGTATTTACTACGTTAGCTTGTTGGGTCCTTGCTGTTTGAAGTATGCCTCTCCTCTTGGGTAATGTGCATAGGCAGGGCTATCACGGATGGTGTGGAGTGGACAATAAATCTTGGCACAAGGTTTTGCTAGAAAACGTTGACCCTTATTAAGGGTAGTTCATTCCTAAATTGTCTGATGCAGTGCAGTATGTGACTACATTGTAACTGCATTCTTAGATTTAAAAAAATTAAAAGGCCTCTAAATTTGAAAACCATCTTAAATCAGATTTCCTCATAATCATGCCTAATAACATTTAGTAAAGTGTCGTGTTACAATCCTTAAATCTGAATCTACTGTGTTGTGTAGGTTCTAGATGGAAGTCCATGTCTAACCAGGACAAGCAGCCATACTACGAGGAGCAGGCCCGTCTGAGTAAGCTACACCTAGAGAAGTACCCAAACTACAAGTACAAGCCACGGCCTAAGAGGACGTGCATTATCGATGGGAAAAAACTCCGTATCGGGGAGTACAAGCAGATGATGCGCTCACGACGACAGGAGATGAGGCAATTCTTCACTGTGGGGTAGGTGAAGTCATACATCCCACTACACAAAAAAACTGATTAATATAAACTAAACATATTGTAGCATTTTGCTTTTTTTTCTCATACCATATAGTATAACCACTCAATCAACCACTACATGTTGTGGTGGACAGGGAAAAGCATGGGTAATAGTTAATGCTGACCTTGACTGGCAGGGGTCAGCACACATTGCAGCTGGCATGTTGAACCCTCCACCACACTAAAACCCGTTGGTATTTTTGCTGTGGCTGATCAGTGTATTTCTAAGTGATGGGTTAACCTCCTCTTTACGGGCCTGACATGCACAGTAATAGTGCTTTTCAATAACTGTGATTTAATCTTTTTAAACAATAGCAGTTTGCAAATGGGGCATGAAGTGCAGACTTTATTACAGGATATAAGCTATAAGTATAGATTTAACAGAAGCCTGGAGGGCGGCAGTCTGAAGCTTAACACATTAATTTACTGTGTGAGGTTAAAAGGAGAACCGTATTCCAGGTGTTCCCATGTCAGTCATAAGCCTCAGTGGCTGGAGTATCAATCATTGAGCGCAGCACTATCCACGTACTGGCTTTACAGTGTATGTCACCAATAAATTGGGTCATGTTTCTGAACAGCTCAAAACAGGAGCTTTCAGGAGAACCACTCTTTTCCCAAATCATTTTCACAGAGCTGATGGCTTAAAGCTCACTACTCTGCTGTGGAAAACCCCTAATCTGGACATCTCAGTTTAAACGCAGAAGCAAAAAGTTTTTTACCCCACTACCCTTTTGTTTTTTAGCAACTTGTTAGGCATTCTCTGTCCATCCATTATCATTTCAAAAGGTCCAATGTGTATCAAATAAAGAATTGGTCATCTAACTTGTGTCCCTTTCTTCCTCATTTAGGCAGCCACCACAGATTCCCATCACCACCAGCGCCAATATGGTCTACCCTGGAGCCATCGCCATGGCCACCACCACACCTTCACCTCAGATGACATCGGAGTGCTCAAGTGCTTCAGTGAGCCCTGAGCCATCCATTCCTGTCATTCAGAGCACCTACAACATGAAGCTAGAGCCTAATCCCATGGCGAACAGTGAACCAGTCAATGGGGAGGATGAGATGGACCTGTACGAAGATTTTGAGGATGAGCCCAAATCAGACTATAGTAGTGAAAATGACACACAAGAGCCAGTCAGCGCCAACTGAGACCTGCAACGCTCATACAGGAGAACGCCCAGTGGGCTGGTCTGATCCGAGGAGGAGAGAAGCAAAAGAAAACAACTACACCACCAAGGTTTAAAAGTGTTTTAAAAAAACATGTATCATCTAGGAGTCAGCATGCAGATGTGGCTTCATCAGAATCAAAAGCTATCTGGTCTTAAGTGTTTCTTCAAGTGTGTAAAGCAGTTTGGTTGTGGTAATTTAGATTTTTTTTTTTAATCAATGTTTTTTTTTTCCATTGTGATCATGGACATTTATACAAGGAGGTTGTTGCCTAGAACAAAACGCAGAACTTGAAATTGAACATTTGATAAAAACCTATAATTCTTAGCATAATTAAACTTGTTTTCCTCTTCAATTAGATGATTTTGATATATTAAATAACTGTTCAAGATGGGAATAATCTCACTCAGGTATAGTGCGCCAGCCAACAGCTTGTGAATGTTTTAAACCAAGAGTAAAATATTATCAGTACAAAATATCTCAAAATTCATATGGAGTGATTCCACCATTAGAGAGGGAAATTACACATTATTATTTATATTATTACATTGTTATTACTCAAAATTTAGTGCAGAAGTGCCAAACATTTCAAGTTGTTTCTAAAATCTGTAAAGTCTTTTGAGAGAGGCTTCGCAAGTCTTAGACAATCTCTTGATCTCTTAATGCAGCTTCATCATCCAGTCTTTCTTTAATTTACCCTAACAGAATAAACAAATGAAACTCAGGAACTTGGAGGCAGCAGGCTCTGCAGGAGGTTAGTGTGTGACATATCTGGGTGGTAGCTTGTGATGCTAGCTGTTCTCCAGGGAGCCCAATGCAGTGATCATCAATGAAACCAGCCAGCCTTTTCATTTCCTCTTCCCAGTCCACAGAGAGCGTCGTGGCATCCTTCACTCTTTTCCAGCACTGCAACCCAGTCTGACTCATCAAGGTCTTAATCAGAGTGATTGTAATCAGGCCAGAAAGCTAAAGGGCCAAAGGCCTCCGATCTGTGGGATTGGAACTGCAGCAAAAGGCAGCTTTGGAGGGCATTACAGTCTCAAATTGATGTTGTACAATGTGTAGCTACAGTTCATTCTATTAAATGCTTTAGCCACGTTTGGACGGCAAGTTTAAAGTCTTAGGTCTTAAAACTTCATTTTAAACTGACACTAAGAAGTCTTAAAGCAGAGCATGGCCATCGGGTTGATGCAATGAGTTGATTACTGTAGAAGTCTTAAAAGGAGCAACAGTTCATGAGGATATTTCTAAAGACAGTACAAGCTAAAATCATGTTTGTTTCTAAACTGACTTCATCGTGTAAATACAACAAGGGTGACTTACAACACTGATTTTTCATTAGTGCACTTACAGGAAATTTTTTGATGCCTTTGAGCCTTATTATTTTCAACATTCTCATCGCACTTATCTCTTGCATTTAAAGACGATAACAACATGACACTGAAACAAGGGACAACTCTGTCCATATTTTAGCTATAAAGCTGGCAAGTGGTGACCTTCTGCACACTGCAGCTAGATAGAGCTCCTCCAGCGGTCAGGGCCTTAATGTTGCGACTCAGCTTTTCTTTGCAGGGCAGAAGGTCTAAGTGGCTCCCCTCCCTGCTTCTGCCCTGCTCTGACCCCTGCCCATGGTAACCTCAGTGCCCAGGGGGCACCATCTGGCTACAAGAAGGAGAAAACACCAGGGATGGGAAACAATAAAAATGGGGTGTGTGTTCCTCATTGTGCTCTCCATCAAAGTGCTGGAAGCAAGGCCTCAACAGGGCTCCCACCCTGGCCCAGTCACCAGGCACTGGTGAGCAGATGGAACAAGTACATCAAGCTGTGGGGGATTATTAAAATGACTGACGACTGGGTATAGTCTGAAATACAGCATTATTAATGCATGAGTCCAGCTATTCCCCTCCCTTGCCCTTGAACCTGTCCATTTCAGAAAGAGCTCATAGGATTTTGAAGGATCTGAATGGCTGGTCACTGTATTTAACTGGTCAAGATCCCCACTGCTGGTCACTGCATTTTTCTCCTAGCTCTAATTGGTACAGATGGCTCTTTATATCTCTTTAGTACTGTTATCTTCTGTGTTCTTATTGTCAATACCCACGTAGTGCTGGCTTGCTCTGTTTCTACTTTTTGGAAGCATTTATATTGAGTTTTGTAGGTTTTTTTAACCACCTCATTAATAATCCCTATTTTGTTCTTCATCATATCTTTTCTACATTGTTCTCATTTTGAGGAACAAACCATTTAAGGATGCTCTCCTACAAACAAACCCAAGTGGATTTCTCCAAGTCAACCTGTCTGGTATTTTTAAGCTGTTTGCTTCTAGTTTGCTGGTGGTTAAATTGATTTGTATGTGACTGTAAATATTTTCATGACCATGCCACACCAGTTAAGTTGGCTGGTAGTTAAAAAGGACTCTTCACAGAACTGAAACTTGACTGTGTTCATACAGCAAAAAAGACAAAAAAGTAAAAAAAAAAAAAAAGAAACTCACGAGGAGATGTTTCATAAGTGTTATAAGCACTGGATATAAATTGTATTTTTTATCAATTCTGATTAATGTGAAGCTGTTTGAGGATAAACAGCATGAATGAACAAAATTCCCCAGTTGGACTCAAGTGGGTTTGCTCTCATAGTTGCCAGGTTTGAGTCATTTTTTGTGTGTACTTATTTTGTTTATTTATGCAAAAACACATGTGATGAATGAACTCTTTCTTTAAGGTTCAGGGCTGCCTAGGGGAGAGACTCAGCACAAGAAAGCAAGCAGAAAATTCAACAGCAGGCTCAGTTAGCCGTGAAACACCAGACTTCAGCGCATTGTATATTGTATTTGAAACTGCAGAGTATCAACTTATTGTATTTATTATTAGCCACTGCTGGCTCTAAAATTGTCAGTAAAACAACATGGACAATCAGAAAACAGAAAAATAACATGTTTAAAAAAAAAAATTGGAGCTCAAAAGTTTTCAGTGAACTCACCATCTCATTTAGATTTTATTGTAAATATAACACAGGAAATATATTTTTGTTCATTAGTGAAGTATAAGTTATGTATTGTGGCTGTTTTATTGGTCTTTGTTTTATTTTTGTACTTGGTTTCATGTTTTTAAACCTGACAAGTCACTGTACCTCATGTAGATGCTGTTTTGTTTCTGCCTATTGGAAGAGAGCACCTGAGATGGGGAGAAGCGCCCCGCTTGCTTCTGTTTTGATAATCTTCCCATAACTATTCAAAGAAACAATCAAAGCTGTACTCGTTCGACTTAACACAGAATCCATTTCAAGTAAGGTACTAATTTAAACAAGTGGTGTAAAAGAATTACTCAATTTGTTTCCAATCATGTTACAATCTAAGTAGTATGCTGTACATCCTCACTTGCGTTTTATGTTTATTGCAGCACTTAATATGTGGCAAATGTTCTATGAGGAGATAACATCCTAAAATGGCATGCATTTCTGTCATTAGCTGTCAAAAGTTGTTTCATGAATGACAAGTGATTTTTAAAGTTTTCTTTTTGTTTTTGAAAGGTGGGAGCGTGCAAATATTTGTTTTAATGTGGCAGAATGCACAGAAATTGTGCATTTGTTTTAATTATATCCTTGCCATCTTTTTGTATGTTGCTGTTTTTTTAATGAATATGTTCAACTATCCAGCCATCTGCAAATGTAGCCCTCACAATTGTTTTCTCTTAATTCACTTGTTAGATATGCAAATGGTTTGAATGAACTGAAGACAAACGCTTGTATGCTGTTTCAACATTACTTACTGTAATTTTATTTTTTTTTTCTGTCTGAACTTTGTGATGTATATGGTGGGAATGTTCTCCGTGTTAATTTAATCAGCACAATTCACTGACATGCTGGACTGAAATGCTAGCTGCTGTTCAGAAGTGTAAAATTTGTTTGTTCAGGGCAACATTTATTGTTGTCTTTGGTACTTTGCTTTTTAGAGTTGTCTCTCAAACAACACTGTGTGTGGCTCTTCTATCACTGGAGCCGTTGTTTTGAAATTGGTAGCAGCCTGATAAATTTTTCTGCATAGAAATCTTTTAATTTTTCTTTTTTTTCCCCCCCTGGCAGGTACCTAGGCCCATGGCAAGTATTGTTCGGGTGTCATTAGATAAAATGATAAATAGTGTCTGTTGCTGCTTTAAAAAAAGTTTATGTCTGAATATGTAAATAGTTTATCATAATATCTTGTACAGTCCAATGTAAAGTTTTTAATTCAACTTAAAAAAATGTTGCCATCACATTTGTGTTCACATTCTTCTTTATACAGTACAAAAGATCAATTATTTGCTAGGGGTATTATTGCTAAAAAGAAAAAAAAAAGTTACTAATTTTTATTATGTTTGTTTTGTTTTGCTTGGCTTTAAAGTGTACACCAGCAAGTCTTTGGTTTCCATGTGCAGTATTGACGTGAGGTAAACTTAAGGTGAATAATTTTATAGTGGTGTGTGTGGAGAGCATTCTCTTCAGCTTTGGTAGTATTAATACACTATATCGAGTAAAAACAAACAAGAGAGAAACGTGGGTGCATGTAGGCACCACAGAAATGTGTATACTGTATATGGTTAAATTATCCCCACAGGATCAATTCAGGCATACTATGATGGAACATCATTTCCTGTATGTCTCAGTCCATTGTAACTGAAAAACTGCCTGTTTAAGCTCATTTACCTCAAGAATTTCTTCCCTTTCTGTAAAAGAGACAGAAATTGTGTTACAGAAAGCTTCTCACATCACTCCATCTTTTGTACTGCTGTTGACACTTACAAATTAAAGAGACATTTTGTTTTACGATTTGAGTAGTTTTTTTTTTTATTTTATTTCATTGTAACTTCTGTAGGTACAGCAGAGGGGTTGATAAGTTTTAAATCAAATGGTGTTGACTTTTTATAGTGTGTTTGTAGATTCTTACCCATTACATAAACTGACTCGCACACAATAAAAATTAAGTCCAACACGAAAAAATACTTATGCTTTTGTTCCAGTTCCTCTCTCGTAGTTTTTAGAGAGAGAATGATTACAACTAAAAGCAGCTGATAATTTAGTGTTGTACAATAATTTAGTGGTCAAGCACACAGAAAAGAAACTTCATGTTATTCGCATAACATATAAACAAGTAAATTATTTAATAAAAGTAGGGCCTAAAATACAAATTTATTTATAACATTAATAAATCACATCTATTTTAATTTGATCTCAGAATATTACAAGTATCGTGTATTTCAAGCTAAGGATGTATTTACAAGTCAGTAATGACCAAAAATACAAATAAGCACAAAAATGAAACAAATGTTTTTTTAATAATGTTACTTTAGAAAAAGACAGTTTTAGGGAGTTTAGTATTTTGTACTATGTATGTCAATATGCAAATATCATTGTGCATATTTTGAAAGGCTATACACAAAGATTTCAAACTGAGTCTAAATGATGTTCCTTGACTTGTTATTCCTTTTGACTTAGAGAAGACTCAGAGCCACGGTTCCAGGAGCAGATGTGATACATATCCGCAGTACGCTGACAAACAAAAGTGCACAACGACTATTTTACACATAACATATGGGAATGTGCACTTAACATGTTTGATATTTGTCCCTTATTTGTAGCTGTTGCTACACAACTTAAAATAGTGCTTCATACATTTAGCTTTATTTCAATTTAAGAGTCATTGTACTGACATATCAACATCTTTCGTTTATATTTTTTTTTGCATCCATTTGATAAAAACAGTATAAATATACAAAGCAAGGGTTGAAGGGACTATACACACACTGTTTACTGTACCATCGTACACCACACTGCTGTAGCCAGATGTAGCTGCCTGTATTTCAGGGATTCACTTGCCATTTCTGAAATGAACAGATGCCCTAGACACTTATTTTCACTGACATTTTATCTTAATATTTTAATATATAAATACTAGAGGCATCAGTGCTTATCATTTTTCAGACTGAGCTTAAACAGTAATTCATGGGCTCTTCTTCTTTAGACAAAATCTATGAAAGGCCAGTTTCAATAATAAGACCATGATCTAGTGAGTAAAACACTACACAGTGGGTTCTAATACATTTACATAACAACGTAATCTCTTTGAAATTTGCATCACAGATGTCTCAATCTGATCTGTAAAATCCGTATCAGCACAGATCTGACCTTTTTTTTTAAAAGTTTAAAATACTGCATGCAAAATATAAAAACTTAAACACAAAAAAGGCAGAGCCAAATTTGATCCTTACTTTAGGACAATGTATTTACTGATCTCAGCCTAGTTTTTCTCTCCTTCCAAGTGCAGTACAACAGAAGAATAAAAATTAGAGAGTGACTTTGGAAACTTACTTAAACAAACCCATAGAGACAATGACTGACATTAATGTTGGCAAAATGCCAGGAGAAAAAAACTCTTTATTTCTACTTTTTGTAGGCAATTTCTGGGCAAATGAAAGTGTACAAATATTTAGCTCCCAGCTCTCTAGCCACTATTGATGGTGCACTTTCTGGTTAAAATGAAAGACGCTTCCAGCAGCAGTTCTTTACAGATGTCACAAATAAACGTTAAATCCAAAAGTAGCTCATCAATTGAACATGTTCTGTGTAGACAGCATCTGTTTGGAGCCAAACAAAAATAGGAAGAGAAGGCATTTCAATTTAAACTCCACTGTGTGACCAAAAGTACAACACATATTGACACTATAGAATCCTGTCATATAAGTTATAGAAGTTGCATTCTTCCCATTTATCCTTTTTTCATACCATATCAATCATTGAACTCAACCTAAATTTTTTAACTACTAATCTTCATATTTTAAATCATACTCTCTGATTATTTCAGCCCTGTTTAACTATAGGTGTATAGGTGGTAGTGGGGTAATGGGTGTGGTGCCATCAGAGCGCACATGCTAAAGGCTCTGCTACTTTCTTCTCTAAATGAGAAAGAGGTGCTTAATCCTGATTTAAATTAATTTACATCTTTGAAAGATTCATCATAAAAATACATATAATGGTTAAAGGTGTTGTATTAAAATCTAAGATAGGTTGATTGATTCACAATGTGAACTCATGCATTGTAATGTGTAAGATAAGATTTCACCTAAATGTCGCCGGTGGGTTTTCAGCAGCTGTAGCTGTGTTCCTAGCTAATGTTACCTGGTAAAAAGATGAACAATTTCTTTACATTTCCATAGATGAAAGTAAGCTTTGCATAGCAACCTCTTCTCATGCTACTGTTTCTGCTAATGCTCTATTTACCTTTAAAATAAATCTTTCAAAACACAAAGACCCCCTCTTTGTGTCTCTGTGTTGCTACACTGCCTGCATCTATGTGGAAGAAAGTTGCGTTGGACTGTGGTTTGAGACTCTACAAAATAAAAGGGCATAATATGAAACAACAGATGTTCATCACACAATGTATATTGGCATATTTCAAGACCCTACCCATAGTCCTTTTCAAACAACTTTACTTTCTCAGAAGAACCTCCTTGATGTCAACCACTCTGGTTTTAAGAGTGGTCAATCCACAAATGCAGCCCTCCTGACAGTTGTGGAATCTCTGGGGACTGAAAAAGCTGCAGCTCAGTCTTCTGTTTTAACCCTACTTGATCTATGCGCAGCCTATGACAAATGTAAACCACTAGATCCTCTTGTCTTCACTCTCTGACTTAGGCACCACTGGTACCTGGCTCAGGTCTTACTTATCTGCACAAACCTTCAATGAATGTTGGCAATGTATGCTCCCTTTTTTAAAAATCTACACTACATCCTTGGGTTTCATATGGGGCCTGGTGGTTCAGTGGTAGAGCATTGGGTTGTTATGCAGAAGGCCAGGGGTTAAAATTCTACCCCACCAGGTGTGGCCCCGCCCTGCCACCTTGTTGCCAGTCCCGAGTTCAGATAAAATGGCACAAGAAGGACATCCAGCGTAAAAACTCATGCCAAATCAACGTGCAGAATAAGTTCCACATAATCTGGGTTTATCACTGAAGACCAACTGAGCTTTACTGAATACATCTCTCCTGTCTTTAGGGCAAGCAGATTTGCCCTCTACAACCTCAGAAAGACCAGACCCTACCCTACCTCCAGCCTAACTTATTGTGCAGGCACTGGTCATATCTCATCTCCACTAGTACAATGCCCTGCTGTCCAAGCTACCAGCATGCACAATTAAACCCCTGCAGATGATCAAAATGTAGCAGCACGTCTAATTTTTGATCAGCTAAAAAGGACACACATCACACCACTTTTTAGATCTCTGCACTGGCTTTTAGTAGCTGCCCACATAAGGCTCAAAGCTCTGGCTCTTGCTGACACAGGGGTCAACTCCACAGCACCAGCACCTGAACTCCCTTATCCAGGTCTACAGTCCCTCCCACCCACTTTACTCTGGCATCAAAGGGAGTGGGCGGTTTCTTCAAGGCAAAAGATTCCCAGCATATGTCTTCAGCTCGGTGTTGCCACAATGGTAAAATGTCTCACCCCCAATATCCAACAAAGAATTGTTCTTCATTTCCTATGCACTGAAACTTAAAAACAAGAAAGAAAAAGTTTCATACCTTTCCTATTTTGCACTTGTATTTCATAAAAAGAAACATTTTGCACCTCACTTGTAAGTCACTTTGGATAGATGCTTCTACCAAATGACTAAATGTAAAGGTCATCGCAGCAAAAGTTAAATCAACGTTTATTTAAAAAACAATTATTATTTATTTTTTTACTACAGCCATTTGTGCTGGAGCTCTCATAAAAACTATGGCAGTGTTAATATCAGTCTGAACAAAGACTTTAAGCTGTCTTTTAAATAGAGGCTAAAGCAAAACGATCACTTAAAATGCCTAATGGAAACTTGTTCAATCTAATGTGATTGGTGATGATTGGTTTTATCTGCTCAATCTTGACAAAAATGAATTGCTGAAAATATTAGTACATAGGGTACTGGTCAAGTAAGCAGCAACTGTTTAGTTCATTAAAATGATTTTAACAAATTTAACAATTTGATGTATCCAATAAGAGCTTGATGCATTGCATCACAAAGGCATAGATATGGCGCACGTGCACATACAGAAATAAACACATCCCAAAATGCTTTTAAGACATTTAATTAGGAAATAATTTATCTGAAAAATTTATATGAAATCCACCTTAAAATTACCATTAGATATGATAAAATGTGCAGTTAGGTGGATTAAACCCAAAAGGAGAATTTACTCACCAGACTATCACAGTGGATTTGGTTATCAGAATAATCTGCACAAGCACACGATCAAGAGTTCTGAGCCCTGGAATTACACCTCTAGTAAAGATTTATTCATGTATGTGAGTCAGTGTGTGTGTGTGTGTGTGTGTGTGTGTGTGTGTGTGCCAGAGGTCATCTTGAGTGTTGTAAGCCCAGACTCTGTCCATCATTCTCTGGATCTCTGCCACCTTTTGCTCATTATCATCATAATTATTATGAGTTTTACACCCTGCTTCCTTTTTAAATAATGTCTTTCTTTATTCAAGGGGTAAAACATTTAAAATTAATTTGGAGTCTGTGTTAACACAAGTCAGCATGCAAAATTTTGATTTTACTGTTCTTCTGCCTCTGTTGGTTTGACTTGCCTACAGACAAAGTAATAAAAAAGGTCTTTTTAACCATTTGGGGAAATGTGTTTGTTACGCTCATCAATCACTTTGTCTTTTACCATTGTACTTTATGCTGCCTTCCCAAGAGCATATGAAAGCTACAGTTTAACTGCAGTGTCTGTAATAGATGTTTGTGTAAACACTCTTCTGCTGTAGATAGAAAGCTAGACATATACCTCTGCTCAATAAATCTTATAGTAATTTTCCGAGTCTGTATGTCAACTAATGGCATCGGAAAAAGCTCAGTGCTTTGTGTATTTGTCTTTGCATTATTGTGCAAGTGCATTTGCAACATTAAACAGTAACACTGCTGACATGGTGTTTCTTTTTTTGTGTGTGTGGCTTTGGACAGTACCCATACATTTTTGTCTGAATCAAATGAGAGGTTGGGGGAAATAATTGGAAGCCCGATGAGCTATGAGCCGCAATACTGCTGTTTGTAAGTGGCCTATTTGGATGAACTGTCACTGTTCTACAAAGATGTGTATGTTTGAACAGCAGATAATAATTAATACAGCAATACTGTCGTGTAGCAGCAGGACTGCTATTTCACAACTCCGATGAATAAACACCGGAGGCAAGGGGAGCAGCAAGGGGCACCTGGAACAATATTTTACTCATTTGGATCTGCTCAATGCTACAGCCGCTGCACTCAGTGAATCTGTCAGACAGCACCATTTCCCCAAGAACAGCTGCTATTTATCTGATTTTCTCATTAGAGTTGACTCATGACTTCATTGTACTGACTTTGGCAGAGGTAAAGTGGGGCCTAGGTATAACTCTTTTAAAACAGCTGAGGCTTGGTCTCCCTAATATTGCTAAATGTAGAAATGCCTGTCTATGCTCTCTGTCTCAGTTCAATCGTCAGTTAAAGTAAAATCAAATTCTATCTGCATCTGTTTCCTAGCGTGTATCAATACCTTGCAACCAGATTTTACATGCACTTGACAGCTTTATTCTATCTATTTCTAGCACAGGTGAAAAAAAAGGTGTTGGGATGAATCTCAAGAGTCATCCAACATGTATACATAAACAGTATGTTTTAATCCTTGGAGGTGAAGGACTTAAGAAATCTTGCTAATTTCACAGATGGTTTAAAATAGATTAGTGTGGAGTAGCTGCTCCCAGAGAAGGGCTGACCCACCAGGCTCCCTGTGCAGCTGCCAAAACCCTGTGCCTGATGCTCAGAAGTGCCTTCCAAAAGTCCTGCAAGGTTAAACTCAAACTTAAGCATCCCGAAATGCTATTCTTGTTGTTAGCTTCACTGCATCCTCAACTTTACCTTCCGTTTTTCGCGTGTCCACAAGAGTTAAGTTTCTGTAAATTCTGGGTGAATGTGTTTATTTCTTACTTTTTGGAGACATCTAATCTTTTCAATTTTGGATTTCTTGTTATAATATAACCAAATTTACGTTTTGCGGTTTTTAATACTTTCCTTAATAATAAATGATAAAATCGGAATTATTTGTTTGTTGTTTGTTTGGTTTTGCTTTGTTCACAGATCTTGAACACGACCTTGGAAAATATAACCTGTCTATGATTGGCTAAGACAATACCCAGACACGCCAAGGATTTTACTTCGAAAGCAATGTGTCTTCTTGGCCACAGACACTATTCTTACTTGTTAATTTTTGTTCTCTCACATTAGACATTTTTTACAATGCATCCAAGAGCCATTTTTAAAGGAAATAAAGGGAGTGAATCAGACTCTGCGTGGTATTTTGAACAGGCCAAGCCTGCTGCTAGAGTTGGGCTGTGTCCGAGCAGGCCTGACACAACTCTGGCCTGGCTGAAAAGGCCCAGCTTGGAGTTAATGTGGAAAGACAATGGCACAGGGTGAAAAACTCGACGTGGTTTTGTTGGACTTGTCATTCTCTGGTGCATAGCTGTGAGGAAAGCCTAGGAACCATCTGAATGTTATTTGTGCTTTTTTTGACCCATATTTGGGACAGCTTTCACAAAACCATTGTGAAAAGGTTAAAACAATGGAGAGGCACTTTCAGTAGAGGGACAGGCCTCGACTCTGGCCAAACCATTTTGGATGTGCTTCACTGCAGTTGTTCGTCTCCAAAAGGCTGACATCATAACACAGCTATAGGGTGATTTTAACTATCCTGAAAATAATGATGACTAATCCCCGCAGTGAATATAGGCAAATTATTATTTTAAGAATTAGAAAGATTTTATATATAATTAAAAAACAAAGGTAGACAGGACACAAATTAACATTGACGGTAACAACAACACAACAGCTAAATGTCATACACTCACCCTAACACAACATACGTCTAAAAAATGTAAGGATCACATAAAGATTTGTAAAATATATTAAATAAAAAACGTGTAATGGATTATTTTGTCAAGAGTGCATTGCAGTTGCTGAACGGAGATGATACTGAAAATATATTTCTGTCTATGTAAATCAATCACATTTTCTGAGCACAGTTGTTAGGAACACTGGCTTGTTAAATGAACTTTTGAAAATCCACAAGGGACAATATTTCAGAAAATGTTATTTTGCATACGGTTTCACATCATTGCATCTCCTTGGTGCAGTTGTCTCCCAAAGCATTTGACTGCATTTCTGTGGGGAAGAATAAATGCGTAATGTTTTTTTAAAAGCATCTCTGCCCCCTCAGGTTTTTGAAGAATTTAACAAAATAAAGGTTTCTTTCTCCGAATATGTTACTCTCTCAAAGCGATCACTCAGCTCGCTCATGCATATGTGAATTACACACCTTTATGAATATGTAAATGTTGCGAGAATGCCTCATTAATTAGTAATTCATGCATTTTTCACAAGCCCAATACTTTGCCAGTGTAGTCTGATGAATTATCAGCCAGAAGTTAAAAAAAGGGATTCATCATCACGTTTTCAGAGGTTTTCAGCTACATCTGTAATTTGTGTAATTCAATGAATATGATTTGGGTAGGTTTTTATGGCAGTATCATTGCAGCTGTCTCATATTATGATCTATGGATTTCTACTTAGAATAGGCAAGTGCACTTATAGTATTACCAGCCACATTTTGCTATTTAGATGTTTGCTTACACTATTATATTCAGGTATAAAAATGAAATGCAAGTGTCTTGTAATTTTTTAAAAAAAAGCTCCTTTTTGATTTTGAGATAGACGTTGTATGTTCTTTGAGATCTCAAAGAACATCTCATGTACAGTATGCTGTAGAAAATTGAAATCAACCTGCACAAGTGTTACATATTTAAAAACCTTACCATAACTTCTCGTCCATAAACGCAATTTTTGTATCTGCATCTTTCTCTATGAAAATCTCTTCTGAAAATTTAAACAGTTTGCAAAATTTCTGGGCCAACAGGACAAACTCAAATGGATTGAAACTTCCACATAATTTGACAGTAGAGTACATATGGCAATATCTCAATGTAACACAGCTAGTTGTCTTTGGGATGCAGTAAGTGACTATATCGCACACATCTAGTACAAATATTAACTTAGTCACAGGCATGAGACTTGCTTTGGTCTTTAACTTCTCTTCTTCGTCTGCTCTCAGTCTGTTCAAAAGCAGTAATGTCTAATTGGGCTTAAAATCAGACCTTGTGTTAAACTATTGTTACATTCAGGAAAGTTGCAAATTTACAGGAGCAAGCGCAACAATTTGTTGTATCAGTTTGTTTTGGTCACTACACAATGCCGATCTGTAAATTTAATATAAAGCCACATGGAGAATAAAGTGTGCTACATTGGTGCAAGGAAAGAGTATAATTATGTAAATTGATGGGTGGCCCTTTGTTGTATGCATGAGTGTCTGAAAGTACTAATAGTTTACAATTAAAAAGTGCAACAGTAAATTCATAATCTGGACTATATTAACAAAACTGTTAGTTTCTCTGTTCTCACACTAGGTCTTCACTGAGATATGACAGCAATTCAACATAGCTGGACATAGTGTATGGATCGTGAACTGAAAGAGCCAATAGCTCATGCCTTCACAGCTACTTGTTACAAATACTGTAGGTTTCTACATTTGTTTTTAAATGAGCATAAAAAAAAAACTATTTCTGACATGAGTCTCTCAATGAGAAACACATAAAATTTCAATTCACTCACTCGTAAAAAAAGTTATTAGTCATGATTAATAAATTACTAGTTCATGGAGTAATGAGTCCAACAGTGGCATGTAACTGAATAACCCAGTCTCTGCATGTGCCTACTGCCATTTCTACATTGTTGGTGGTGTTGATTGCCAGTCAAGCTCTAAATGCAGCTTCTTGCATCAAAATATGAATTATTTAGATGCCTTATGGATTTAAAGATAAATTACCAACAGTACACAACTATGTTATGAAACATGAGGCTGCCTTGAAAGTGACTTAATATCCAGACCATAAGCCAGTGCAAGATCCTTGTCCTTTACATCACTATGGCTGTGCTGCCACAACATCTCAAGGGTCACTTAGTGGCCAAGATAACCCAATCTCCTAGAGATATATGAACAGAGGAACCCACTACATCTTTAAATCTATTACAAAGGCACAATTACAATTTGAGCAGAGTGATGGGGTTCCTGTCTGGGGAGTTACAAACCTGTGTTTGGGCTTTACATAAAGTTTAATCTAACACGCATGTCTTTGAAATAACTGCCTTCAGTTCTCAGTCATCCAGGTTTGGTTATCCAGAGGTTGAAACATGTCAACTCGACTTTCAGTTGACGTGAATCAACCTCCGGATGTCTTGACTGTTGGAGAAATCCCCAGTGCAAACTCCAAACATAAAGCCCACAGTCGCCAGGTAGATTTAAACCTGGGACCTTGTAGCTATGAGGTGGCAGTGGTATCCACTCCATCACTATGTCGACCTGTTAAGATCATGCCACAATATATTGTTCACTCTAGTTTAGTTTGCTTTTTTAAAGTATAATCTATGTGTTTGAATCCCCATGCTCACTGACCTGTTTGTCAACATTCTGAACCGAAAAAGAAACCATTCAGATTTGTTTGCTGCGGCTGGGTTAGAAGAGACCTGTTAATTGATTCTTTAGGATTCACTCCCTACTTTTGGGGACACTTCTTGCCTCTGTAGACATGGTGGTGGTGATGAAAAACCAACGTAAGATTAAAACAGTGTGTCTAAGGAATTCAATTGTCTCCCCTGCAAATTTAAGATATTACAAATTATATTACATCAATCTTATCAGCCATTTGGGTCATGATAATTACTATGCAATCATATAGATGCAACTGATATTAAATATTAATGTAATCATTCCTTGAGGAATGATGGTAATAGAAAAATCTTGGAAGTTGCTTCTCATATTTTTTTAAACAACACTAAAAAAGCTCAACTGTGATACAGTAAGATTCATATTTTGTCTGTCTGTGACAAGACAGAAACAAGCAAGATCATTTTTCTCTGGTTAAAGGTTGGGTTATGACTTTCATTTTAACCTAAAGAGTTACACGTAAATGTGATTCTGTATATTTAAGGAAAGCAGTTCTACATTTCTAATGCTCCACTCATTCACACTAAAGAGATTGACATAGTAGTAAACTGATATTAATTAGACACACTTTGAAATTCTCCATTCTGGTCTTCTCCATGCCCTAGTGGAGCTGGTGGCTTATTAAATCATTTGCTGCTCTTGGGTGATCTTTTAAATCTTGGCCTGACCCTCTGGGCACAATTTATTTTTATTTCAGAAAAAATTTACCAGCAAATTTTGCATTAGTTCAAGAGAATTATAAATCATTATTACACAGGCAGGCACTTCAAACATTTTGTTTAAGAGCTTTCTACTCGATGAGGCTTCAAAGGAGTTGTTCACACTGATGAATTTAACGAGGGCACGTATCCATTCATTAGCACAGTGAAGTCGGGATGATCAGGTTTTGTATACGGTCCATCCACATCGATCTCTTGTAGTGTCTAAAACAGAATGGGTGCCTTTTGATAGTAAGTAATTATTATATTACCAAAGAGGAGCATAATCACTGCAGAACATTGTATATATATACAGCAGCACAAGTTGACCTACACCAATCAGCCACAGCATTACGGCTGGAGGTCTTAATCATGTCATGGAAGACAGCCTGCAACCAGCAAAATGTGACACACTGTGTGCAGAGGTGGTGGAAGTACATTAACTCAACACTGAAGTAAAGTGCAAGTATTGACCTAAATAAATGACCAGGTAAAAGAAAAGAAACAAACAAATACTGCATTATGATAATACATTACACTTCAAAACTGCACTTTACACTGTAATAGTTTAGAATTACGAGCTGTGGGGTGGGGGGTGAATTACAGATCCTTGAGTATTAATACCCCTTGAACTTTTCCACATTTTTTCACATTTTAACCACAAATGTACATGTATTTTATTGGGATTTAAAGTCATGGATCAACACAAAGTTGTACATAAATGTGAAGTGAAAGGAGAATGATAAATGGTTTTCGATTTTTCAGTTTAACAAATAAATATCTGAAAAGTGTGGTGTGCATTTATTTTCCCCTTTACTGTGATACCACTAACTAAAATCCAGTGGAACACTTAGCACCTAGCACATCACCCTGAACACATAATCCCCAACAAGATGCTGCCACCAAGTTGTGGTGATGCTTTCTTAAGCAGGGACAGGGAAGCTGGTCAGAGTTGATGGGACAATGAATGGAGCCAAATACAGGGCATTCTTAGAAGAAAACCTGTTACCGTCTGCAAAAGACTAGAGACTGGGGAGGAGGTTCACCTTCCAACAGGACAATGACCATAAACATAGTACAGCCAGAGCTACAATAAAATGGTTTAGATCAAAGCATATCCATGTGTTAGAATGTCCCAGTCAAATTCCAGACCTAAATCCAACTGAGAATCTGTGGCAAGACTTGAAAATTGCTGTTCACACAGACTCTCTCCATCCAATCTGACTGAGCTTGAGCTATTTTGCAAAGAATGGGCAAAAGTTTCATATTCTAGATGTGCAAAGCTGGTAGAGACATACCCCAATAGACCTGCAGCTGTAATTACAGCAAAAGATGGTTTTACAAAGTATTGACTCAGGGGGGCTGAGTACAAATGCTCGCCACACTTAGATATGTATTTGTAAAAATGTTTTAAAACATTTTGTAATTTCTTTCCCCACTTTCCAATCATATACCACTTTGTGTTGGTCTCTCACGTATTTGCTTTTAGTCTCCTCTGAGATATAACAAAATCAACTTAGCTGGACATAGTATACAGATCATGAACTGAAGGGACCCATAGTTTATGTCATTTCAGCTATTTTTTACAATTACTCTAAGTATTAGTTATCAAATGAGAATAAAACCCTTAGTCTCTCAATGACAAATTACATAAAATTACCACCACAGTTTCACCCAGTAATAAACAATGCAATCAATAATGTACCACTTCAAGTTTTTTACTCAAGTAAAAGTACTAAGAAGTTTATTTACATTTTACACAGTTACCCTCTCTAACATGCAAATCAAATTTGTTGAACACAGTTGTGAAACTAACACATATAAAAGGGCAGATTTCAAATATATGAATGCTAGTTTGAAAAATTCACATTTTGTTATATTTTGGTCAGGTTAATATTAGTTTATCTGAATTGTGGCATCTGGGTCACAAACCAACAGCAGACAAAAAATTTATTGATCTGAAGTAACTGAAGTTGGAATATGGCCGAGGTCTATAAATCGAGCCCACAGAAACAGTTTTGGGTTGTGTTGTGTTTTTGACGTAGTAGCCACAGATGTCATTGCATATTCACAAAGAACAAACTTGCCAAAAAAAAATTCTTACATATATTTACAAATGAAATGGCTATAAAAGAGGTGAACACATTTCAATACGTATAACAAATCCCACTTTGATGTTTATGATTTCTGCGGAAAAGGTACTACCACAGTTCACAGAGGAGTTGCAGTCTTTATAGAGTGTAACTTAGCACTGGCCTGAGAATTCTTCTGAAAATAATTTTTCATTTTGAATGAAAACTTATTTTGTATGAAAAAAGGTCTGCATGTAAAACAAAAACTGGTAGTTTAAATTTTCCAGCACCAAGAATTGCCAAACAAGGCATGTAAATCGTGGAGAATGCCTCTCTCATTAAGACCCCTTTAATAGGTAGTATAGAGTCTACGGTTTGACATTATGCAAAAATATATTTTACTAAGCAAAGAAGAAAAGAGCCTTAAGAAGTGTAATTACAGCACTAGGCCAACTGAGAATCCCACTAGCTCTCCAAACAGCTGATTAGATTTAGTCTCAGAACTGAATCCATGATCTTATGATTATTTGTATCTAATTAGATGGCATATTCCGAATGTATTGACCCAGTTTAACTAAGACCATAGAGCAGATGTGAATAATGCTATTGTTAAGGGTTTAGCAATGCCTGTGGCATGACCAGTGGGACAGAAAGTCGACTTACTATCAATTACAGTGACATGATTAGTGTGGCTTTGTCTCGCAGTCCCTCAGAGCAGAACACAAGCTCAATTACCAACCACGCAGAGGTGGCAAAGCCTTTTGATTTGCCCTGCCTTTTAAATATCTACTGTAATTATAATATGTCTCATTAGGTACCACTGCCACAGTACTGGCCAGCAAATCTAAAACACAAAGACCATAGGTATCTCCCGAACACTCAGTGTTAATGCCAAATATGCAAGTGTAAATACAGCGCTTGTAGCATGCGATCATAACTAATTCCTTTATAAACATTTGTTTAAACTGTTTTAACTATAAAACACAGTCAGCAGTTTCTTTGGTACAGCAATCTAAAACTAGTGCAGTCAAATACAACGAGTCAAGCTTTTCTTGGAACTGTTGCGGAGTGGTGCACTGAACTCTATGATGCTTTTCAGATGTGTTAGTTTGTGTTCAACTGTACTGCATTACATTGACAGATGCTTCAATTATTTTGTCCACACCGGATGTATCAACGGGGCCAGGCTAAAAAAACATGTCTCCATATAAAACCAATACAGTTCAATGGCCCTACAAACTGCATCTTCTAAAATCTTCAGCAAAAACAGATCATCATCTCCTCAAGACTATATTCATTTTCCTCAGTGTATCTAATAAACTAAGGACCAGCTGTGGTCGACACCTCATTCATATCTAAAAATTTGACAACTGACTGTATGCTGTATCCAGTTATTTTCAAAACGAAATAAAATGTAAATTTGTGTGGACATTCTGCAAAGGAGACATCAAAAGAAAGGTTTTGTCAAAGAGGATTTAGGGTGACGGATAGCTGACTACAAAATTAGAAAGATGAAAATGGAACACGGAAGAAGAGGATAAAAGGGAGGAGGAAAGCGTCCTGTACCAATCGAATGGGGCATGGAAACAAATCATTAATGCCCGTCCGAGTATAGTCTCACATTTATTTAAGCTGTTGGCATTGTCAAATATAATGTGCATTGACCATAAAAACAGAGGGCGGAATCATGTAAAATTTATTAATTTATCAGTTTATTGGCTTTCAAGTTAAGTACAATGTATTTCATTTGAGGATTTGGCAGTTACCTCCACTGTTTTGTACTTAATAGATGTCTGAAAAATATCATTTGACTTACTTTTTGACTTTTTTTCAAAAGTTACTCTGCTCTGCAAATGAAATATTGTAGTCCATTTATGTTTTTCATTCAGGAATTAAATGGATTTGGAAGCACGAATATCTATGTTGTCAGAAATTTGGCACCTTGTTCAGACACATGTTCACTTCTGGAATTGCTGCAGAAAAATCAAACTTTGCAGTCTGTTTCATATTAAGACTCTGGTTTTAAAAGGTTTCAACTAGTCCACTAAATTGTAATGCAATTTTTCCAGAGCCCGTGTTCTCAATGTGACTCATACAGTTAAGGATGTAATGGTGTGTGGTTTGATGTATAATGCTGGCTCCCTGGAAAAGTTGTCATCTGGTTTCTGGTGATTCACTCTCCCATCCTAAACCTCAAATATACTTTAGGTATGATTATTTGTGAACATTCAGAAAGAGAGATGTACTGTATAAGGGAAAGTGAGCTGTTAGTTTTAAAATTTCACCTCTGAAATTATAAAATAGCTGTTATAGCAGCACAAGATAAGTTCATACACATTGTGTTCCAGAGGTGTAGTTTTGCATATGGACGGTTGGGACATGTTCCTATCAATTTGTTTCGGAGGACAGAAAGGTCCGTAGCAAATTTTGAGCAAAGTCATTCACATTGTGTTTATTTTGAAGCTGCTGGGTGAATCATTCTTCTTCCTTTTGACGGGCTGACCAACGACAAAACTATGGCAACAGTAGCTGCTCTTCACTTGTGCTTCTTGCATCTAGTGTCATCTACTGTCTACTGTCTGTTACAACAAACTAAAGAGTCTTTCTAAATGTCATGCTACAAAAAAAGCAAAATTATAATAAAATATAAAAATAAATAAATAAAAGGGAAATGTAGAGGGGACAACTTCAGGAGATGTTGTTTAATGTGGCAGGAAGTTGTTATCTAGCTATATAGAGTGGAAAAAAGCAGAGACTGGTGTGGTTACTGTGGCTAGTCACAAGGCAGTAAACCAGCCAAGTAGTACTGGTTGTAGTTAAGGGGAAAGGGAATAACAAAGGAAAACCATTTTTATCTTCGAGCTTGTAATTAAAGAAACACTTGGATCCAGGTAAATAGCTGTGGGTAGGGCAGGGATAGTTGGAAAACAAACAGGGCAGGGGTACATGAGGAACTGGATTAAGTTAACAACAGCGATGCTACAGGTATGTTATAACTTTTGTGAAATGTGTGAAATGTGTGTTTAATTATTTATTATTATTATTATTATTATTATAAGTCTGTGTGGACAAGTCATTTTAGTGAGTGCAGCTATGGGTGTGTTTAAAAAGGCTATGCACTGTACACTGAATTTACTAAAATAGTGTTGATAGTTAGGTGATCTAAAAAGCATACAGTATAATCCATGTAGGCCTGTTGACAAAATGATTATTCTGTCCTTCCAAACATCTGTTTTTCTTTTAAGAACATGAGAATCCAGGCTCTGTACCTCTCTCCTTTTGTCTCACTCTCGCCGTCCTTTTTCCGGGTATAATGGAGAGGAGCTTTGTGCTCCAGGCAGTATCTGGTGGTAGCACCTGGAAGTTACCCATCGCCTCCCTGTTTATATTTGTTTGTCGCTTCCTGTTGCTCTTTTCTTTTCTTTCTCCACTCTCCCCAACTGGTGTAGGCAAACGGCTGCCCACCATTAGTCTGGCTCTGTTGGAGGTTTCTTCTGTTAAAAGGGAGTTTTTCCTCTCCACCATCGCCCAGTGCTTTCTTTAGGAAGATTTGTTGGGTTTCTCTATAATTCTTTTTGAATAGGTATGTCCTGATACCACTTATTCTCAGACTGAGGAGTACTCAGTACTTACATTTGAGTACTTGCAAATACCAAGTACTGATATGAGTACTTATGTGTTTCTAGTATGACTTGCTGGAGACTAAAATCTTCATCAATCCACTACAAATTAAGCTGATGAGATAGGCAGAGACTTAGAGTAGTGGGGAAACACCTAAAGACTAACAAAAACTGGACATTTTGCATTTAAACAGTTTCTACCAACTGTCACTAATTTAATCTCTGACAGTCTAGAAAGATCAAACACCCAAAAAATAATGCAAGATTTCTGAAATTCTAGAATGTTCTTTAGCCAAGCCAAGCATTTAATAAACAGAGATACCTTCCCTGAAAAGAACAAAAAGCAAAAAGACACGCAGATTTGGGTTGAGATCCTGGATGGAGAGCCACAGACAACACAGACTGAAGACACTAAAGAGGAATTTGGAGGTAAAATAACTTTTGAAAAGAAAAGTAACATCAAGTACAGCTGTAGTTACTGTAGATCTCCCTTGGGTGTCTCCACTGTTAGTCATAAATATTACATTTGTTCAAAATAATCTTTATGAGAATGACTGTTAACAACTGGAACTTGCAGAGCAGAGCTTTTGGTTGGTTGTACTTTTATCATTGTGACTTATCTTAAAAACAGCTCCAAACCACAGAAGGTTTCACCACCGCCTACCTGCTCGACCAGCATGAGGTTGATGTGGCATTGGGTGGAGTATCAGAGGTTTTCTGAGTATGACTAGAAGTGCACAAAGGCTGATAGATCTGAAAGATCTGATAACTAATGCTGCTATCAGTATCAGGACATCCCTGGTCTTGACCCTCTGTTGTGAAGTGCTTCTAGCTAACTCTTTGGAGCCATATAAATAAGGTTGAATTGGAAAATAAATACATTCAAAACTATAGCCTTAAACAATATAGACTTAAACTCAACTTTAAGGTGTGGATGCTGAAAATCCTAGCAAACTATATTGTACTTTGAATCAGGTTGGACAGCAAAGGAGAGTACTCCAAACTAAGTGTCCTGGACAAACATGTTTTGCTTACTCACAGATGTTTTTGTTCTTCTAAACATTTTGGACAATAGGTTTTCTCAGTAAAATGTGTAGTCATTGAAGGCTGTACTGTAAATAGTCTTCTCCCTCAGTCTAAATCTTTTCTGCATCTGTCACTTTTGAGCCCTTTGCACAAGCTTCCAGACTGTGGAATTACATTCTTACATAATGCATGTTGCTCAGAAGATACACCACAGAGGTGGACTTTTATCTACCGTTTTAAACTTTAAAATAAGAACATATATTATTCAAGTACATTCAATAGTTAATATGGATACATTTACAGTAGCCATCCTGATTTAAACTGAAAAACTGCCAGGAGTTTTGCTCTGGGGGGAACTTGGAGACCCAATCTACATCCTTGTTCTGCTCTGACATTTCAAATATTGTTGATTAAAAACAAAACTTTTTCACTTTTTTCCACAATGAGAGCACTCCCACAACCAGTGACACCTTCATTAAAAAAAAACCTTACAAACAGAAAGGCCGGGAATCTTTTTAGCTGTAAGGCAGCACAGCAATGAAGCCGCTGGTTTCCTGCTAATGTGCTGCTTTTGCAAAGCTGGCTGTGTAGACATTGTGTTAGTTTCCACTTAGATCAGACATATGAGTTGACAGTGCTTTTTCACTTGGCTGACGTATTTCTGCTTGATTTGGGCAGAAAAGAAGCCAACTGTCTACCCCCTCAGAGAATTCTGTTAAATTTGTAACTACATCTTTTTCTCTCCATTTCACTCCTTAATTCGAACGACAACAGCAGTTTTCTCCCCTAAAAATGTCTCTATAGAGTATATAAATGTTAAAATTACAACAGCTGGATGTCAGTGTAGCCAATCACATAACTGTGGTCATTAATCTGTAATTATGCTGATTTTGTCAAACCAAGGTGCAACCATTAAATGACTTGGTCGGGCGTACCTCGCAATGTCAGCTGGGATGCTGAGTTTGATTGTTGCACACATGAATTTTTCTATTGATATTTAGGTGTGCACTGTTTGGGGGGTGAAGGAGGTGTTGCCCCAGTGTGACCTTAGATTTGAAATAGGGCAGACACAAGCCATATATGGGATGATAATGTTGTTCCGTTTTGAGTTGCTTCAATGTTTCTGTTTTGGTATTCGGGTATTTACTACTGACCCAATTTAGGTCCAGTCAGGGTAACCACAGGTTTTCAAAGTTTGGTGCATCTGCTTCTGTTCCCTGATTCTAGCCTCAGTTCTTGATATTTTCTCTACAAAGTTCAGTTACATCCAATCTTAGTTCAAATTGATGGTAATGATCAAAGCAGAACCATTGGCCTGGTGTTTGTGGATTTTCAGTAAACGTTAATATAAAGGCCACAGACAACACAATGCATGAATGTCAAAATTTGCTTCTGCTCCTCTGTTAATCCAAGAGTTACAGTGTTCCGAAAAAGTTTGTTTTCATTCATATATCATACTGCACCTCTTTGCTCGGGGCGACTTCATTCATAAATTCCTTTGTTTATTATCAGCTGAGATGAAAGACAAAAGTGGACCTAAATCACAAGTATCTAATTCAAAATATCTTATACTTCAGTGCAAGTCAAAAAGTTTGCTTTTTTTTTTTGCATTGAGCTACAGTTTAATTCATAAGTAGTATTGGTCTGCAGTGTTGATCATTTTAAAATGTATAATTAATACAGTTCGCATAATAATTTAGGTATTCTTTTTTTAATGACAATACTGTGCAACTTAACACTGCTATCTGTACTGTAAGTTAAGATCATTAGTGAGTGAAAGATGTGTTTAACATTCAATCGAGATGTTTTGGCCTGCCAGCTATTCATTTGTAAAGTACAGGCAATGTCAGTTGCTGGCCCTCCATATTAAAGTTGCTACTTTTCCTGGAAAGTCAAATGTTTTGTGGCGGTCAATTCTACAACCATGTTGTGTCTGAATGGAAATAAACACAGCAGTCTCTGCTATGGTACACATCTAAGGGCTCAACATTAATGCTCACCCGTTCGCCCGGGGCAAGTACACTCTGTGATCACACAAGTGGAATGCGTCATGCAATTGCCCAGTCGGGCAGGTGAAAAATAAATGTGACGGTCTGCAGTGTTACACAAACATTGTGTCGCTCTTCCACAAATTGGTTAAAATTGTATTTTACTGTACGGCTGTGCAGAGTTCTCCCATTTCAGGAGAACCAGAGACCAGGTCATTCTATTTTTCATTTGATGCTGTCCCGCCCCTCTCACTAACATCACCATAACTTCATGAAGCATTAATAATGTGGATTGCACCACAGATGAAGGGTTCACCCTGTTTGAATGTAACACGTTTTTAGAAAGGGTAGAAAATATTTATAGAGTAGCTTCACATTTCAGCTGATTGCTGAACACCAATAGCTAACTAGTAAACTGAAACTCATGATTTTGCTTTGATGTGAGCAGCACCCAAAAACATGATCTGTTTAAACTCCACCAAAACGTAAAAACTTCTAGGATATATTGCTTTTTTTTTTAAAACCAGATAGATTAAAATCTTGTGACTAAACTTTACAATGAAGTAGGTTCATTTACTTTGCATAACCAAAAACACAGGCACTACCTGCAGCTATATCTGCACCTGATGGTTCGTCAAGTTTTTTTACTAAAATCTGTAACAATGAAAAATCAGCAAATAAATCAGCAAATTGTTTTTGGCAATATATAATTTCTTTCCCTGTTAAAGTTTCTTTATAAATCACAATGTGGGCTCCAAATAATTTATGTAATAAAAAGGTAGATTAACACTCCTGCATGTTAGTGGGCGGCTGTAGCTCAGCTGGTAAGGCAGTTGTCCACGGACCACAGGGTCAGGTTCGATCCCTGGTCCTGGCTATATGTCGAAGTGTCTCTGGGCAAGACACTGAACCCCCAACAGCCCATTCCCCTCCCCAGCTGTGCATTGCCAGTACCAGCCTGGTAGAAATTGGGGAGGGTTGTTTCAGGAAGGGCAAGGGTGTAAAAACTGTGCCAAATCAACATGCAGACAATGATCTGCTGTGGTGACCCTTAACTCACGGGACAAGCAGAAAGGTACCCCCCCAAAAAAACAACAACACACTTCTGCCTGTTGTATCTTCTTATGCATTATTTAAAGGCCCTACACTCTTATTGTCATGTCAATATTTTAAGCTGCAAAACATATTTGTAATTCAGGCCCTTCAGTATTCGGCTCAATTAGTATGTTGAATATAAAGTGTGAAATCAGACCATAGATGTGTTAACCAACATGTTCTTTTTTCTGCTGTCTCTGGTTTTATCATGACCTGTGATCAGTATTTATACTTCACTATAAAACTAGTATTTATGCCTTCTTTATAAAAAAAAAAATACAGATACAACCTTGAATCCTTAAGTTTTTTTTTTAACTTACTTTTTACAAAAGCTAAAAAACAAATTCAACAAAACAAAAACGAATCTTTATCACATTAATAAAATTATTGTCAAAATCAAAGCTACTTTTATTTATCTTTTTTCTGTTTCAGGCAATTAAAACATATCAGCCAATTGTCCTAAGTGCAAGTGGTCTAAAAAGCCTAATGTCAAGCCCTGCATCCTGTCCACAAGGCAAAGAAACACTCCCAAGGTCACGCTACCGTACCTTTTCACAAATTTTATAAAATCATAATCATTAAAAGAAAACAAAATAAAATCATTATCACAAGGACGTTTAGGTGTTGGGAGGTCTATCTAGTGGTTTTTAAAAGTGAACATACATATACAGTACCAGCATTTGAAACAAATGTCTGTAACATAAATACAAATCTAGACACAATAACAATATCACTTTGTTTTGGCTCTGATTACAATTTGAATAAAGGCATCAACTGGCACAGCCAGCAGTGAACTGGGTTTATTAAGATAATATGGAAGATCATTGAGCTATGAAGAACCAGATTGTGTTAAAGCGTGGACCATTTCCTATTGAGCAACACCAACTCCAGCAGCATGTCCACTAGGCACTAGTCCACTATAGACACTCTTTGCCCACATCTTTGCATTTGCTAACAGGAGCTATGACAGAAAGCTAGACATCATTAGTATAGTGCTGAAAACAAAGTCCAAAACTAATTTATCATGTAAAATCTACAAGGTCTGCAAGTTAAGAACTGCAGTAGACAAAATGAAGCTGTTTGCTCAGTACCTCATTTTACCTATATCCCGTCTAAAGTGCCACTTGTTAATGTCGCTTAATATGACTGTATTGTTTACACCCCACACATACAGCGAAAATGAGTGCCAGCTGGGCAGTTTAGAAATGGGATGACAAGAGAATTAAAGGTGGGGTGTGTCGGTGTCTCTCTCTGTGTCTCTGTGTGTGTGTGTGTGTGTGTGTGTGTGTGTGTGTGTGTGTGTGTGTGTGTGTGTGTGTGTGTGTGTGTGTGTGTGTGTGTGTATGTGGAGTGGCAGGCTATTTAGACGTGCTACTTCACTTTGCATTAGTGATACAATATCAGGCATGGGAAGCCAAAGTGAGGCCAGGTTTCAGGCAATGCTGGTCAGGCCTGAAGCGATGGATCACTTACCTTAAGAAATCAAAGTCAATGGCAAAAGATCTGATCTGGAGTGGGGCCCACACCACAGAGAGAAAAGTGTGAAACCTGGAGAAAGAGAGACACACATTGAGGAAATCCATTACCACTGGAGAAGCCAACAAGCATGAAAGGAGCTGTCTTGTTAAATTGGCTGCTTGATAAAGCAGGTCTTTGGCTGAGGAGCCACTCAGAGTCACCACTACTGACACCAGACAGAGGAAAGAGAGAGGCCCTTATTGATACGGTGAAATGTTGAGTCACTGCAGTCCACCCTCTGTTTTCACTAACAGAAAAAGTCGGAGGAAAATGTATATCCCAGAGGGTTCTTGAGTAATCAGGGTAACATGAAATACAGTAGCAAAGTACCTGTTTGCAGGGAATGCAGGCGTTCAAAAGATGTGTAGGTAATTAATAATTTCCTATTTTGCAGGTTTGCAACATTTGAGCACCACATCGTGCCAACTAATTTTCTCTGCCCATTTGTTGCATTGCAGGGTCAGTATGAGATGCAGCAGATTCCAGTAGGTACAGAAACCAAGTGCTACATGTCACCTAACAGACCTTTACAAACAGACACATTATTTGAACAAAGTTAAAGATTTTAACACACCAAGGAAACACTTGTGGAAAACGTTCGAACTCCGCAAAGAGAAGCCAGGGACCAGGTGTACTGTACACAATGTAGTCATATACACTATATTGCCAAAAGTATTCGCTCACCTGCCTTTAGACCCATATGAACTTTAGTGACATCCCATTCTTAATCCATAGGGTTTAATATGACGTCGGCCCACCCTTTGCAGCTATAACAGCTTCAACTCTTCTGGGAAGGCTTTCCAAGAGGTTTAGGAGTGTGTTTATGAAATACATAATACACAGTGCTCGCAGTCTTCGCTCTTATTCATCCCAAAGGTGTTCTATCGGGTTGAGCTCAGGACTCTGTGCAGGCCAGTCAAGTTCTTCCACACCAAACTCACTCATCCATATCTTTATGGACCTTGCTTTGTGCACCTGAATTTTCATTTATTTGGATGGGTGAGCGAATACGTTTGGCAATATAGTGTATGTTTCTACAACATTATAAGAACCAAACTCTCTGTGGAGCAATAATTTTTATGGCAACATTTGCAAGAAACAAAAGCCAGGTGCACTTTGTATAAAGTATATGTTTTGTAAGATCTGATGAATGGCATTTGACTGTGCTTAAATCGGATGGTTTAAAAAAAGAAAAAAACAACAACACAAGAACAACTTGACAACCTTGAGTGTCAACTAGAGTCGTGGTAGTCGAGACTACAGTGACTACAGCCTGTTTGTACTATTTGAGTTTCCACGTTGTTACGCATTAATGGAGCGCAGACATGTTTGATAAAACAGCACTTATGTAGCTGCATTACCTCCTTGAAACCACACAGCAAAAAGCAGATTTAACATTCTAGCTTTCTGCTAGTTTCCATTAAAAGTTTAGGTATGAAAGTTTTATTTTCATAGTGAACTACTGTACATGGACAGTAAATGTTAGAAGTTCAGATAAAAATAAAAATAAATCTATTATACTATTGAAGACTTATACAGTAAGTATGATCAAACATACTGTAACTTTCCTTTGACCTTCCCAGTGTCTCTTGTGTATGTTCTTGATTTTGAGAGATTGGTTTTGGCAACGCCTCATGTGAACCAAGGTGAGTGGCATCAGGTATGTTCAACCTGCAGTCAATGACCACTGACCTTTTAATCGTCTTGGCTCACTTAAGCTGCTGGTGGATCCCCAGTAGATTTGTTTTTAATGCGCTGAGATTTTTTTTCTTCCTCCAAAGCCCCCCTTTTTATCTTCTTCCCGCTGTGTGGCCGAAAACCCCAATGAAGGCGTGGAAAGCCTAAAATCCTCAGCATCATGAAAAGAAGGAGAATACAGCTCAATCAAATCCTGAAAACATATTAACTCTGGCAAATAAATAGAGGATAGTGTACACTTTTTACTACATGCTGATTGCTTTGTGGTTAAGTCGTGAACGACATATACAAGATCTGGATTAAACAAATTGATAAAAGGGAAGGAAAATGCATACTGCAGACAAGTACGAGACATACTTTAAAGGGAAACAATGAGCTTTTAGCTCTTGCTTGGTACCAAGTAACAGAAAGTACCACAAGAATTTAGAAATGAAGCACAAACGCATAATAAAGATTAATAAAGATTAATTATAGGTCTTCAAACCCCAGTATCACACTTTCTGACTTCTAATCTAAACCTCTTTACTGAAAATCCAGATAAAGAGTGTAAAATTAATTCAGATTAAAAAGAGGAAGTTGCACTTTCTACTACAAACACGCATTATGTCAAAGAAATCACTTTTCACAGATGCAAGGATTGAAATATAATTATTTTTAAAATATGTCCTAATCTTTTTAACCGTGTAAGGATTATTATTAATAAGAAGAAGAAAGTAAAACCTTTTGTTTAACATCATTTTTCTTATTTTTACTGGTTCAATAATTACATTATATGTGCAATCAACTTACTTGACTTAACATGTAGTATGGCATGCTGTTCTTGTAAATCCCTCTCTAAAGAGAATTGTGTCATTTCCCCAAGTGATCTAATTTATGCTAAAGAACACTGACTTCATTTATTTTATTTATGCAGATGGAAAAAAGTAATGTACAGCATATTGCAAAGCATTGCACCTGTATATGGGAGGGAAGCTGAAGTTTGGAGAGAAAGGCAGAACAAAAAGAGGTTTTGTAGCTGGCTGTAGGTGAGTGCTGCAAGGCTGCTGCTCCCCAACATTCCATGGAGTCACATAATACTGTCGGTTTCCTGCTGGAAGTGCCAGCCCAGAAAGATTGAGTGTGTTCCCAAAGTCAGAAGTTTACATCTGTGTATCTCTACTGTTGTTAGTATGTCCGTTTGTGTACTTCTGATTTTATCACACATCTCAGCTTGACCTTATCTAAGATATCCAGTTTGGAAAAATCAGCATTTTGTCTCATCTGTTAGTTCTGTATATCTTGTATATTGCTATAAAAACAGAGAGAAAAGGCAGTATTTTGTGTATGAACATCCCCTGCACAGGGACATAGGTCTGCACTTAAAAATGTTTATGGTGTGCTCTAATATGCATTAGCACAGGTGTGTACAAGACACAGCCAAAGAAATAACTCACTTGCTTTCTACTAGGAACTGTACCTTCTGGATTCCAGCCCCCCCCAAAAAGCTTAGTCTTGAATGGAGCTTAATGTTGTTTTGCATTATGCTGGGGTCAATACAGAACTGTACATTGCGTCAACAAAGAGGTTGATTTATTTTTTTCAGATCATCTAAGCATTTTATTGTTGTTGTTATAAAATAATACAAACAAATAATTTATAATCTGGACGTCTATAAGAACAGGAGCTCACAGAAACATCAGAAATTATTTTGACATGTTATGAAAAAAAAATGTATCACATTTAAACTTTTCTGTGCTTGTAACAGAAATGTGCTGTGATCTGGCAACTTCAAAAGCTTTTTAATTTTACTTCACAGTGATATTTGTTTATTATACAAATAAATAAATCTATTTAGAACAACTTTATCATTCATCTTTTTTAGCATAAATTTAGAAATCTTGTCTTTACCTTCAGCATTTTTACAGCCATCAAAGTGAGTACGGTCAATGAACTAATGAATGTCTAACCCTAGCCCTTACCCTAACCCTAAAACCAAGTCTTAATCCTCAAAAACCCTTTGAAGGGGTGCAAGAACGTGGGGGCCGTCCACACTTTGTCAAAATGTCCTCAATTGAATAGTAAAACATTTAAACCGGTCCTCACTCTGCTGTTCACACACACCTACACACAAATCTTCAGTGTAGCGTGTAGGTAGAAAACACCCTTAAACATGATGCCAGTAAAAATGTGTAAATTAGACTTGGCCCTGTGCAGCTTTGGACCTCAGTGTGCAGGCTGAGGAGACATTAACGAGGAACCAGAGACTAGGTGATTTAGAAGAGAAACGGCCCAACACCAGGAGGAAAATAAAGTAAAATAATAGATCTCAAGGATACAATTAGGAGAATTATGATTCAACAATGAGGTAACTATCATTCAGTCAGCTACAAGTGAAATTTAGATGACGACATCATTTATGTTGTTCCCCTTTTGCTAGAGTCTACTGGTGCCACAGAAACCGGAGACTGAGACTCAACAGAGGCGCAACTCAATGTGAATCTGTGCCCATCCTCTTAGCACATTCATAAAACAGTACAACCATATAAACCATTTTTAGAGTTCTACTCAATCACAATTTAGTCCGATAATAAACTTTAGATGTCTCTAAACTATTTTGTTCCTTATTAAAACATTTTTTTAAATCAAATGAGGAAAACTGATGCCACAATATGTTCAATATCAACTACAAGCTATTGTGGTCTAAATGATGGTTCAGCTCATATGTAAAGTACATCACCATGGACATTAGTGGTCAGAGTCTGATACGTGTCTGTTCATGAATCACAAAAGAGCAGACCACTCACTCACACTTCCCTGTACCGCTTCATTGAGTGCAAATCTTAACATTGTCCCTTAGCGTGTCATAGTTAAATTGGAGAGCGACAAGCAACAAACATTTATTTTCTTGCGAGTCTGTTTCAGGATTTAATTAGCCCTTTTTTTTAACCTGTGAACCCCAAGCCTCACCCCTGCTGTAAGATGCAGAATTCATTAAGCCGTTTTCTGCCCTCAGATTTTCACACCACGGCTTTGAACATCTGCACCCTGTCATGTATCATCCCATTCATTTCTACTTAATTTGATCCTAATAAGTGCCTACATGAGGAGCCAGATGTTGCTGCTTTGACTGTGGCACTGAAAGTTTTGTTTGAGGGGAGTTGTGCTCTGTGCCTGGTGGGCAGGGAGGTGCATCCAGTGCAGACATAGACTGTTTGAAATCACTCATTAATATGTAGAATAGTTTTGTGATTCCTTATTTTCTACATATTAGTTTTTACTTGTCAGTGCACACAGAAATCCATCAACATTTGACAAGGTCCCTCAGGGTAAGCCTGAGAACTAGCTTTTCATTTTCATTAATTCCAAAAGACCTGTTTACAAGAAACTCATGAAACACACATTTGTATCAGCCAAGTAAGATCCAGTTAGAAAAGACACAACTTTAGTGTTTCCTTATGGAGCAAACATTTGAAATAATGGAATATAATTATTATTACTTTTCAGAGGGATCGGTGGCATCCTGGGGGAATCAATGTGTGGGATAATTTTCAGTGGGCAGGATGGTGGGAGCACATCTGATTATGTTCTCTGGATAGAGAACCCCTGTAAACTTGACTGCTAATCAGCACCATATGCCAGCCCCTGGCCCTCATTCCCATCTTGTCATTTCAAGTGGCTCCTAGACATGGCTCCTGACATGCCCTGGCCTCAGCCACAGCAACTAGCAGCCTGGCATGTCATAAAGAGTGAAGTGGTGGTTGCCGAAGACTCTTATGTACCCCACAGATGCACAGGAGGACACACAGAAAATCCAAAAGATGAGCTATATGACTGTTTTGAGTGGGCCTCTTTACCTGTAGAGGGAGTAGTGGTGGCGGTGCTGCCTGCATACCCATGGGACGATGGAAAAAGCTGTTCAAGCTATGTGTCTCTCTTTTGTTTTAATATAGGTCTGTTGTAAGAAATTGTGCACATTTCTAAACACATGGTGGCCTTCTTTGGCAGTGACCTGACTTTAAAGCTGGTGGTAAACAGGAAAGGGTCAACTTGATGCCGGCACAGCGCAGTGAAGCACCTACATCAGCTAAGCCTCAAAATCAAGTCCATGTAAATAACTCCCTTGATTATAATTCTTATAGCTTTTAGGGTCATTGGGGTCAAATGTGTCATCTTGCCATGGATCACTATTACATGGGAGGAAAACTGAACTTGGATGCTCGAGAAGGGACGAGGGCTGTGGAGGGTCACTCACCCTTCTATCCAAGTAGGCATCTGCTCCTATTTAACCCCAGGCCACAACAGCACTGTGGGTAATTAAAGTGACTACTTTATTTGCTGAGTCACACATAGAGAGCTATTCCCTCTATATAGCAAAATATTGTCACTACACTAGTTGATCAGCCCACAGTACTAAAAATCTCTGCTCTAAAGTACAGCAGTGGGATGTAAGAAGCGCTGAGTGATACCTCTGATGGAGCCTTCTTTATTTATATCACAAAGCTGTTTGTACTGAGTCCCAGCCCAGGGCTGCCGTCACCGCTGTTTCTCTCCGGCACCGTTGTCATTTAAAGTGACTACAGCTTAGTGTAGCTGTCAGCTGACTGGTTTCTCATTGTTTTACATGCTCACAGACTATGCCTGTGAGAGAGTGAGTGCAGGCCCCTCAGGCAAACATTATGTCAACCCGCTTTGTTCTACAGGATGCCGGGAGTCCCTCGGCTGCTGCTTGGCTCCTCTGCTAACTGGGGAAGTCAAGGAGATTAAATGGAACATCCTGAATCTCATACTTCCTAATGCTTTGTGACATTCACACTCTGCTGAGACTATAGTTATGCCTACACAAAGGAACAGTGACAAAATGTGTAGTGCATCTTTGAAAGAGATTTTATGCCACAAGACACGTGTACATCAATACAAGTCTACCTTTAATAAATAATGGAGAATGTTTTGAGCAGTATTTTGTATTTTGATTTGAACAAACAGAAGCATTGCATTCTTAACAATTAGTAAGTCCTTCATGTGTTCTCAGAACAGGTTTATGCGGAATGTTTAAAATTTTGTTTAAAGAAATCAAAAGACAATACCGCATTTACAGCATATACAGTATGATCTTGTTTTTAACAGAGTATGTGATAGTATATTAATGATGCACTTGACATTGTTGTATGAATTATTGAGGACAAGACAGCCGTCCCAAGTCAGTCAGTCACTCTGGCATCAGGGACCGTCTACCAAGAGAAGAGAGTCCAAAGCCCAGTTTTGTTAGAGGCTGCAGTTGTTGATTTTAGTTAAAGTCATTCTGAATCAGAAGAATATTGGAAATATGTTGAAAATTGCGTGGTTCTCAATAAAGCTTTGTCAGTCATTATGGAATGCTGCACATCACCATGTGTTCCAAAATAAACCAAAACATCAAAGTAATCCTAAAAATTGGACATAACTACATAAACAAAATTATGATGGAGACGTGTGGAGGACTGGAATATTGTGGACGGCAGAGAGAGACAGAGAGAGAGAGAGAGAGAAAAGCAGAGACGACAGTCAGATGCAAAAAATATAAATGTCTGAAATGGTCATTATTATTTCATACAAATGTCTTTTCTTAGCTTGAAAAATTTAAGCTGCAATGGCAGCACCAACATTGCACATGTCAAAAGAAAGCCCAGGGACCGCAGATGATTTAAGTGGCAGAGGAGAACATATGCAAAAACCACATGTGTAACAGCCATCAGTAAACAGTGGTAAACTTGGCTGAACACTTGACATTTTTTTAGAGCACAGCCAGTGGGTTAAATACAGAGGCCCCATTTAGCTTCTCTGTTATACAGTATCAGGTTGTAGATGGGCCAAAGTGTATGCACTGCTTTGAATATTATAAACCATAACAAGATGTCACAGTTACTTCACAATGCTGGTTTGGGTCTATTATTGGGTCAGTTCAGAACAATGTTATTTGGCAGTGTTTTAACTGCTTAAGTGATAAACAATCGAAAGGACACAATGACCAAAAAAATGTCACACATGACTGGTGATTTTTATTACAATTCTCAATTTTTGATTCTATGTCTTTGGTTAAGCTTCTCACTGGAGTGAGATTTTTTAATTTTATTCACAAAGCCAACCACTGTTAATTGTCCTCTCCACTGATCTTTTCAATTCACATTTCATCGCTAACACAAACCTTATCCCTCAGGTATACGCTGGAGCAAACAATTAATTTACTACCAGCTATGATTGTGAACCACCAAAAAAAAAAGTTTTAAAATGCCAAGCTTTCTAGTGAAAACATTGATCTGATCCCAGTTTACATATTAAAGATAAGCAGATGAACTACAACTGGTAGTTTTATTCAAAGCAAACGCTTTAAATCATTCATCATCACGTTATGCTAATGGAAAAATGTTTTTCCAAACAAGGAATTTCAACAAGCGTTACAATTTCAGTCTTGAGTTTTGAAACCCCCACTGCCTAATTATACATGCTTATTGGTGGACCAACGATGCAACATCATTTGGTCAACAACCAATAAACAAATTTGCGTATATTGCTGTATTCTTTAGTCATTAGTTCACAGGCCATCTGTATATAGAAATAAACAAGAAACCTTCTTGCCTGCGTAGGATTCTAATAGTGGCAGTGCCTTTGATCTGTGGTCCTTGATCTATTGGGCCATGGTGTCATATCCCCCTGTGATGTGGTGGATTAATTAGGTGGAACGGGTATTTATCCCTTAAAATCATAATACTAATTTACCCAATGCAATGTGGTGTCTCTGTGGGTGGCAGCAGAGGGTCTAACTTCTATTAAAAATGCTTAGCCTTCACATCATCTGATGAGCTCCAGCACTAAATGGATCACATCACAGAGACATTCAGCATGCAGAAATGCAAATTATTAACACAAATCAATTATATCAATATCAACAACAATATGTTGCTGCTTGTTTTAGTAAATGTGCAGCACAAATGTTTACTACTACTGTTTAATAGAACGTTAAATGGAAAAATCTTCAAATAAACAAAATGAAAATTTCATTTGGTGCTAGATATTCACAAATTCTGTCATAGTGGTTAGTCATTGACCGTATACATAGAAAGAAGGTGGAAGTATGTCAGTATACAAAGAGAATACCATAGAACAAAGTGTGTATGTGTACATGTATATTATGTATATAAGTGAGAAAAAGGTTGTAGCTACCTGTCATTAGCAAACTAGTCATAAAATGGGAAGTAACACATGTGATGAAATAAATGCAACAAGAAGGCAGCTAGTAAACATAAAGACCAAGCAAGCAAAGGAGGGGGCACGCACACACACACACACACACACACACACACACACAGTCTCTGCAAACAAGACCTGCCAAACCTTACAATAAAATCTTTCCTTGGTTCTTTGTGTCCAGACCAAAGATAGTGTACATTGTCCATCCCTGTGTACAATTCTGCAGTGTAGGGCCCCTGGCTCCCCCAGGCTGAATGCTGCTCGTTCTTGTGCTCTGGTCTGTGAATGCTATCTCAGAGCAGCAGTGCCCAGAATGATGCCTATTCCCACACCCAGCAAACGCCACCAGGGGATAAGGAAAACACAATTGATAGAAAGTGTATTCTTTTTCCTTAGGTTCCCAGCAGCATGTTGCTAACTGTTTCTGGTACCTTATCAAAAACAAATGCCTTTGAAAACAAAGCACTATGCTGTATTGTTGCCTCCTTTTTGACAAAAATAATCTTGCTTTTCCATCACCCACTAAAGTAACCTCAACCTAACATTCTTGGTGACACGGCTATGCCGAGAGTCAGCTACGTGCTGTCTGCTGTTGTCTGTTACACGCAACACTAGACAAGCATGGGACCATACAACCACAGTTACCTCTACATAAACTGAGGCTCAACTTAAATTTGATGATATTACTTTGTGCAACCATGTTCAATACCCATAATATGTATGTGCAGTATCAGTCACAAATATGCACTGAGGAGGATTACGAATCCCCTAAACATGCTTCATCTACCGATCTTGTAACAGTTCTATGATCATAAAATCTCCTGTCTCTTTCTCACACTAACAATATACAGTCCCACTTTTTTGCTTAGCCCCACAGTAGAGTACCATCTACTGGCTGTTTATGGTACTGTATACACAACGGTCTCAACTCAGTTGAATGGATACATTTATATTTCATCCCCTTCTAATTTATAGTCATCTAAAGGTCGTTGGACAGTTAAATCTTAAGACAAATGCAACCATTTGCGGACCTTCACATAGCATCTTCTGCAGAAATTCACTTAAAAGTGACGTTTTGATTACAGCATATATCATGTGTTTTCCAATTAATCAAAGGTGGCTTAGCTTTAAATAAAGCACTAATTTCTGATAAAAGTATTTATTTAAAATTTAAAAATAATTTATTTAAGTAAGTTATGATACAAAGCACCAAAAATTTGCTTTTGTGTCAGAGAAAAGCTGCAGTTGGTTAAGTTATTTCTAATTGTACTGTTGTTAAAGGAAAAAAAATGTCTGTCTTTTGCAAAACGCATCCCTATGTTGACCCAAAAAATACATTGTACATTTTATAGAAAATATTTATTAGGTAAGTAAAATTAAAAAAGAAAATAAAAACTAACTTTGATAGCAGCCCGTTAATTTTAGTACCAAAAACAATAACAAAACTGAAGTTTGTTTTACATTCTTTTATGCAGCAACTCTTCATCATGAGCTAATTTCAGTCCTATCCCTTAAATACCGTAAAACGTTTATAATCAACAGATTGTCCTTATTGTAATTATTGCCATCAAAAAGTTACTTTGCCATGTAAAGCAGTAAAGCCTGTTTTCACTTTCACCTATTTTGCTGAATATGGAACACATACAAATAACACTTGTGTTGTCTGTCTGTTGGATTGAGGAGGTGACAACCTGTTTCTAAAGCCCGGAGGGAGATGTCATCGGCACTAAGAGATGAATAGATCAGTATAGTGTCACTACCCTCCCCAGCTTATGGCACACAGACCAATGATAATTACTCACTAGATGACAGCCACTGAGAAAAAAAAGAAAAAGGAAAAAAAACTTGGTCTGGTGATTTCCAAAACTAAATGGACTGCAAATCAGATGAGAAATGAAGCATTACTACTACTAATCAATTATGTTATCACTCATGTTTTCTCTCCTGACTTAAAAAAAGGCTACACAAATTTTTTAGTATCTAAATAAACAATGCAAACAAAAAAATCCTAAACAATAGGAATACAACTAGTAGAAATGTCCCATATTTCCTCTATCACCCCTGAAACGGATATGACAGACTTGTGCAAGATTCTAGTGAATGTTGTGAAAGTGACAGTGAGAGAGAGAAAAAAATTCTGCAAACACATATTAAGGAAATGAAATAATGTACAGAATCTATGTGTAAATATGAATTAGCTATGTTTCAGAATGTCAAAACCCATAGTCCTTACAGTTATTATATTTCACCACAGATTAGCAAAAATCTGCCAATTAATTTGAAGTAATGAAATCTCATGATGGGTGACTGTCATAGAAATGTCTTTAGGTGCACTATTTAGACATTCCGTTCAGGTATGTTAACGTGCAAATGGAGGACCACGAAACACACACTGACGCTCTGCCATTGTGCTGTCATACTGTTGTTGGTACCCACTTAGCTTCGGTGTGGGCTGCTCTGCATCCTCACTGCCCGAAGGCTGTTTTCCTAATCATATTAATGAGGGAGCAATGCTCCAACCTGTGCTGCAGAACTGCTGCCTATGCTCAAGGAGCAGTCCTATTTACACTGTACCTATACTAATCTGACAGCCTTGATCAAGGAACAGAAAATAAAACCCCTAAGGCCTCTATTGATCAACCTTGAGTCTTACCCTAACACCGTTGTGAGGGGCTGGTTAGCTATTACAAATGTTAGTGTGTTCAATGAATTATTTCATCAGAAAAAGCATGCTGCATTAAGTATTTATTTTGAAGTAAACTATTTCAAAGAGGTGTCCATACTATATCATCCCTGTTGAGCTCAGGCACCAACAGTGCGGCCTATTCTTTGTGTATGCCTACAGTCAGGGTCTGAGAGAGTGGAATCGCAGTTAAGAAGGACGTCAATAGCAGGAAGCGTCCACCAGAATGTCTGGGCTCTGAGATGGGCTCCTCAGTAGGTCAGCCTCAAATCTCAGACTTCATGATCATATAATTGCAATGTCTGGAAAATCAACAGTCTTTCATTATTTATGTCATTCAAAAAAGCTTAGAGGAGATGTGAAATTGAAATTGAACTTGTCTCTAAGGCTAATCCTACAGCAGTCTCAATCTAAGAGGCAACAAACTTTAAGTCCTGACCTCCTGGAACCTGCAAATGGTAGAAGAGTAAAGTTGAACAACGTCATGAAAAAGATAAAGGAACGAAATACAATGAAGTACAGGGCGTATTTGTTGTAAATAATCAGTAATCCAATTACGCACAAAGACCTGCCTTCCCACTGATTTCCTAAATGTTTACTAATGGACTCTCTCTCTTAGCCATTCTATTACAGAGAATTGTTGAGTGTTCCCCTAGAGGCTTATCTCTCTTCCAGGGCCATGGGCCTGGTTAATGGATGACCCACTTGTTAGCTAATTGCTGTGGTGTCCCTGAACACAAAGGAAATGTTAAATTATGTTATGCGGCTGTTAGATAATGAGCTGAAGCAGCCATAGCACTTTCTCTAAGCCCTGAGTACAGTCTATACAGCACCACTGTTGTTAACATCCTATAGACTGGTAGGAAACTTTTTTATGGGTTTAATACACAAAGCTACAGTTGCTGATGGAGCAATCTTGTGTTGTTCTGCTTATCCCTTTGGACACAAAAAATACAAAGTTTCTAGTTATTAAAAGTGTGTTTGTTTCTTTAAACCAAAACAATTCAAACTATTACACTAATCAAATTTTTTTCCTCTCACACACAGAATCCAGGCCACATGTTGTCCTATGACTCATCATCACAATATGGTTGCCGAGTTTGTGAACAGCCAGTTATTAGATCAACACTCTGACGGCACATGTACTTCGTCACCTCGTAATGAAAAAGGGTCACACAAATCTTAAACAAGGACCTATCAAACTGACTCTGATGCCGCTACACTCTAGTAAAACCTCAGCAGACGAGCAACTCAAAAAGCCAGGCAGTGAAGGAGGAGGAGCTCAGGTCTGACAAGTCACCAAACCTCAACAAAAGCAGACCGATTCAAACCAAATGCACAGCCTGCTTGCTTTAAGCGCTCCCACAAGAAGTATGGATCCTACAAATGTCCAGGGAAGGATTAATTCTAACGATGCTCTTACTGTAAACATTCCTGTTGAATCGCAAATTTATTTTTTTTGATGTGCCAAATTTGTTATGTCTGTGAATCAAAATTCAAGTTTTAAGCAAAGGACAGACCAAAATGAATATTTAAGTGAGTCAGTCGGGGAGCCCGATGTGGCTATATTTCAGGATCCCTGAAGTATAGACAGCCTCCTCACCTCTTGGACCTGAAGCCAGGAGTAGAGAGGCCAAGCCTGGCCAAAGAGTCTCTTTCACTCTCCTCTGAGGATTTGTTTTCACTGGAGGACACGCTGGAACACAGTGCCATGTTTGAATTCTACTGGCACTTTTTTCAAATAGTAGCCATAGCCAATTGGGAAGGCCTGGCTGATGATTTTATTCAATATTTAACGTCCTAGGGCAGAATCTCTGGCAGCTCGGGATAAACAGCCAGGGCTTCACTGGGTATGAGATGAACAAAACCTCACTTTCTTTAGATAGCTTCACATTGAGACTTCCCCAAATCCCCTAAATTATATTTTTCAAGCCCTTTTCATGCCTATGGTTTTGTTACGGCTTTATCATCGTATCAGCAGCCCGTGTTTATTCAACCCTCAATTACCAAAGGCTCAGCCGGCAGGCCTTTAATTGATTACTTTAATTGATTGGTTGGGGGGGTAACCGTGGCTGAAAAGCAGTTTATCTTAATCAGTTGAGAGGAAATTTAGAGAGGGTCTTGATTTCCTCCAGCTGATCACCCCTGTGTGGCATAAAAGTGCAGAGTGGGAGGTGGTGTGTGAACATTTGTTGTTAGTCATCTAACACTAAGAAGAGAATTAACATTTACTTAATGCAAAAGATGATAAATTTATGTTGTTTGTTGCCTCTTCCCACCGGATAGTTTTCTGCATTTTCTCCACTTCCCTCCCTCTGTCCAACCCGAGGAGCAGGTGTACATTCCAGAATTGTTTTTATATATGGGCCTAAGTGGTAAAATTATAAGTTCTTTTTTTTTTTTTTTTTTTTAAATACAATGATCGGGCACAGGTGACTATTTCTGAAACTGATATGTTAGCATTTTAAAAAACGAAACCTGAAAAAAGAAAATCTGTGAGTTGTTGCCTTAATTATGTAAATTCCATGGATGTTTGCCTGACTGTTACACACTAAATAATTGAAAGTAGTGCCCATTATTATTATTTATCTATTCTTGTGACATACATTAGGTAAACTTTACAATCTCTGGCTAACCAATGCAGTAGCTCAAGGTTATAGTTTCTACCTTTTTTAAGTCGAAACTGTCAGAAATAATTAACACTATTTAAAAAGAATGAGAGGGCCAAAACAATCTTAATGTAATGAGCAGCAGTCCTATAAAGCATGGGAAACATTAAGGTAAGGAAGACGAACAAAAACATGACCAACGTCTGAATAAAATTCAGATTAACAGATTGATGAAGGCGGTAATGTTAAATATCTCGTGTCTGAACAGGGCTTATGTGGCCCATGCTCTCCTGTCTCGTCTAAGGAATAGGGGACACAGTGTCTGCAGAAGACCATGGATATGTAACATAAACATACTCTTGATCATAGTTAAACCTCTTTTTTCCACTGTGACTGAATAGTAATAAAGACCTGGGGAATATCCTGCACACTCAACCTGTCGGTAACAACATGTCACTGCTGACAGGATTAGAGTTGTGAAACAGCAGGTGGTTAACTGGAATTATTGGATGTGGATGTGAATAGGTGAGATGTTTCTTTCCTCACTCCAGAATAGTCAAGAAGAGGAGTAGTAGTGATAGTGGAGCCTTTCTATATCATTGCAGCTCCTCACAGCCAAGAGGAAGGATCGTGCCATGTATATATAAAAAAAAAACAAACAAAAAAACCAATGCCATAACTGCTGTGCATTTGCTTCCTCACTGACCCCAAGTGTTTCATGTCAATTAGCATGGGTTCTATGTCCTTACAACTTTAGCACAGGAGGCATCTCTTCGCTGAGAATAGAATATTTACTAAAGTAACCTATGGCTTCTTTGTGGCTTCAAGGACAATACGCAACTGACTTTATTCAGAAAGCCCATATTGATCAGCTACTGATGATGATGATGATGATGATGAAATGCTAATGCTAATGATTTTGGTAATAAGATAATGATAATAATGCTCTTCTTCTACAGCAGTAAAGACCCCTAATGGACATAATTTTTTGTACACAGGAAATGTGTACTCAGATTAACCCGTCTTGCCTGTGTGCTTATCTGGAGAGTGATTTAAAACTTTAACTGGGCTGAAATTATGACAACACTGACCTTTGCTATGGATGACCATTTTGACCTGTCTGCCTTCATTCATGTCTGCTTACTGTTTGCCCTTTGCCTGGCGGTAATTGGTCTCTGCCTGGCACTAATAGCCACTGAATAGGAATGCTTTTCCCCGTGTGTTCAGGGGATAATGACAAGAGGCTAGCATGACCTTGGCTGGGTGGGAGCAGCTTTCCAACTTATGAGAGAGGCCACTCCACTAGGCTCCCACTAGGCTCTGGTGTCTGTCAGGATGTGAAGATCCAGCGCTGAAGCACCACAGCAGGCCAGTCAAGCACAACAGAGAGCTGCTGGGAGTAAAAAGTACCATGAGCAAATTTTCCCATGGTCCTTTACCCATTTATTTCACAGCCCCTGTGTACACAGGACAAGTATTAACAAAATTCAACTTTCATTAAAGATCCTAAAATCCAAAGAGAGTTATTTTACAATCTTATAAGTGAGAGAAAAGAAGAAAATCCTAACATTTGGCAACTTAGAATCAGGATATGACTCAATCAATTAATGTATTGTCAATTGTTGCCAACAATTATATATCATTGTTCAGTACATTAAATGGTTCAACAGCTGCTCTGCTTAAACATAAAATAATTAAATTTTTACTACATGTAAATAGGCCCACAGTCAATGGCATCATTTGAGAAACTTAAATTCTTTCAAAGATGTCTTCTTACAGACTAAGAATTAAATTATTGACTGTGTCCAGGGGTGCATTTGCTACTCAGTGACGCATCTAAGTTCGACCACTGGAACACTAGGTCAGATTATAAGCTTTGTGTCAGAGCTCAGCCTCAGGGTTTTTGTTAGGATTTATCTCACTCAAAGCCTCTGTAAGCTTTCAGAGTATGTTTAAAACTGTGCGTTTGCGTAGACGATTTGTTGTTCGAATCATCTGTTGAGGTATATACTTGTCCATTGCTTATAAGTGTAATTATTCTTGATGTAAACTAGATTTACATGGCACAAATGTGTTTTTCATACGAGGTTTTATACAACATACAGCAAAACTGAGATACAGCAACACAGACAGATGCACATACAAACACTTTCCTTGTTATTCTCCCCTTCTGCCTCATTCCATTCTGTCACTCCATCTCTGTGCCATCGCTGAGCTACTCTTCCCAGATAAATGTTTCATGAGGCAGCCCCCTAACCCTCTCCTGGAATAACGTCCTCTAGATGTGTCCAAGAGATTATATGACACATCACTCAATCACATCTACCTCAGACTTCACATCTTATGGGCTAACAGAAGCACATCTTCAACACAACTAAGCCAAGGGTGAGGGGGGTGACAGAGAGAAGCATATTTTATTACCCAGAAGTAACAAATAGTCAAATAGCTTCTGCAGTCAAAGAATTATCAAAGGGTTTATGCTTTTCAGATGTGAGAGTGTAAAGTGGGTCAGACACTACATTCACTGTAATATGACAGTAAATATTCACAAGCTTATCATTATTTAATCATCTCCTAATGGAAATGATCCCCACCCCAAATATGGACCCACCTCCAAACTTAATCATTTTCAAATATGTTAACAGCTGTAAACTTCATATAGCTATTATGTCTGTCCTGCCTTTCACCTTAGCAGCTGTAAAATATATATATATTTTTTGTTTAAAAATGTTCCCAAAGGCACACAGGGGGTGTGATAATCAGATCACATACTGCTTAAAATTCAGAAAAATGGTACTAACAGAGTTTACACAAACATTGGTTCAAATTAGATCACATTTTTGTTCTATTATATTATCACCTTGAAGATCATCGCAAATAATCTGCAAAGGTCGTGACTGTACATTGTGCACTTTCTTTGTCTGGTACAGCATGTTACCATCTCAGCTACATGTGTGAGTTGGTGGTTGATTTACACTGATTATATGTGAAGCAACAATCTACTCCAGCACCTTTGGCACTGCCTGTTCTCATTCACCCATTCACACACACACACACACACACACACACACACACACTCTGTCAGCTGCCATGCAAGGTGCTCACCTGACCCACTAGGAGCCACTTGGGGTTCAGTGTCTTGCCCAAGCTGGGACCAGGGAATAAACCACTGACCCTGTGGGTCATGGACAAGTGCCTTACCAGCTGCATCCGCCTCCTTGATAGCAATTATTTGCCTCTACCACACCATTTTATATAATTGATATGTAAACCAGGGTTTACCATAGAGCAAAACAGAGAAACATGGACAGATGCACATACAAACACTTTCCTTGTGACTCTTCCTGATGCTGACATGGAGGTAGTGATGTTACCACATTGGCCCTGTATCAACGGGTTTGGCAGAAAGGGTGAAACTGTCATGGTGCAGACGCTGATCTGTGTCGGCCTGGTAACCTTCCATATTTCTCCCCTCTGCTCTGGTCAGCAGGTGCAGGGAGTCAACTGCCGAGCAACACTCGTTCTGAAACTATTCTTGCCTCCCGACAGAATCTTAAGATTACATTGCGGTTAGCTAATCAGGCGGTTTCCCCAGCAGCATTCATTAACTACGGTGTGGACACTAAGTTTATTGATAAAAATCTGGATGGCAAGCTAGAGCTTCCGTATCAGATCAGTACCACGACCTCAAGCTAGTTTAAAAAAAAAAAAAGCAAAGCTACATCTCTTCCACCCCACAGTCCCTTGATATTTGCATGCCAGCGCGGGGTAGGTTGTATTCCCTCTCCGGTCCCGAATGAGAGGCCATGGAGAAGTATATCAGTGATTCACTGGTGGCCGGGCTCATCTGGGCTTCTTCCTCTCCCGCCGGTGCGGGGTTCTTTGTAGTCTACAAGAAGGATGGGGGTGCTCTGGCCATGTATTGATTATTGAGGATTGAAACAGACCACTGTGCACAAGTGTTACCCCATTCCACTGATCTCCTCTGATTTTGAGCTTCTTCAAGGAGCCACCGTGTTTTTCCTTTCTCAGAAACACCTACACACCTGGTCTTCATCTGGGAGTGGGAAGAGTGGAAGACTGCATTCAGTCGAATGGCTTCTACTCCAGGCCTTGTAGATCTAGAGCCCCTTCTACAGCGACAAACCACTACTCATTATTAATCAATTAAGACAATCTATTAGTTCTTTTCTAGAGAAAACATATAAATGTTGTATATATGCATATTGTGTGTGTGTGTGTGTGTGCGCACACACACACACACACACACACACACACACACACAAACATATCTATCCATCTATCTGTACCGTCTTTATCGCATATGGGAATACATAACAAACTAACATTTAATGTTAGTACAAGTACTTGTAAGATTATTTCCCATAAAACTCCCCTCTACTTCCTCTCCGGATGGTACAGCCTAATTCCCTCTGCTTAAGACTTTTGAGACCTCCCACTTCCTGTTTGATAGTCTGAACCTGTGACCTGTTGGTAGATGGAGTGGAGCCCAGATGAACATTTTGTAAGTATCAATGGTAACAAAGCAGATCGAGCCTTCTCCCACCTTAAAGACGTATTCACCTCTGCCCCCTATCCTTAATCTCCCAGATCCCAGTAGGCGGTTCATAGTGGAGGTTTATCGCAAAGGGGCAATTTGTTTTACAGCAAGGAGCACAAATAACAACAAACAATACACACATGAACATAACAACAAAGATTCAACTAATAAGCATTTAATTGTCATCTATCAAATTAATAGCAACAGGAATAAATGATCCTTTAATCCTGTTATTTCTACAATCCGGTAAAGTAAATCATGGTAACATGATAAATTCTTCCCAGGGGATGGGTCAAATCAGCAAAAATTGATTGGGCTTTCTTCATGGAACTGACCTTATACAGGCTAAGAAGGTCTTTCATGGGTATCCCAGCAATTTGGCTACACACTTTCACAATACCATGTAACCAGTTTTTCTGTTTAACACACAATAAGCCATTCCAGCACTCAATAAAATCTCGAACCACAATACCATGATCAGAGTTATCACTGTGGAGAAGAGAGACAATAACAGTATCATAGGCAAATGTATGATGTGTCGGCCATCATAGTGGCTTTGGCATTCATCTGTATATAGAACAAATAAAAGAGGGGAAAGGACGCATCCAGTGGAGAAAAAAAAGGGTGTTAAACAATCATTCACACTCACATGCTGTGACCTTACATTTAAGTCCAACCACCAGCAAATTAGGCCGGCTTCAATGTTATGAATGTCTTTCAGTCTGTCTTCTAAAGCATGAGGTTAGATGCAGTTAAAAGCAGAGGAGAAGTCGATAAAAAGTGAATGATAAATGGTCTGCACTTATATGCTTTTTTATAATGCTTTTCTACCTATTGGCAATCAAATCCCCCAGATTTTGAAGAGTGTTTTTCAGGCTGCTTGCTGTAGCTGTCAGTCTCTCTTTACGTCATACGGTCAGACTGAGGGGCTCAATCAGGATCTGGAGGTCTGTCTCCAAATCCTTTGCTCGTAGGAACCATCCTATTGGTCCCAGAATGTGATCTGGGTTAAGTATGCACACAATTTGCCAACCCTGCCACAGGGCTAACCCCCTTTCAGGTAGTCTATGGGTATCAACCTCCATTATTCGAGTTTGGTGAAAGGAAATTCCCCAGATCACTCAAAATTCATCCCACTTTTCATGTGTCCCGTGTCAAACCTGTCATTTCTAGTGACCTAGTGCAATTTCATTATCATATGTGCACACGTCCCTGTGTCTTCGCATGGGCATGTAATCATTTTGACACGTGTTGCCCAACATAGGCAAGAACAGCATTTAGAAACCAAGTTAAACACCACATGGAAAAGTTGAGAAATGCTCAACTTTATGCAAATATTCACTCATGTAATTTATCTACATCCAGGTGAGAGCTAGGAATGAACATTTCGATTCCAGTAGAATTTGAAGGAGGGAGACAGGGTTTCTCCCAAACACCAAGGACTTGCAACAACATAGAGAAAAACCTAATCACTTAAGTCTTCATTACCAAATAAGTTTCTTTAGTTTAAGTTACCAGCACAGAAAAAAAACAACTTTTAAAAACTAAAAGCCCATAATGTTGGTGCGTCTGATGGTGATGGATAAATACCACAACAACTGTCTAGTTAGAGCAAAGGATGTAAATAACCTCGTCCACACAACCCCCCACTAGAACAACAGGCTCACTAGAGGTCAGCTACTGCTAACTTCTTTGTATTGGTACGTGTGAACATATCATTATTTCTAAAATCAGAAACAGAGTTCATTTCTCTTGGGAAACTCCCCCCCCCCAAAAAAAACAGCCTTTACAATATGTTTTAGACTCAAACAAACACACTTTTTGTGCATCACTTACAACATGTTAATTTTTACCTTCACATTGTAGTTGTGTGATAAGACATACACTGGAGGTAAAAGAAGAAATCTTACAGAGGACCAATACATAAGCAGCAGTAGAATGTGGTCAGTATACAAAACCACATGTGTGTAATGATGCTTAACCTGACACCAGACTTACCCAAACCCTAAACAGTTGTCTCTGCCTATTACAGAGCTGCATGGCTTAACAGCTCTTGAGAGTCTGTTTGCAGGAAACAAAACCCATGACCATAATCAATAACATGTGTATCCAACTTTTGAGTCTGAATCTTGTAAATGTGCAAAAACTTTCAAAAACAGAGAGTTCATCCACTATTACTTTGTTATGCAGTGTATTTTTTAATGTGTTTTATGTCACAGCAAAAATCATTGTAAACATTGTGTCTCTAATATGGAGATGCAGCTGGCAGCTATGTCAAAAGACGACTGCGGCAGCATTTTGCTTACCTTGTAGGGAGTTCAGGATAAACACAACAAGCGGTCATAAAGAAGGGTCAGCTTAATGGCAGTAAACAGGGGCAAACCACCCGTGTACGGTAATAATATATGCTTGCATAAAGATGAGTTGTGTTAACTGTATGAACCTTGGCTCTCTCTTAAGAGCCCTGCTGTTTAATCAGTGGTAAATTAAACTGTCTTGCCTGCCATGGTCATTTGTCAGCACATATTGATGTTTGCTGGCAACAGCAGAAGTAAGAGAACTGCTGCTTCTGTAGCTCCCATAGATGTTTTCATATAAAAAGGTCCAATTTGTCCTGTGCACCTAGAATCACTTTTTAAGAACATGGTAACGGTAGTAAAATGACATGGTGATGTCCTTCTTTATCATCATTTAATTCTCCTGACTTCTCAAGATCTTGGGGCTTCTGTCCTCAGTTATCTACAGATACGTAGGTTGTATTAGTGATTACCTTCGCCAAAAATACCACTGTACAATATTCTTTCAATACACAGGCCTCTTTACTATACAGGTTTCTCTACAGTATTCTATTTTCAAGTCCAGTTCTTACATTTTAATGCAATGTAACTTCATTGCATTCACAGTGAGATCAAAGTGGTCTGGTTCTCTGTTTGATGTCTCCTCTATTTGAAGTTTTTTTTCCTCCAAAGACAGAGCGTGTAAAACAAAAGTTTACATATTCTTGCCTTTGTGAGAGCAACTTCTCCTGCACAATATATTGATCCCAGATCTCCCCAAAAAAGAAAAAAGAAAAAGAAGAAAGACAGGGTTTTTGTTTGAATCATGCGGCTACATTGTCAATACAAGGCCAGCAGCCTATTCCTAGCTACGATGAGCCGCAGAACTGAAGGGAGGGAAAAAAGCAGACTGAAAGTCTTGTATGGTATCAATCTAAAAGAGATAGATGAGACGCATGTAAACATGGCAACCAGCCCTGTCCTGATGGACAACCACACCCCAGGGAAAGTATCACCCACTGACAGTGACTGACAGACAGAGGAAGCAGTGTTGTTGCAATGCTGAATGGCAAGTCCCCACAACACAAGAGGTGTGATTAGGAGCTGTCAAAGCAAAATGAGGCAGTTGACAATGACATCACTCACAGCCAAAGAGTGGGCAAGACTGCCGCTGTGCATTCAATGAGAACCTGGAACCACCTTTACAAAGCACTCCATGTTTACACCACATGGAAGTGTGTGTTTATGTGTGAAAAACATACTGTGATTTCTATGAGTGGAAATACATTTTGTATTATTCAGTAGTAGTGGACTTTTTTTGCAACTTTCACATTGGCTTTAATTGTAACTGGTTGAAATACTACTGCAGTCATAGTGTCCCTTTCTGTTGATGTCAGTCAAACGTCCACGTGCCATTTACTACTTTTTAGCCGAGTAAGCAAATGCAGTAATTTTTAGCAGTATGTATGTCTCAAAATGATTAATCTTAAACTACATTTTCTATACTGTGTATAGACAATACCATACTTCAACCCTCATTGGTTCAGCAATGAACCATAAGTGTTGCATTTATATGGCATGTAAAAAATACAGAGGGTGGATAAATCAGTAAAACTAAGAATAAGCAGGAGCATTTCAGTGAACAAAGTACATAGTTTGTTTTGGGTGTTCGGCTTTTTTTTTCTGTGTGTGTGTTTTTTTGTGTGCGCACATGTGCATGTTCAACAGAGGTTGAAAATTACTTCACGCAGTTTTAATTGGAATTCATATTCCATTGGATTAAATTTTCCTACTTCCTACTTTATTTTTAAGACTTTTCCTACTGCATAACTACAGTTAGAGACTAGTGTGACTATAGTGGATAAACTGTATGAGCTTTGTCAACTCAAAAGGTCTCAGAAGGATAGGCAAGGGTGGGACACTGACAGAAAAATCTCTTGGCTCCAAAATTCAGTTACACAGAAATATGACAAATATAAAGGTAATTTTCTTGTTAGATTACTGCATTGTTTACTGACAAAACTGTGACATATTTCAATCCTAGATGTTCAATCACTATTATAGTTTGGTCAGGGTGTAACTAGACTGACAGCACAAAACCACTAGATCCGAATACTAAACTCACTGAAAAGTAAGTTACGATACATTACGCATTTATTAATTTCATTCTTGGCTAAGGTGTGTTGAAGTGCCACAGTAGTCAAACTTTAACGTAGTAAATAAATACAACAAGACTAGCTTGAAAACGTAAATTTTTTGAATATACTGTCTATATTGTCTTTAATTTAAAAACATTTCTTGGATTTACAAGTTGAATTATATTATCATGTGGCATTGCACATGCATAAAAAAAAAAACTTCAATTACTTTAGCTACTAATTAACCCAATCAATTCAGCTCTATGACTACTGTGCATGCATTCTGAAAATAAGAAGCTGGGCCAATCCATTTTCACTATATCTCACTGTCTTATTTCTGTCCAGTCCTTTTTGTCTGATCATTTTTTTTATATACAAAAACAAGAACAAGACATTTTTGTTAAGGCACATGCAAATGTCGGTATTACGAGCCATTGTTTCCTGCTCCGGCAATTCAGTACAGAAAGGTTCAGGATTATAACTCCGTAATAATTAAGCTGATGGCCTATTATGCTGTATTTCTATCAAATATGTGTAGTATTTGGGGGTAGTTGAAGTTGACAGTGTTGGCATTAGGCCAGCATGTACCGCTGTACAGATGCTCAGATGCAGGTGCATCACAACTTCCCGATGCCCATCAGAATGACAAAATGGTTCAGTAACAATGGCTGGGATCTACTTCAGAGTAATTGTACTAAATGGCTCACTCTCAACCTCTTTGTGAAGCAGGTGTTTAAGTCTATGATGGTATGTTTTGAAGTTGTTCTACATTATGTCCCTTTTTGTTTAAATTCTGAGAATATTGAAACATTCATGACCTTTCAGTTAGTCATCTCCAAAACTAAAACAAGACTTTTTTTTAACCACCTATGAATTTAGTTGTGTTTTCTCTGACACACTGTGACTCATTTAATTTGATTAGCTGCATTCGGACTTGTTTATAACCAAGATAAAATAGTGCTGCTACTTTTATGTTTCTGTGATATTGTCAACTTTTGCAGTGTTTACCATTACTGCAGTTGTTTGTTTGCCACAGTTTTGTTTATCCCTTGAATTCCAGTATATTTCCAGGCTATTGGATGTTGTTTAGTTGTCATCAAAAGGAGCTTATCTATGAAAGTTCTTCTGTTTTGAAGGAGAACTGAATTTCTGCATTAAAAATTAAATGGTATATTGCAAAACATCACTTCTTAGATTTGGGGCAAGTGTTGGAGCAGATGTTCCACCAGTGATCTGTAAATAAGTGGAATTGTAGATAAAGACACTGAGGAGGCTGTAAGATATTCAGGAAGCAGCCCAGCCCTGCTTCAAATCCACTCTAAGAAAATAGTGCAAAAGCAGTCAAAAACTGTTAAAGCGTATTTGATTCTAGCATCTTGTTTTAGTTCTTCTTCCTCTCTCTTTCTCCTTAGACCCTCTCTCATTTCTGCTTGAATTGGTAGTGGAGGGATGGAAAAAAGACCTTGAAGAAGGCTGCAAGATTAAATTAATCGTTGGTGGGAGGAAAAATATCACTAAATATGCATAAGTGTAAAAGAAATGAAAACAAACAAACATATATTAAAGAATATCTGGAATTGCTGATGGAACATGTTTGAGCAAAGCTGGATGCTTTATGGGTTACGTCTCCTCTAGCTGTAGCACATGTTTGAAGGGAGTGTGTTGCCCTCTGCATGGCTCACATTTAATGAAATATATAACAATTGTTCCTCAATCAGAACAAGTGCTTGTTTAAAATGCAAATCTGTTCTTGTCTGTGACATGCTGTAATTAGACAGAACAATGATGTATTATTTCGGTGATCTTTCTCAGTGCTCATCAAGGGCTTTGAGAATGGGACAATGATTGACCACCTGGTCCTGCAACTGTAGCTAAATTTATTAAACACGCTCTCTTTAGAAAATCAATGCACGATTGTATGAGTTGTACAGGGTCAGGCTTATTTTTCATGAGAAGACATAATTAGCCTGACCTGTGACTTGCAAATGCTTAGGATTGTTCTGCACTGTTACTTTAACAATTTCCTTAAACTCCATGAAATGGATTAGAAGTGCTAAAGACAGCCTATAGTTTCTTAGTAGGATTACATTACTATATCTTGAAATAGCATTAATAGCAAACTTTATTAAAACATTTCCATAGTTAAATGCCATAACACAGTTTCAATCACTAGGACTCCTTCTTGCGTGGTCTGAATCTTTTGCTTGTTATACATTTCTCGCTAAACTCAAATTAAAATCCCTCCCTGCTACTGTACGAGGAAATTTGTGTGTCAACAGAGCCTCTGGTGATTACAGATACATATAGAAAATAGCAGTCTTTCTGTATATATTGGGCTTGTTTGGGTCATATGATGCTTGTTTGTCTTTGGATTATCTCGAGTTGCTGTGGAGAAGTGAACATTTGCTATTAAAAACATTTTAAAAAGAACAAATGCATTTCCTTGCTAAAGCCAGTGGGCAAAGCTGCAGGCAAATCTCTACATATCCGAGCAGTTTTGATTAAAAGAAAACAGGCTGTTTCTCAGAAGAATGGTGCCTGGAGAAATGAACCTTGTGTCTTGTCTCTTGAGTCAGTTTATAATTATTATATTGTGTCTTAATTGAACTTCATCATAGTGCTCTCAACAGCACAGCTCCATGACCAAAGCCTGCTGATATATTCAGCTCATTCTGCTGCTTGGATAAATTAATTGGATTAAAGATTTGATTATCAGTTCCTTTGTGTATCCATGCATGAATCCTTGCCATAAACACATTGGTATAAATAGAAACATATGTTACCATCTGCCTTATCCCCTAACAAACATCACACAGCAGACTAAAGACAAAAGGCATCTAAAAGGACACCAACATGCATGCTTCTGATATTTGTGCTACAAAGAACTAAGCCTTTTCACAGCGGTAAAGAAACTTTTTTACATGTAAATGATGATTTTAGAAGCATTCAAATGGGTTACAAACATAGTATAATCTACATTCTGAAGGAAACTTCTGTCACAAAAGAGTGCACCGTTTACACATTAATACGAGTTTCTTCCCTATCATACTCTAACGATGGGACGAAGTTGCAAATGATGATAGTAGTTTTTATGTGAATGTGGGAGAGAAATAGAAAGTCTGTGTGTGTCTGTCTGTGTGTGTGTGTGTGTGTGTGTGTGTGTGTGTGTGTGTGTGTGTGTGTGTGTGTGTGTGTGTGTGTTTGTGTTGGAGGGGCTGCTTGTGACTGGTACGAGGGTGTCAGGAGCAGATGCAAATGAGTAGAGTGAAGCAGTGTAAAACCAAATCAGAGAAAAAGAAAAATAAATGAGTGGGAGAGGAAGTGAGAGAGGATGAGGGAGTGTGTGGAGTTCACAGCCCGGGCTACTTTCACACCTGCAGCCACTGAGTGTGTTTTACACTCAAATCCACGCATGCACACAGACACATATACAGTACACATTCTGTCTCTTTCTCCCTCTCTCTCTCTTACACGCACACACTCCGGATGACAACCTCATGACACGGCAACAACACACCACAGCATGCCACTTCTGTATCCACTCAATCACAGTCTTGCTAATCACATGCAAATTAATATCCCGTTGTCCTCAGGTCACATCCATCATTTTAACAACAAAATCCAACCATTTTGCACGACTTCATGAGCGATCCTATGATAATCCAGAAAAAAGTACAACGCACTTCATGCTGTTCTATCCAGCCTCGAAGGGTTTTCTTCTGGCACCTCAACACTTTTGATGCTTCACCAAATGACAAAAATGGGTGCACATTTTTTAATTCAAAATTGTTCATCAGAGCCTATATTTCCTACTTCTCATATAACCTACTCGTTTTTAATCATGAGGTTTTGGTTTTATGCCCTGTGGAGTGGAAATTTTGTGCATCTTTTTAATGTAATGAGTGCAGAAAAACTAACCGCCATCTGCTTTTCTATTTACTAAACATTCTGGGAAAATCCATCCTCAGTGACTGGATTGCTACATAATGCTGCATAATGCAAACATATCTTTTTGATCCTTGATTAAAATGTGATCGAAATTGTAGGTATAAAAAGTTTGCCTTTGAATTAAATCAATTATTATTCCTTTGTGTCAGACATCAAAAGTACCTCAGATTGAATTGACGGTGTTGCTGTAAGCTTCAGGAAAATGATTGATGCGCTTGAGCTAGTCACAGTGACTTGCATCACAACCTTTGAGATTTAATTTCATTTGAATACATCCATAATCATTATCACCATTTTGAAAGGAAGCTATTACAACCATTTGCTAAGACTTCAAAATGTTTTACAACAGGCCCGAAACATCAAATATGAGCATAGCTGAATAGTCTTTAAATGCACTCATTAAGGCAATTGAATAATTTTGTGGTGTAGCGATCAGAAAGCAGCTTGTGTTCAACGACCGGTTAAATTATGAGATGTACTACCTTGAATACAGATTCCCTCATAGTTTCTTGCATGTTTTGTCAGTAGTTTTACCACATGTAACACATAATACTTGGACTCCCTCTACATGCAGCAGAGGTGTCTTTTTGTATTAATGTAAATAACAACATTTTTAGAAAGCAAATCTAGAATATGGAATATAGCTTAACATGCTACAGGACATCATTTTCATTCTCTCAATTAATGTGCATATTAAAATGTTTTTTTTATTTTTTCTCCAAATGGTATTTCAGTTTACAATTTGTTCTGTTCGAGGTTTTTGTACATACAACACAGCATAAAATAGACACATAACATGTGACATCAAAAGTAAAGTAAAAAAGTAAAGTAAATGGTCTACATACACAATGTACCTGAAAGTTACACATTAGGACAAAAATGTCACAATCGATGACACACACAATCAGCAAGCAGCGTAAAATGGTGATTTTTAAAACTCATGACAGATTTGGATCAACTGAAAAGGTAAATGAAAACAATATATCTAATAATATACTATATTGATAATGATACAGTGGAGTCAGTTATTTTTCACAGGGCAAATGTTCATGCTCTACTTTGCCATACAGTATAGCTAAAACCTTTTAGGTTCTGTACTGTAGCTTGGGCACTAAAGATAAAATTGTAAATCGTCTAATTAAAAAAAAAAAAAGATAAAAAATAAAACTTGAAGTAATCATTATACACTGCCCTGAATATTTAGCAAAAGTCAATTTTAGGCTTGGTAATGCCTGGCGTAAAATCAAAAGCTAACATGTTTCAGATGCTGGAAGATGTTTAATCTTACCAACGCGAAAATCTCTCTCAATGTGGGGATGTGAGTTTGTAGCAAACATTGCTCACCTTAGTCCCCACCACTGTGAGGTTCCTGACCAAGGCACTTAACCCTCAATAGCTCTAGTGGAGCTGCAGTGGTCAGCAGTGAGTGGAACTGTATGGGCCACCTCCCTCTATGCAATAGGGTAATGGAAATACTCAGCCAACCAACCCTCTGTAAATAAAATCATCTCTATCCTTATAAAAATATATTGCTTATATCTTAATACCCAGTACATCTGAAAAAGACTCCAGCACAAGGCAACTGACTGAAATATTCTGAATAACCCTTATGTGTACTTACTGTGCATTTCAGGATAAAAACTGCTTCTTTTATTTGTAGCAGACCCTCTCAGCCTCAAGGGTTATTTAATTCTGAAGTAATTTTTCAGGTACAAAATTTCAAGTTGATCTATTCCACCTATGAACCTTTTTTGACCTCCAACAGTAGCTGCAGATATACCTCATCACGTAAAATAGAAAGTTTCTTTTAACTTTAGCAGTAAACTGAAGAGGCTGTTCATTAGAATACAAGAAATATCTGACCATTAACCTTTTTTCTCACACACACACACACATATTTTATATATATATATATATATATATATATATATATATATATATATATATATATATATATATATATATATATATATATATATATATATATATATATATATATATATATATATATAGTATAGTATAGTAATTTTAGCCTTTCAGCCCAGTGAAAAATCATATAGTTTTGGAGTTGTTCTACAACGCATACACTATATTGATATTGAGGCAGGAACAGAATTCAATATGTCATTCCCAAACATTTCCTCCAGAGAATCACTCCTTTCTCTATAATTTCCATAGAAATTTTGTGTGCAAATGCGGTAATAGACACATTTATAACATCAAAAGGATTCAATTTTCTTTTCAATCACATAACAGTATGAATAGCTTTTTCCATTGAACCTAACAACGAGAGGCCATTACCACATGCTAAAGGATGGGTTGCTGCCACTTGCTTTTATGAAAGTGTGTCAAACAATTTTTCATGTCTCACATTTGTTCTAACCAAACGGGCGCTGTCAAACAGGTTTATTTCTAATTTGTCAGGTGGAGGTCATTTTTATTTTCAATTGGTGTGCGCAATGATCAGTGATGCACATACAGAGTGTACATAGATATAGATTTTTAATGCAGGCTTTTATTTTAGTGTCTTTAATACATTAACTCCTCTCCTCAAGAGTTCATAGAGCACTGTGATGACAACTAGAATAAGCTAATTGCAGCTGGTAAATTATTTGGAAATGATGACATGCAAAGCAAGACTGTGATTGCTATACACCGAGCATTTTGCTGGCTGGGGATGTGGCCAGTGTTCAAATAGATGGGTGATAAAAGCAAATATTTTCACCTCAATCGTGTAATGGCTCCGTTTGGAGCACTTTGTAGAAAAGGTTTGCAGTAAATGGCTGGAAAAGGGTGAGTTCCTCATCTTTCAAGCAGACTGCAGCTGGACCGTTCCACTCAGGCTTTTTGTGCTGCTGTACTGGTATCAATTCACTTAAAGCAATTTAAGTACATGATCAACATATAAAAAGGAAAGAATAGGAAAAACATATATGCAGCCTGTTTCCCTAAATATGAAATTATATCTATGCCTTTTGTGCCATTCTGATGCCAAACTAAGACACTACTACTGGTCCTAATTTTCATGTTGAACTACAATGATACATGTAACAAAAAAATAAATAAATATTGATTCCACCCAACCTCTTATCTTCATTAATTTAATGACTCCTGATTTCCAATTATAGAACCGTATTTTACATTTCATAAATAAATACAAAAGGTAAACAAATAATTCAAAGATACTCAAAGTCCTGTTCAGTTAATTCCCAAACATTTAACATTACTTGATTTGGACAGAGTGGCCATCAAATTAGCAAATGTGTTTAAGTGTAAGAAGAAATTTTGTAGTATAATATCAGTAACAATATAATAGTTTAAGAAATGCACTGAACACATATCATGTCATGTATTTATCAGCATCACCCCCTCCTCAGCAAGTAGAAATGATGCTTTTCCTAAATTAAGTAGCCTATTGAAGTGTTTCTCCAAAGTAACACTTTTGAATACATTTTTAAAAGAATTATTCATGGGGTGCATAGGTTGAACAGAGCAAATACCACATCACGCTGGTGCTCAGAATGTAATTCTTTAGAGTCACAATCATCTACCATGTTTGCATGGGGAATGAAGAAAGTGGAAGCTACGAAAAGTAAATATAGTTATAAAGTGTATAAATCACCTATTTCATGTATATTCAGTGTTTTGTGTCTTTGAGCATTAGCCTGGGGGTCCTGTCAGCCTGTGTCAAGCTACTCCATCTCCAGCTGATGTAACAGTGGTACATTTGAAAAATCTTGACTTTGATTTTAAGATAAGCACTTACATATAGATTTTTTTTTAATATTTTGTCTGTTTAAATTGGCATATTTATTCGATACGGCCATCTATTTACTCCATGGCTCAAAACAAGTCCATATCCATGAGTATGGATTCAATGAATTATTCAGAGAATTGGTAAGATAAGGGAATATCATTGTATCCCAATTATAGTGTTGGAGCCAATTTACTCATTTATTTATGCATCTCTGTGTCTTAGACATGCTTAAAGTTTTCTTTATCCCATGTGTGACTCCATTTGGATACTAATCCTAAGTGACTCTTCTTTTTTTTTTTTTTCAATTAAACAAGTCATTGGATAAGAACAAATGTTTTAGTGTACTGATGTGGTGCAACACAACCTAACGACAGACTGTGATTGAATTTATAGATGTTTTATGTGAGCAATGGGGTTTTAATAATAGCATGAAATATCTCAATATCCACATGCAAAGCTGAGGGACTTCAGCCTCCCAACTGAAGCATGGAACCATGATCCACTTCAGAACCTATCTGAGAAACTGCACTTGTCGGATATAGTTAAAAGCGATTATATCCTTTGTGAAGGATAAAGTTCATAGATGGTAATCAATTATTTGTATGTTAGAGAGAAATGCCAACAGCGTAACCACATCAGTTCTCCAAGATATAATTTAATGCAGTACAATGACAGTGAAACTTCAGCTGCAATAAGAAATGCAGCCTAATGAGTACAAAACTGGTGACTGACCAACAAATATAGTTGGTCAGTATGTTGGCTGTGTGTTGACGTCTGTGTTGTTATGCGTCAAGGCAGATATTTTTTAAAACACACTCAGGACATTCATGTAGGCATTTTTCCTCAATTTTACAAGATACGTTTATGATACAGCCATAGCAATTGTCTAATTTCCAAGCCACTGTGGTTTGTTGGGGCCCCAGGAGATACTTATGCTGGAGCTAAGAGGGACACATGTAAGCCACTGCTCCTGACAGCATGTTGAGTTTAATTCTCATTGCAGTCACAAGGGAGGTACTTTAGAGTGGATAATTGTATCTTAGGTCTCCCACATGCTGCTTATTATTGATTCATAGAGAACAGAATGGACTCCTTGTGAACGTATAAAAATGCATTTAAGTGTCCATTCTCCTTTCTTAAATTCGCAGCTGCAGCTATCTGCTTTTGTCACTTCCAGTCCTGCGCTCTGCCAGCTCAGCTTTTAAGGCTCTGGCAGGCAAGATGGAGCTTATATTTAACAAAGCTGACAGGTTGGACAGTAATGCAGTTGTCCGGGCTTTTATTTCTTACTTGGGATTGGATTTTGAAAAGCCACAGCACATTAGAATGAAGTGCTTTCCGACAGGTCCCACATGAAAGTTGAACTACAGCAGTGCATACTGCAGTAAAAACCTGTCCCCTCTTAGTGTGAAAGAGGTCTCAAGGTTAAAAAAAAAAAAAAAAGTGGTGGAGTTACAGAAAGTTTTTACTCAGTGCTGTGAATTTAAACTATACTCAATTTTTTATTAATGTAATCTTTATTTAAACAGTATATTTGTATACTATCTAAATTATCAGGCAACATACAATTGGAAGAGGGAATATTATTATACTTTATAACGCAAATGGTCAGAACAAACAGCAAATGCCAAAATCGTGGTTATAATTTTTCCATTTTTATGACCTTAAGACAAGAAGGGCTAAATTGTGATACTAAGCAAAGTTTATGGTCTGTTCAAATGTAAAAAAAACAAAAACAAAACGGGTAGTGTTCTTATCATCTTATGGTAAATTTTCCAGCAGACTTTCTCCGAGGAAATTAAGAGCAATCGTGGTAGTAAAGAAAAGTCAGTAGATATCCAAAATATTGGTCCTCATCAAACCACTAAAGTACGTAAACAAATTTTTAGAGCAATATAGACAATTTTAGAGATACTGGGCTTTTGGCCAAAGTGTTAAACATCGTAAGCATTGGGCCCAACTACTATTCACTAACAAAACCTTGTCCAAAATAGTCTAGCTGCAGTCCTGCTGCCTGTTTGGTCAACATATAGAGATTTTAATAGTGACAGTCAATCTCTGCTCTTTTTGAGAAGCAGATCCTTTACTTTGTTGAAAACATCGTGTTGAATGTTCTTCCTTAAATTCACCTTTTACTTTTTGTTACATCACAGTTATATCTGTTGTCATTTTGTTGACATTAAGCTAATGCTGAATCTTCCTTTCCATTCTCCTTTAAGTGAATCATCATTTAAACTAATTAATGATTATCCAGATAACATATGTTCATGTTTGCAAAAGCAAAATAATTATTGGAGTACTGCAGACAAAAGCTATGCTGATGTTACAGGAACTACAGTACAATTGTTACAGCTGTTGTAACTTTAAATATTGCCTATTAAATTTAGAATTCGTAAAAGGAAATGCCAGTTGTTTATTTTGATTTATTTCATTGATTTTTGGATACCATGCTCTTGAACTTCTGGTGGACAGTGTATGCTGTTGGATGGAAGCTAATGGAGGCAAAGGGCATGCTCTGATGTTCCTCCAAAGGACCTTCCAGTTTAATAAGCGCAGAGGTTTACTGGTTAGCAGTAACTGGGGGGCATAGAAAACCCGGCTGCCAGACAGCTGGTCCTCTTCAAATTCACTTATAGGGACACCCGCATACGCAAGCCCCAAGAAGATGACAATGTACCACACTACAGCTGGAAACCATCAGGATAAAAAGTTAAGACTATGGGCCTTCCCTCTTAAGCCAAATCATCTTTGTGCTGAAAGACTGTCTTGGCACAGTCTTTTATTTCCTCATATAAATGTGTCATTCCCAATTTATTTTTCCCATTTTCCATGAATAAAAAATTTAAACAGACATTTTCTCTAACTGAAAGCCTGTTTATTTGATTTAGCATTTTGATTGATCAGTCATAGAAAAGTTAGATTCACCTGGTTATCTAGACAGTTTCACTTGTCTTATTAAACAATGTAACCTTAGGCTACAGTACATAACATTTTTTTTGTAACATATGTTAAGACTCCATAACCAAATTTACATCACCTCCTAGACCTTGTGGTTTTAAACTCACTGACCGAAAGAAAACACCTTAAAAGATGGAAGTGTTGCATATCTAGGATGGAGGACTGTGTAAGAGAAAGACATAACCAACACAGAAACAAGAAACAGATAATGATCAAACTTTTCTGGATGGAGGGGGGGGGGCGCAATAATGAATGAGAATAGTCAACAACAATTGCTTCAATAGGGAAATAGGAAATTACTAAGTATCCTCTGCCTAGTCCATTAATGTGGCTGGGACATGAACCAAGACTTCCTGAATTGACAGGAAGCCATACACATGTTGCCACTGAGTGATGGAGTGTGTACAGGAAAGGGGCGGGGCTGGGGAAGGCTTGTGGACCTGGCATCCCCAGACAAAAACATTGTGTGATGAGCGCTACTCAGTGTGTTTAGAGCCTGGGATGGCCATTCATCCACACCAGTCAGGCCTCCATGGCAGTGATTAGCATTGTCATCCTCATTTCCAGGCCCTCTATGCAGATGGCCCGTGTGCTGGAGGTGCCAACATAAGAGTGGCTGTTCTCTCTCACATAATCACTCTCTGGCCTCTGCTCTCATCTGTCCTCTTTATTTCCATAAAAAAGTATTCTAGGAAAATTTGTATGGCCGTTTTATGTTCCATCATTATAGCACTAGATTATCAAGAATAGACTTGCCAGCGCCTGTGCACTGATGAATGTTTCTGTGGTTCTAGTGACGCAATTGTGGTGTTTCTTTTGAGTTACTCATATTGGCATAGCCAACATTTGATCTTTTTAATCAAGTAAAATCAGTTTTATGCTGCAATATAAAAACACATAGCTGTAGAAGATGACAGTTTAGTGCAGCATAGGGAGAGGTCTGATCAACACACTGCCTGGGGCACTACAGGGCCGCCGTGGGCTCTTTGCGGCCTCTGTAGATATACACAGCAATTAGGCTCCCACTACGAGGCCTGTGGAGAAGAAGAGGGTACTGCAGACAAACTGGATATGGCATGTCAGTTTGATACCACATCACTATGCACAAATGTCTGATAAACTCATTTAGAATCTTTGACAACAACCTTTGACTCGTCTCACATGGTGTTCTTTTTCTCATTTGTACTTTCTCCCTCTCCTCTGCTCTGCTCACCCCTCCTCTAATCTCAAAGCCAAGATGATAGGCCTAATAATTAAAGCAATTCTGTATGGGCTGGAGAGCTCCAGAGCATCTGTGTGTGTCAGTCTCCTGACATGATACAGAGGGACAGCACAACTATTAAGTATCCATCATGCCACGCCACATCAGTTCTAATGCAATCAGAAACACACGAGTACATCGGCTAAGTCCCCTTCCTTCCACAGTGATTAAAGAAGTCTTTAATTTCAAAGACAAATAAAAAATGCAGGATCGTTTTATCAAAAATGTAAATGACCTGTCTCTTTTCATGACATTTATCTATGACAGAGCTGGAGCTAATATTAAGGTCTGTATACTACTGTGTAAAGCAACACAGGGACTATATTCTTTTGATGGCTAATATTCTTAAATGTTCATCTAACACCTTTAAGGCAGATGGTTACAGGCTTACAGAATGTACACTGTGAATTTTTATTGAAGAAAGCTTCAATAAACAACGCAAAAGAAAAAGAAACTGAGTTATACCTGCGTCTCCCGTGGTTGGCTTGTGCCTTTTTAAAATTTGGGCAGTCGTTCAAGAAGAGACCCAGAAAACTTGACAGACAGGGGAGGACAATGACTGTCGCGGAAAGATAAAGCAGCGATGCGATAAACAGGACATTTTCTCTCTTTGAAATCCAGCCATGACCTGACCTCTTAACATTAGACCCTCGATCTGACCCATTCCCATAGTTTAAAAATTTAAAAATGTAAAAGGAAAACCAAACTTTAATAGCCTTAAACCAAATGTATGTTTCAGCACACTGCTCTGGTTATACAAAAACCACAATAGGCTCATGTTTGATTAAACAAAACACATTTAAGAGGCGACTGCGTTTCCTACAATAATAGCAATTAATGTTGTGCTTTGTAAGACAGAATGTAAGGAATTCATTTCAATTTCCTATTAACAGTACTAGGCCTTAACCAACTATGCTGTTATTGTTATCTTATGCTGTTGTTGTTATGTTGACATTTAAAAACCCTTTAAGTTGCTGTATAGAAAAAGCATATCATTCATAGTCCCTGGTTTAAGCTAGGTTCTCTGTTCTTGAATAACAAATCCAGCCGAGGAAAAGTTTAAAATAGCCAGCACCAACCAATTGAAAGTTAGGAAACATTTTCTCATGCTTCCTTCACCATTACAACATTTAAAAGATCCTCTTTAGGTGTCATGAATTCCATGTAGGTTGCCACCAATTCGTCGTGAGGTTGCAACATTTCTTTGATGGAGTTCTCCACATGGGATAAATTATCAGTCTTATCTAGTGTGGGGTATCATTTTAATTTTATCTGAATCTGATTCTGCTTATCAATTACAATTCAACAATTCCCCATTTTGATTCCAAAATAGGAAAAAAGTCACGTGTTTACATGACCGAAACATTTTACTGTTGTTCCAAATTATCATTCAGGTTGTTAGGATCTAACCATAGGTTACCATACCAACTGCACCAAGGCCAAAAGTGCTCAAGTAGTGAGAAAATCTGCACCAGAGTGAGAAGATAATGATGTTGCACTTGAAAACACACTTGGACGGGCCAAACAAAGGTGAGATTCTTTGCATTAGGAGGAGGGAATTCAAACATCGTGGTCCATATTTACAAAAAAAAGAGTCAAGAGTTGGGTTAATTTTGCATAAGCGTGTTCGGTTTGTTATGCTTAGGTGAAGCGAAGAGCCATTTACATATGAACTCTGAACTGGAGTTTATACATTTCACACATCTAACACACAGCAAGAGATCGTCTGAGTCACAAGAGTTCTCATGGGATAAACTGACCGACACGTGAGGGCTCAGCGTGTAAAGGAAGCACAACATGATAGAAAAATTCTGCTGTGGGAAAGTGTTTTGTTGACAGCACATCAGAGCCGTGCATCACATAAACAAAAAAGTGACAGACAGTTAGATATGTTATTAAACATATGTAGCCTTTGATTGAAACTAATAGATAAACTGTTTAGTTTAAGTAAAGTTACGTTTTTGTGACAAGTACCCAGGACTTAGCATTTTTTATTAGCTCTAATTGGGAACCAAATGTCAATTCATAACCCTAGTGCTTGTGGGGTCTCCTCGCTGGAAGTGTACTGTAAATCTAAACTTAACTTTAAAAATAAATTTAATAAATACAATTTTAAAAATTGGGAAAGCGATTGCCTTAGCTTTATCAAGTATTCTCAAAACAATTTTTGGTTTATTCACATAACTATTTTAAGCTAAACAATTCAAGTCAGAAAAAAATGTTTATAACTTCTGACCATAAAAAGTCAGGAGCTTTCAGCTTGTCCCTTTAGGGGTCACCACAGCACAGCACATTCTGCACGTTGATATTGTGGTTTTACGCCGATTCCCTTCCTGCCACAAACACCCCATTTTTTTACATTTATACTTTATCCTTCAAGCCCCCTAGTTCAATGTCCTTATGAGCGTGAGCTCAAGCATCCAGCACACTGCTCTGTCCCAAATCGTTGGGAGGATTAAAAGCGGGCGAGTTGATGACGTTTCTATCTCTCAACTGTTGTTGTAGTCGAGTTATATAACCTTTTTATATTCGATGCAACGCTCTAATGTGCTGTTTCAGACAATGTCCAAGGCTGAATTCTCCTAACATTGTCCGGAGTTCATATGTGAAACGAGCTTTATACTCTTACAGGGCACTTTGTGCTAATTTCAGTGTTATTCATACATGGGCAGATTTTGCTTTAAAAACAAGCACTGCATGGTGATTATGTCCCTTTCATTCTGCCACTCTCTGCACTCTTGCAGAAAGCCTAATGGTTTCTTAATAGCTGATCTAACAATTTTACACACAGTTGCTCAGTTTCCATGATAAACTAATTCAGCACATATATAGGGGGGCATGCATTCAATCAATGTAAAATAAAAAAAAGTTTGATTATGATAAGCTGATTGACAGAAATGGGAGGTGGTTGGGTTAATATAGCCAACTGCAGCTTTAAAAACCGTATTTTTCTTCCAAAATGAATCACAACATTTTAAAATGCATTGAACACAAGCCAAGAGTAAACTGCTGAAATAAGAATGTTGGCCTCCCCAGGAAGGTGGACAACGGTTGCTCGTTGTCGGGAGGGGCGGAGTGATCCGCATGGTAAGAGCTGCATCAAATTTATAAATCTTGACCAATTTATCACATCTTCTAAATCTAAATTGGGACATTCTCGCACAAAAAAACCGCCCAAAACAAAACATTTAACAATATTTACACAGCAACAGCTGTCCCCTGCACAGGGTGGTTCATCTCCGCAGTTCTCACTGGCCAGGTATGACGGCCACTTGGCTTCGGCAGCTTCTGGGCCCTTTGTACATGAACCGGAACTCTTGGTAGCAAGATCTTCAGCACTGACTGTTATGACTGACTAGCTGTGGTCTCAATGAGGCCGCAGCAATTCGCCGGACCACTTCATTTTATGTGGCCTGAGGGATAAATGCAGGTGTATGAATGAAAAGATCTCTATAAAGTAAATATGAAGGGATCCGAGTGTCTCCTCATTTAAAAATACTATCTGACATTTGTTTTGCTCAACCCCCATTGAAAAATCAGTTATAAGTTTTCCTTTAATGCAAGTTTTTTCTCTTTGCCACTCTCTTACAAACTTTGACTTCTGAAGAAACCAGGCAACAACTGCTGTATGTACACTCTCCCATTTCAGCTGCTGAAGCTTGTAACTTATTCACTGCACACAGATGACCAGCATTTTTTTGAAAATTCTAAAACCAATTGACAGATATAGGTAAGTCTCTTTAAAGGGGTGAATACTTATGTATACTATTCGGTTACATTTTATATTTTTAAATATTTGACACCTTGTAGAAATCTGTTTTACTTATAACAAAATAAAAAAATTGTAGTGTAATTGTATTGTTTGGTCATGAAAGCCAAATTAAACTGACCATTTAGTGCTGAAAGGGGAAAACTTCTGAGGAGAGTGAATATTTGTAGGCACAGTATCTTTGTAAATAATCATAAGTAAAATTAATTCCCAATACCCAGTGATACCTGATGATATTTTATGTTCGCACTAAGCCTGTTGTTCTTTAGCACCCTGCTATAGGGTGAAAAAATAGTTTTTCCTTTATGCATTTGTTTTAAATAATCAGAAAATAAGTTAGTTAAAAAAGAAGGTTAACTTTTTGAAGTCTAAACTGATATTTTCCGGAAATAATATGGTAACAATGTGAGCAATAAAGTACATAACAGTTATTTTACTTTGCATAAGATGACAGATTTGACAGCAAAGCGGAAGGATATACGACAACGCAGATATCCCCCAGTGGTTCCTCCTCAGAAGTGGCTCACCTTCAGCGCAGCCCACCACCTCCATTTCTCTCATGTTTATGCAGAGAAAGACTGCACTCTTTTGATTCTACAGTGAAGCTTTTGATTTGAGGCTGAGTGTCTGCTGGCAGGCTTTCAACACTGTACTTCAGGTTCAGGCATTCACTAGTCAAGCTCAGGTAGGGCATGGCAAAAGCCTGAGTCTGGATGACATAAATGTATAAAACTGGTAAAAGGATTATTTGGAAAGCTGCAGCACCTATTTCAGTCAAGACGGTTTTTCCATGGTCCCTTTGCCTGTCCCCCTGTTACCCCACAACCCACAAGTCTTTGCTTGACATACATGTAAGTGCTGTCTCAGCCAAACAGAAGCCCTAGGAGCATTTTGGAAGGCTGATGAATACGTTACTTATTCCCACAAACTTGATACAGACCGACAGCTTTTAAGTGCATCTTTTTGTACAATAAGATCAGGAAGCGCCTTGTCAACAACTCTAAGCTGTCCTGGATGCAAGTGTCTCCGAAGTTTCTGTGACTTTTCCAAATCGGATGACAAAAACTCAGGAGTGGGGCTATAACTAAAATCTATTTACTAGCAGTTATAATGAGGGTTTATCAAGTAATGACAACTACTTAAGACTTTTAAAGAACAAAAGGAAATAGTATGATAATTCTATTATCATACTATTTCATCATATTATTAAAAAAAACTCAATGGCAATGCCTGGACCTGATTCCCCGGACATTGTAGAGAGCTCATATGCGTGCTTCATTGTGGCTATACCTTCTGCACTGACTGTGTTGCGTGTTCAGGGGAGGGCAACCAATCAGAAAGAAGCATGAATGATTAATAAATGTGACCAATCAATCATACCTAGTGTTTGTTCTGGTAAACTACTAAAAACTCCTTTGTTTATGTTAAAGCTAAATGTCACTTGACTCTTTTTTTACATAGTGGTTTCATTGCAATGTTAAAACGCTCATTCATGGAGGATAAGAGAAGTCTGCATTTCTAAAGGTTTTGAAATTAGAGGTTAGATTTACATTTAGCAGACACTTTTATTCAAGCAATCTACAAGTAATGTATATTTTTATTAAAAACCTAACATTTTAGGCTTTTGCTGTTAGATTATTCCATGTGGTATTTAAGATTATTATATTTTTTAAAGGTATTGTGCATCAGATCTGTGGTTGTTGGTTGTACAATATATGAAACAAAGTTTTGACACAGGTAATGTAATTTTAACAGACTTTTTTTGCAAACATTATCCCTGCAAGAGTGGGAGTGTCATTAGTTATATCCTATGGTGTAAGGTTACATTGAAGGAAAAAAAAAAGGAAACGGTTCCATGTAGTGCATCTTGGGTCAAACATAGGGTTAGTGTTATTCAGGAGGATCCTAGCACACCTCACCTAGAGATACCCCCAAATGATCTACCGAACCTGTCAACTACAGGGTGGGGGTGACGAGTGCTGCGTAGCAAGTCAGTTAACATGACGAAGGAGCCATACAGATAAATCACAATTCACTCAGGGAGCAGTCACACTCAATGACATATTCACTGGCTGGCTATACAGCTCATTTGATAACGCTCTTGCCATGCCATTCATTTCTCTGAAGGATGAAAGGGAGGCTGAAAATGTCATCAGCTCACTGAGGCAGAGATGCCAGCAACTCAGAATAAAGAGGGAGGGAGGTGCCTCATAATTAATTAAGTTTTTTAACCCTGTTACAGCAAGAGAGACATCCCACTATTTTCCAGGGGTCTTTCAATTAGACATGCGTTGTAATTAAATGCTGTGTCACAGGGCTGTTGGCGCTTGCCAGATTTATGTCCAAAGATAAGTTACTGCCATTCATTATCATGATGTATAGCACAACGTAAAAGGAATATTGTTAGAGTCCCTTTACGAACACTGTGGCAATTGCATAATAGAAACTGCTCTTATTCTTGTCACTTCTACGTTCACTACACTGCAACAGTTATATTTCAAACCTAGGTTGGCAATGTTTTTACACAGAAGATCAATAACTTTAATCCTGAACAGTTTGACACAAATCCTTGAAACATCATGCTATATATACACACACCACATCCCGTGCATCTACTTTTATATGAATTTCATCAATCATGGATTCATAATGAAACAGTAAAATAGTAATTAATAATAAAAAGTAATTCCTTAAGGGTGCTTACCAAATATCTTTTGCAAAATGTAAACAACTGAAATTCACAATGGATGCACCCTTGATATAGTATCAAAGACAGTGTTCACTCTCTTCTTAGGACAGAAGAAAAGGAGAGAGAGAGACACAGTGAGAGTGAGTGGCTCCTAGGTACCTTGGCTTTACTAGCTGGCCCAGAGTGAAGTCAGAGATGAAGATTTGCCAGTACGAGAGTCAAGGCATAGATACTGATCTTAAGACGTGTCTCCAGGACATGGTGTTGTCATCTTGAAACCACAACTTTTGTGTTAGATGTACTTTCAACTCTAGAAAGCCCAGGGTCTTCATCAGTGTCTCTCTGTTTTGCTTAAGATCACATACACATGCAGTCTTGTTTGACTGACTGTATCTTGTAGATCACAACAACACATTTTCAACAAAGATAATTGTGCTTTACATAAAAGTAATAGCATAGAAACATTAACATTAATGGAAACCCGATTTTTGGAACTTAAGTTTATATGAAATGCACTAAAGCAGCTTTCTCCAGCGCTATTAGTGCATAATATTTTAAAAAATTGGTAAGAAACTGAGAGCAAATTTTTTTGTTATATTGTGTTTTTGTTTTCTCAGTCAATTTAATTGGTTTATTGTTTCCGCAGCTTTAAAATAGTGGAAAATGGATAGAACTACAATTTTCTCTATTCACACAGCTGGTGGCAGACCAATTACCAGCTTGATGTGCTTAGTATTTTTTATGCTGTTGCAGTTTAAGTGAACCAAATGTAGTGATTGCTTCTTCTCTAATGCCTTTATGTGTCTGTAATTTTGTCTTGGTCGGAGATGAAGCCATGTCCTCAGAGCAACAACAAAAGACACCATGAGGAAGAAACTGCGTAGCAATGGATAATTTATTGTGTTTTCCTGCGAAGTAGGTCAAAGAAAACATATATCATAATATAAACTTCTGACGTGGCATTAGTAATAGATACCCAAATCGTCTCCATTCTTCACGCGTGTCTCTTTTCAAACATACTGAGGGCTCCTGCCAAACAGCTTCTAGCGGCTGTGATAAGATAATTACTGGTTTAAAGGTACACTGTGGAATCAAGTGTAACCAAAACATGTTGTGTGGGACAGCCGGGAAATATAGCCAAAACGTTTAATCTCCATTTTTGTTTTCAGTGTTCTGGTCACTTCGTGATTAAGTGACATTTTTTCAGTCTACAAGAAGTCAAGACAAAACATGATTTAAAAAGTAGATTTAAAACTAAAAATGATATGCTAACATCTCTAGCAAGGCTCCAGTCCTTTGAAAGCAATATTTGTCTCCTGGTTTGTATAAAGTCACAGCTCTAATTTTACTTTTGTCTTCTGCGTATACTCATCAAAATCTACTTTGCACAATAACTTTTTGATTTCTTTTTTCCCCTCTTCATTGCTTCCACCCCTATTGTGTCCTGCCATTGTGCTATTACACTGCTCTCATCACCAATGAAGTCAGCCAAAGAACTAACCACTGGAAATATTTCTAATGCACCTCTCAGAAGCAAGTAACATTAGGCGCAAGTTGTTTTCAAACAGTTTGACTGAATCAGACTACACTAGACTGAAAGCCCCCCGTACAATATTAGGTTTAACCATTTTTGACATTAAAATTATTTTCCATGACAGTCCCCAAAACACAACAGAGACAGTATGTGATGTGACAGGTATGGACATGTACGGTTAGGATTAACTACAACTGACTAAATGAGCTCCATGCTCATGATGTGCATGCTAGTACAACATATGCAATCCAGGGACTTGCTCATCAAAACATTGCTCTGCAGCACAGATGGGGGTCAGAAAATCCATACACTATCCCCACTGCCATGTGCCATGCTTCAGACAGTACTTCCCCACAAAAATTAATGTAACAGGAGTCCTGACCTTTCCTTCTTGGTTTAAAAGCGCTGTGTGAGTGTTTTGTGTTATTGCTTTTTCTTGCTGTCCATCTTCCTGGTTGGATTCTCAGTGAAATTGCAGTTCACTATAATAGACTTGACCATTTGGGGCTCCACACAATGAATGTTGTAGTAATTCCTCCTGTCATGGAGCAATGAATGTCCCATGTTTTCTTTTTTCCCCCCGCTCTTTTACTTGTTTCCTACATGTAGACAGCAATTTACATTGAGACATTAATGTAACTGTCATGTTCTATCCAAGAGCACTGAAGCAGAACTGCTAAAAGACAGCCAAGCCACAGCACTGATGATTAGAGCACCAAAGATTGAGCAGCAATACAAAGTTAATGGAATTAAGGATTCCCCTATCCACCAAAGCTGAGAGAAGATTAAAAAAAAAGGAGAAACATTTAAATGTCCTTCACCTTGGAAATGAATGATAAAAATACTCAAAAATTCAAAAAGCATATGTGAATGTTATGCATATAAGTTGGTAGAGGGCCCAAGAAGGAAAAGTAATAGTGCTGCAGCATTAGCTTTTGTATGATTGCTCTCCTTGGTTTATTGTCTAACATTGTCTAAATATTGTCTAAAACAGGCAATTAGATTAAATCAAATGCTTGGTTAAGTTCAAGCCTTCCAGCTATACTGAATGCAGCTACTCCTAATGCTGCTGTGCAGTATTTCACGCTGAACTCTGCACTTCATCTGTGAATTATTTTGTGACTGAGAATGAAAGGTGGCAGGGGAGCTTGACAGACAGTAAAAGGGCTTTGGGATACACAGTACAGAAACAAGGTCTTGTACCTCTGTGTTACATGTTCTAAAATCTGCTTCATTTTCACCAGGGATCCTGCAAGCACAAGCAGATATTAAATGGAAGGCCAGTATGGTCTTTTTTATAGATCTGTTTACTTTTAAAGTCAACAGCCAGACAACAGAAAAAAAAAAAAAAAGAAAAAAAAAACGCAAAGCAATTAGGCTATATTCACAGAGACATTAACTCGATATGAAAACACACAGCTCTTGTTATTAATTTAAATGTATGTCACATGGCAAGCTCTGACACCAAGGGGGGGAGTAGGGTTAGGGTTCATTCCACTTTACAACTATCTATGTCAGGCCTGTAATTTTTGTTAGAAATTATTTATTATTGTCTTATACATTAATTCATATGGGATCCCCACCCCACCAGGCATAGCCCCACCCAGCCATCAAGGGCGACTCTGGTGCTGGTCCCAAGCCCGGATAAAAATGGGAGGGTTGCGACAAGAAGAGCATACGGCGTAAAAACACATCCCAAATCAACATGCGGAACATGTTCTGCTGTGGCGACCCCTGAAGGGACAAGCCGAAAGCCACTGATCACTTGCTATGATTTTGATTGGGATCACACCATGTAATGAATTTCTGCAAATGAACAGTAGATATGTCTTTATAAATTGCAAACCATTTGCCATATTTTAAATAGCAAAAAATGAGGAGCTGAGCTATACTTGATTCATACAATACCCAAAATATTAGAGTTGATGCCTTTATCAGTAGAGAGGGGAAATAAAGGAGTAAGGGGACATTTTTCCCCAAGAAGGGTTTTGACAAATAGGAAGCAGTAAAAACACAGGACCACCTTAATCATGACACATTCAGCAACAAGCACAGTACTGACATGTCTATGCTCTGACCAAGTCAACAGCTTAATGGATATAGCAAAAGTAGCACCCACCAGTGATCAATAACATGCTGTTGTAGAGCAGAATCTGCAATGTATGTTTATTGATTAAATTTAACAGTAATGAGAAGGAGAAAACATATTGTACATTTAAAGAAAATACTTTTTGTGTATAATAAAGTTGAAAGTAATTTGGGGGTGGGGGGGGTGTGGGGGGGTCTGTCAGTTTATGCAATTGAGCAAAGGATAATAGCTTAGTTTCTGAGAAAAAAAGCTTTATATTGATGCTATAAAGTCTTAATTACCGATTAAACTGTATAAGTATAAAGAGTGCAGTCATCTGTAATAATACATATCACTTTTATTTTACAAGAGGTGCTATAAGTGTCACTCATTAAGGTGTACACTTGACATGCATTAATTTACCAGGAAGAGAAAAAACTACAAAAGCAAAGAGGAATCTATATTTGTCAAATTCAAAGTGAGTTTCTCTGAACACATCCCTTAAATGTAATTTAGTGTTTTGAGATGCATTTAAAATCAACCATAATAAACAAAGCATACTTTCTCTGTGAAATCTAATAAAACTGAGTGCATGTCACAGAGCTCCTGACAGCCCTGACTTCAAAAGCATATGGTTGGAGATGAATGCAGGAGAATAAGGGGGTGGAGGGCATGATTAGCAGCCCACTTGGCTTCTCTCTCCGCCGTGTGTGCTGTATATAAGTAGCACCAGTCACCTCCCCATCACCTAATTTACTCCTTCACCTTTATACAACAAAGTAGCATCTACTTCAAACTGTTCTGTCTGACTGATTTGACACAAATGCTTTATAAGTATTTTGGAATGAAAGGTGATTTTTGAAGATGCACACATTGCTAATAGCCATCAAATGCCTCAACGGCTATTTCTTTCTTTTTTTTTTTTTTTTTTTTTTTAAAGGATGATTAAAGTTGTTAGTGGGTTTGGGAGGCTTACCTGACCCAAGTGCTAGCAATTTTCCATAAAATGTTTAAAGTGCAGTGTTGTGAATTGGGTACACATATGTACACACAGACACACACTTTCTAAGCTTTGTCTTCACACGTGTGTTCAGACTCGGCCAGCAGCAGGTAAAACTTCTGCAAATTATAGCCTGAAGGCAGCCTTTGCTGCTCTGTGTTCGATGCTGTTTGATACCATCTGCCTGCAGTTTGTGAAATTCCAAGTTTCTCTTATTAAGTTTTCCCCATTATTTCATTCATACTACCTGCTTTTCACATGCTTTCACAAAAAACAATAATGCTTTTTGACAGTTAACATTGGCTCAGCATTTTCCCCGAGTTGTCTTAATTGGGAATTATTAAACTTCCTTTATCCTGGTACTGTAATATAATAGCATTTGATTTAATACTGCCACTAAATAATACAAGTATATACAGGCCCTTCTGTTGGAACATGAAGGAGGAGACCTCAGGGTAGACCCGTTATATGTTGGAGTGATTATACTGTACATCCCCCTGGCTTAAAAGATCATACCAGAGGATGTTGCAGGACATCTGATTCATCTTCCTTAACCTGCCACCATGAGGCAGCACGATGGACTGATGAATGGAAATACGGATGGCATGCAGTGCAAATTCCTTAACTGCACAAACTGGTCATAAATCACTCCTTCTAGTCTGATTCATGTCATTGCCCCTAAAATTTCCCCATAAGTCTCCTGCTCCACGGCCTTTAAAAAATTCATACAATTAAAAATATTTTTACATTGCAGAGCTTCAAGTCTATTGATCAAAATCTGCAAACTAAAACACAACCGCAGTCACAGTAGGAGACCAAAACAGTTAGAAGATAGTAAATTTGTCTGTGCACCAGTTTTCTAAAATTTACATTTCTATGCAACTATAAACACAATTATGATTTTGTATCCAATGATTGCCAATGAAGTGTGTGCTGATGCAATATATTTTTAAATGACATGCTACAATTATTAAGGAAAAACAATCTAAAGAGAGGGTACTGAGGTGGATGGTGAAAGTTCAAGAGTGTCACACTACAGACCTGATATTAACTTCAAAGTCCCATGTGTGGCTGAGTTTAGACAAAAAAAAAATACTTTGGTTAAGGTCAGAGAAGGACTGGGGGTTTGCTTAAAAGCAGATCAACACATTGTGTTTGAAGTAAAATTATCATCCATTAAACCAGCCACCGGTTTCAGGACAGTAAATCAGGGCACTACAACACTGAGTTGACAGGAAAGTCTGTGTAGATTGTACTTATTTTGAAATGTTGAAAATACAGAGTACACTTTTCATATATCAGCATTTGCAGCCAACTCTGCTTAAAGTAAAAATGTAAACGACAGACACTACTGCTCCAGTGTCAATGTTATTTTATGTTAGTTTTTGTTCTCTTTGAATTATAAAGGGTACACGAACAGTGATTATTTTAAGAAATAACTTAACAACTATCCCATAAGCTATGCATTGCTAATATAATGAAAATGCTCTGCTTAGGGCCTCTAAAGAGGGTCACGGGTAACACTAAGATACATACATGATACCATGCTAATTCAGCACTGGATAGATGATGCCCTCAGGTCCCACACAAAAGTTGATGATTCATATGCAAGAGAAGGAAATTAAGCAGTTACCAAAAAGTCTTTTACATAGTTATGTACAATTCAAAATACTGTGTATTTTAACATGAAGACTTGAATGTGTGTACACAGACCATAGGTTATTTCTGTGTGAACAAGTCTGTGTGTTTTGGGCAGAGGGTGGGGGGTCTGTGGGTTGTGCTGGTGATCTAGAGCTGATTTCTTTCTCTAAGTGTGCAGGATCTGCTTGGCATGCTCTGCGTCTCCTTTCTGCCTGCTATAGGCTCTGCTGGCTATAGCTTGTGGCGCTCCCGGTGGAGTAAGCTCTTTCCACTAACAAAATGCAAAATACAAAATTAATAAAAACACCCTTTGAAACTGACAAATATGCCTCAGGCAAACTATCGGCCCGCTGGCTGCTTAAAATTTAATCAGTATTTTTTCTTTATTTATTTATTTTCCACGGCCATGCTCATCTTTTTAATAACATGTTGCTGAGACTGTATACAAAGTTTTCCTCTGTCAAGAATTACATTGGGCCCGTCAGTTCATGGTCTCCCACCCTCCGGGGGTTGCCAGAAAATAAACTAAATAGATTTATATGATCTTATAACCTTAGTCCTTGTCCTCTTCTAAACTGGTTTTCCTTTGTCCTTGTGGCTCCCACAGCGACCTCCTCCTAGGTTATATGAGGACACAGTGATTTACTCACATACACATTACACAAATATAGTGGAATATCCTCGCACTGTGTTTTGGCTGTACATGAAGGTGAAAAGGGGCCTCACAGTAGAGGAGCAACTCCGAGTTCGCTGCTAGTTCAACCATACTGACATAATATGCATACTCTCATTTATAATTTAGCTATATTAACACATGGTGTCAGTGTGAGCAATGACAGATTGTCAAGCCCTCATCTGTCAAGTGTCAGTGTCTCCGGCAGAATCCAATTCGTGGCAGTGGTAGAACAAAGAGATGATAGCGAGTAGCAAAATCTTTACAGGCCATTAGCCAGTAGAATGTTATTGTCTGCTGCTGATTTTTCCAATGCACCAGAGCTAGAACAGATTTATTGATTTTGTTAAAATTGGTAAAATGTGTGTAATGTTTGGCCCATTTTTGCTCTCAGTCACCAAAGTCTATGTGGGTGGTTGGGAATTTGAGGGTGTGCATGTCAGCCTTTTGTCAATTTCCAAAATCAGAGACCTTAAAACCTACACAAAAGGGGTTTGTGCATACAGAAGACAATGCTGTCACAGTCATTCGTATTACTTTCGTGTAGGGCTGAGAAGTATTCAATCTAATTAATTTAAATTTCAGTTTTTGAACCATGTGGAAAAAAGGTTCAAAGACAAAATTGCTAATTTCTCTGCTGTCACTCAAATGCCAGCATTTCCCTGGAGTTATGACACTAATATAAACTGTCAGCATTTTTTTGAAGAAGCCTGCATTTGTGTGAGATTTACCAAAACAACAACCTGGAGTAATGGCGGCCACAGGGGGGAAAGACAATGAAATAATACTCAACATGGTGACATGAAAATGACAGACACCTTTGATTTTAAAAGTGAAATTGATAGATTCTAGATTAATTACAAGTGATTTATTTTAAGCCCTTTTTTTGTTTTAATTTGGATTATCATCACATTGCCTTGCCTGCATCCAAAGTCATCACAGCCCAGATGGCCGCAATGGCTTTGGACTTAATAAAACACCAGCAGGTTACATGGCAGCCCAAACCAACACTGACTGTGGGAACCTTAGACTGGACTGAAAGAAACTTTTATTCTGTGGCTCTCTACTTCTCCTACAGACTCTGGGACTTTGACTTCAAAATGAAAGACAACATTTACTTTAACTATAGACCACTGACCAACGGTCTGGTTCTTTATCTCATTAGCCCAGATAAGATGCTTCTGCCATTAGCTCTGATTTAAGAGTGGCTTGATACTAGGAATGCAGATGATGTCTGTGCATTGTGGCTCTTGATGCAGTCACTTCAGCCTCACTTCACTCCTTGTGAAGCTCTCTAAAGTTCTTGAATCAGCATTGCTTGATGATCTCCATCCTGCTGTCATCCCTGTTGCTTGTGCACCTTTACTACCATAGTATACGAAAGTTTCCAATTCCAACTTTCAACTTCAACTTTCCATGAATATGCTTCAATATAGCCCTCTGCCAACAGCGAACCCTTTTATTGATGACCTTATTTGGCTTAGCATTGTACTAGAGGGTGTCAATGACCATTTTCTGGACAGCTGCCAGATCTACAGTCTTCCTCACAATTGTGGTTGGATGCACTGAAATGGACATAGAGATATACTGTATTTATACTGTATGAAAAGTGATTCTCTCAAAATTCAAATGAAATATTTTAATATTTTTAGATACTGGATGTTGATTTTCATGAGCTTTAGGCTCCTTAAAACTAAATACCTAAGAAGGGTATACATATGTCTTATGTCTCCTCTTTTTTTCCTGGCATACGAGTTTCACTCTGAATTAAATTTTTAAAAACAGTTTTATTTATAATCTAATTTACCTAGTATCAGCAAAACTTATGGTGTTTTTTTGGAGCCCTTCTGGGACAAAACAGAATGTGCGTCACCTGTGCTTCAGGTGTTCAGTGTTCAGTCCAATATGCAATAGCTTGGGATAAACATTACTTTTTTGATAATGTTCAAAGCTGATCCTGGGTTATTCTTTACGATGTTGACAATATGCAAAAGGATAACCGGCCAGTTATGATTTCCTTTTGTCAATTTTGCCCATATGGCCCCATCTGTTGCATATATTAGAAATTTGTCTCAAGTTCATGTAGACAATAGAAAAATGTATTTAAATTAAAAAACACTGAAAATAAATTAGAAATAAAAATGTCCTATTATATTGTGAACAATGGACCATATCGCCCCGCCCTATTTTAATAATTATCATAAAAAAAGTGTAAATTAGTTACACTTTTAATAAGGGAACAGTTATACCTAAGGAAAATACTTGTCGCATTTACACATTAAGCTTCTTAAAGGCAAACTCATGTATGATCATTTAGCTTTCTGATTTGTTTGATAAATACAAGGGCCAAGTGGCCTTGCACTAAAAACCCTAACATTAACTCAAGAATACATCAAGATTATATTCTTAACACATGAAAAAAACAAAGTAAACCCTTCCACTATACATGGGCTATACTATGCAAGTTTATTTTTTACTTGAAAAGAAAAATCAGTTTTCACACAAACAGACTTTTACTTCTTTTGTGCTAGATTATATTCAACATTTATGTAACAAATTATGCCTTCTTTCAAATCTATCATGAATGAAGATTTACTTCCAGTGTGCTTTCTTGAATTATACCCTGAAGAAGGCCAGTCCCTTGTTCTTACACATAAGTGAATCTGAATCTGATAGAAATTCCCATTGGCAGCTTTTCTCCTGTGTAAAAAGCTTCCAGTTTTGTGCTGCTTCTTCCCTTTCTTACTTTCTTAGTTATTAGCGGAGATCATGAGAGTCGACGCTTTCAGCAAAGGAGTAGCTCAAGATAAGAAATGCTTGAACTTCTTTACCATAAATATTAACAAGCAATATATTATGCATATTATTCTTTAAATATCATATAAAATGTGTTTTTGTGACTATATCTTAATTTTGCATATGCTTTTAAGTAATATTCATTAAATAATAATTACCATTAAATTGATGGCAGAGGCAGCTTTGGTACTGTCAATCAAATTTGCGCAAACCTCCTCTCACACTCTGTTTCTCATCACTCCCAGCTGCCAAGCCATCATTGTTCATGCCAAAATCTTAGAGAGCAGCAGAATCAGCACATGCTGTACTCTCTAGCACTTTTCCTTCTGTACTCTTATTAATTTATTTATTTTTTGTCCTTTCGGCTTATCCTCTGAGTTCAGGGTCGCCACAGTGGATCATTTGTCTGCATATTGATTTGGGGCAGTTTTTTTTTCGTGTCTTGCCCAGAGGTGACAAACTGAGTCACTGCCGCCCCTCTTCTGTACTCTTATTACAGTTCATCAATGTACTGTAAATACACTTTACCCAGGATTTTGCCGAAGGCACAGCAGTAGTCACCCTATTGTCACTGTGCAGAAGGGGGCAGAACGTGACGTGAAGAAAAAAAATGTCCTTGGTGTGGTGATCCGTTGTGATCTGCCTACTTAAGACAGATATTAAACCAGTGATAAAAAAAAAACCATAATAATCCCCCATACACTTCTAAACAATGGAATGAAGTGACAGTTTGTTTGTAACTCCCCAAACAGACAACCCAACAATCACATTGCCTTCATGCAGGAACTCTCAAGTTGCAGCTTTTATATTTGTAACATCATAACTCTAAAAATAGAACACACAAAGAGAGACGGATAAACAATTGCCACCAGACATCACTATACTTTGGTTGGCATTTCCCTGTTATAACCTCCAATGGCCCAAGAATGCTCAACATGCCCCCCCCACTGCAAGTTCCTTTACTTGAATAGCGGCAAATATTTCAAGGGACAGTGCCTTTGATGTGAGCAATTTATAAGGCTAATTATACAAACAGGATACTAACAATGGAGACTACACGCTGCCTGTGTGTTTACCCTCCCTCTGTTTACTTCACAGACAGGTCCTTGAGCCATATGAGAACATGTGCATGAGCAGGCATGACGCACTCACTGACACACACACACACACACACACAAACACACTCACACACAAAGACATTTGTAAAAACCGCTAGGGTAATTCTCAGTTGTCCGTAGTGCAAATCATAATAACAACAAACAATAAAAAATGCCTCACATCAAAGAAGGAAATGATTATGTATTTAAAAATTCTTTAAAAGTTTTAAGAAAGATGCAAAACATTGTTGATGCGCTGACTTCCTCCTAGAGTTAATTGATAGCACTGCTAGTTGAGTGTGCTACATAGCTGCAGGACAATACTTCATATTATCATGTGAGCCCATTGCTCTTGGGTATCAGATCTCGTTGTTTGCATATTTATTGTGTATTTGTGTATTCATGCCCTGCCTGCATCATTTTCTGTGTGGGTGGTTGATTGTACTTTGGCAGTTCCATTAATACATTTCCTGAAAGTCCCTCACTTCCAGAAAGGATTCAGTTTAAAGGGTGTGAGATAACAAGGTTCTTTTCTCTGAAATTTGTTCAAAAACTTGTACAGTCACAGAATACAAAACTTCAGATTTCAAAAAAGTCTGGACAACGGTTGTAAATTTTTCATTTGAAACATGGATTCTTGTTACCTGTTCAACTGAAAAAGAATGGGAATGACTGTCAGTATCTACCTTTCATCATGCAGCCTAGCTATTAGGCGCGCCTTATCGCCCCATGCATTAGAAGCGCATTAAATTTGGAATCACAGCACTCCTCAGGTTCAAATAATGAGCATTTAATTATTGACAGGGAATGAATATTTAACAAAGACACTGGTGGTTCACTCGGTTGGCCTCATATGGAGTAGTATTAAGGAGGACATGACGTCCCTATGACCCAGAAACCCAACCCCATTCTCAATGAATTTCCACTAGTACCTAGTATGGAAAGGTAAAAGTGCAGGAAGTACTGTACAAAAGCTCTTGGCGTGCAACGTAATCCAAAATCAGGATTCATAAAAATTGAAACTGAGCATTAGTAATAATGCATATATAACACCTCCAGATTATCTTACATATATTTATCACTGTATACAACCATGTGCAAATTAGTAATTAGCACAGAGGTATCGCATCAGTTTATCTGTACAAGGAAAGTAGTCCATCAGCTGATGTAAGACATTACACATTTAATGTTTACAATATGATAGGACATATCAGGTTCAAGGCCTCATTTTCCACCATGTTGTACATTTACACAAGTGCTGGTCAAACTTGGCACTGGAGTTGCACATAATAATTATCAGTGCATTCTCCACTCACACCAGTTTAAAGTAGTTAAACTTGGGCAGAAGTAAAACAGTTTAAATTGAATTCTTTTTTTTTTTTCTTCTTCACACACTTTCCTTTTTCAAAGTTTTATACTTGAGAAACAACCCAGGGTGGCCAGATGTAGCAAAACTATGTAAACTTAAAACTGAAATAAAAGTCCAAGTGCTTCAATACAATCCATCCAGTATCGATTATCTAAACCACTTATCCTGTTAAGTCATTGGACCATAGTCATTAGACAAAAGGTGGCAGCTCACAATCAAGATCTGGAGGAAGCCCACGCAGACATGGGAGAAAATGCAAGATTCCCACAGAAAGGTCACAGTTGGCCCGCTGGTTTGGACACAAGTACTGCTTGAAATGTTTTACTCATGTTAATGTACTGAGCACAACCTTTAAAATGTACTCCACTTGTGGTCTATTTAACTTGGGTGCTGATAGAAGAAAAATGTAAAAACTACTGAACTGAAGAATGAAGCAGTCGAGTAAAAGTAACAAAATAAAAATGCTGAAGTACAGTACTTGTAAATGTAGGCTACTTGGTTTCTTTCTATCTCTGGTGATAACAGATAAGAACATATACACAGAAATAAGAACATTTCCCTACTCCGATATACTCATTGAAACTTTAGGTGAAACATTTTTTAAGATAATGCTGAAAATAAGAGGATTTCTGTCTAAACTAAGGAGAAAACACTCCAGATCAGGAAGAAAGTCCCTTACCAGCAGTACAATTTCAATTGAAATCAATGTGGTTGAAGTTTAATTTGTTCCAAGATCTAGAAGGATCACTGGGGGATTTCTATTATTGGACATTGTGGGATTTTTTACATTTAAAATAAAAAATAAAAAGGACGGGCTAACAGACTGATTGAGAGGAGTGGCGGGATCTACATCCAACCTCTGGGGATTGAACCATTTAACTGTGTCAGTCACCGTTCTTTTTCTCAGCCCACATCCCATCAACCTTACCTACACACTGTGCAGATGAGCGGCACCTTCAGATTTGTGGTAAAATGCACACAGTTTCTCAGAAAAACAGGATGATAACATGTGAAAAGGCAGACAGTTTCTGTTCTTTCATTAGTTTTTTAATTTGCCCCTGTACTTTTATTTGTTCATTTCTGTTAAGAGTGCACTGGGGACTTAGGTCATGTTATTTGTACATTTTATTTACTCTGCCTAATCTCTTGTGTATTCAGGTTCATGTATGGGAACAAGAAAAATAAAAGGTAATAAATGGAGCTTCATTTAAGAATATAATAAATGTAAGTTGCACGATCAGCTACTTTAAATAAGCAGCATTTCTCCACTCATACAATATACCTGTGCGGGCCGTCCAAGTATATTTGGCAAACCATTTCTTTTAATCTGTCCAGGAAAATCATGACAGTAGCAATCAGTTAAGTAGAGGAGTATTTTCCCCTAATCTACCACACCTCTAGACTACTTATTTGGAGCTTTAAATGTCAATCAGAAACTCAAATGGCCTGTCAGTAAGGGTAATTTCATAACTTAAATTGATAATAAGACAAATGAAATTTGTTGTCAGTGTGTGCTCTCTGGATGCTAGTGGGGAAAAAGTGGATCAAGCGTCTCTAGTAGTAGTGCTTGACCATTTAATCGTCCCAATCTTTGACATTTTATATTACTAGGCAATGGCCAATGTCTACGCTCGCGCCAACACTGCATTTTACTTCCATACACGAGCATTTTTTCATTAGTGCGTTAACCAGATTTTATTGACAATGGAGTGAGATTAGTGGACCAGAAATACAGTTGTGTTGTTCATACTACAGATTATGGTGGAAGGTGGTTTATCTGAACACATCCTGAACAAGTAAATCTCTCTCATCCCCCATTGCATGTGCTGATTGTTAGTTACTTTGAACGTGTTAGCCTACTTTGCAACAATTCTTAAAAGTCAGCAACTTCTGGAGAAGCATCATTCTGAAAGCACACCACACTCCCAAACCCCCCACCCCTCTTCTTTGAGTATACCAGACACTGGGGGGGGGGCGGCAATGGGGGTGTGGGGAACAGAGTGAAAATGACTGCGTTTATATGCACTTGAGTAACTAGGTTACTCAGAGAAGTTAGCTTTTTGGGGGTAATCAGGGAGCAGCCTTAACGTCCATTATAGAAACCTGGTTACTTGAAGTCTGCGTATACACGCAGCAGAAGAGTAACCAGATTTTCCCTCCACCTCTAATTTGTTTTAGAAGCCTGGCTCACAGAAAACACTACTTTCTAAAATTTATTTTTTTTTGGTTGTGTTCGTGTCACAGCACAGCGACAGCACAGGGGGGAGAGAATTTAGCCTTTCACTTAGCCACTTGTTCCCATGTGCAGACTTTTGCTATGCACATGCGCTGTTGGAGAAAGCTCATTAGAAGCCTGGTTAAGCGTATACATGGCAAATTAACATTCTCCAATAAAAATCTACCTGGGGAAATCAGTTTTCCCTAAACCCCTTGCCCGATGTTGTAAACCAGCTTTCCAATTTACACCACACACTGCATTTACGTGGACTTAAGTAACCAAGATACTCTGAGAAATCAGCTTTCTCGGGTAATCAGGGAATGGCATTTAAATGCAAGAAACCTGGTTACTGGAAATTGGAGACCAGCTTTCCTGTTTACAGGGTAGTTTAGAAATCAGCTTTCCCAAGAAAGTGGACTGTAACCTTGCTACTTAAGTCCATGTAATTGCAAGTGATAGTGAATAATTTCTATCATCTTCATTTCTTTTAAACTAAAGACACCCAATAAATAACAGGACTATTATTTACTATATGGATGAAAACAATATTCATGAATACAAATTTTGGGCAAGATACTGATTTGTTTCTGTACTTAGAATATAACTTAATTTATACACATTTGATCAAATATATAATAAATTCCTGCTGGTACAACACAACACAACTTGACAGCTTTAAATACTACAGTCTCCAAAAGTATAAAGTTGAACCAGCACATATAAAACAGTAAAAATAAAGGATACTGTAAAATTCATGAAGTGTGGATTTATGAGAGTGCACCAGTTTCAGTTATGTGTACAGTAAAGTAGTTGTATCAGATATTCTTTTTGTTGCTCTAATAATATCATTTTTAACATAGAAATCTGAATCTGAATTAATTTGGTTTGCTCAATGTCGTTTACTTTCAAATTACTTAAATTAATCCAGATATTTTCAATATTTATAAAATGTTCATTTAAGTTGAGCATATTCGGCTCTCATTTGTTATTAAGTTGTAGGTGATGCAAAGAGAGAGAAAGGGAAATATATCAGCCTTTCTGTGCTCTAAAGATTAGAGATCGAGATTTTATTTTTTATTTGCTCCTGTTTTAACAGAGTTATTAACAAACTTCACCACAACTTCATGAAGCATTATTCATGTGGTTCTGCTCAACACATGAAGCATTTACCCAGTTTAAATGTAGCAAAAGCTAAACAACATGGTAAACACACTTGTAAACAAAGTGTGGAACATATTAATAAAGCAATCTCACATTTTATTGATCATTTAGCGCTGAACAATACCATTTCAGGTTAAGTCAACAGCGGGTGCGTTGACAAAACAAACAGGCCACAAAGACCAAATCGCTGCTGCAGTTAAAGAGCTACTTGAACTTTTATATTAAAGTACCACCACAGTACACTGGTTTACAAAGGCCCCTTACTCTAACCAATGTCATGTCAATCAGGTCCTTTAGTATTTAGATCAATTAGCTTGTTAAATATAAGGTTGTCAAGTCAAACTACAGATGGCATAATGTGTTAGATCCACATTTAATCAACATCTTTTCTGCTGTTCATCTCAATCTTAAAAAATTAAAATTAAATTCAGTAATTGATTCAAAATTATACTACCTTAGTTACAAGAATAACAACGTACTTTATTATGACCCTCATTTTATAAATTTTTGATAGGTCTACAATTTCTGTTTCTGACAAGGACGTTTGGCTACTGGGCAAGTAAAATATCTGAAAAGCTTCATGTCAAGCCCTGCAAATACAATAACATACAGGATCTTTGAATGATTGTGGTGATTCAACAAAACTGAAAGGTTGTGAAGAATTTACAAGGATTGGTTGAACTTGCATTAATTGTTGCGATTGCAACAATGACCCTACATCATCTGGCTTTCAAAACATACCACACAGCACAGAACCAAGCGTTCTGGTGACGCTTTTATTATCAGACAGTAAAACTAGTTAGCCACTAATGGTAAGGTCACTGCTGACTTTTCTTACATGGCCTGTCTTCTAACCTTACCTGCTTACTGTGTACAGCTGAACCTGTATTTAAAATCCCATTGGTTTTACAAGACTATGTAAATTAGAGCCAGGGACATTCATGTCCTCACATATTGTGCTGGGCTCTTTGTAGTGTTACTTTATGTTTCCACTCCAGATTCTGCACTGCAGCTGACCTGCACATGCAGACACCTTAATTAAATCTTTAGGATTGAATTAAAGTCTTTTACTGAGGCAGAATCATATGTATTTGGTCTGTAGTAAAGGAGGTCACAGTGTATATGCTTACTTACTTATAAGCAACTGAATGACAAAAAGCATATTGTATTCATTTTTAATCAAACTCTGCTAAATGTGTAAATATTCAGCTTCAGTCTCTGACTTCTCAACCCCGAGCTTTTCTCCACCCCTCTTTTATGGTTATGCCATCTCCATGATGGTATAATGATTAATTCCTCCCAAACCTCACAAGTGAGCCCCCTGCAATGCTTCTGACAGCTGAGAAATGTCATTACAGGCCATAATGAAGAATGAAATCAGTTATACCATCGCCACATGCCCAAAATTTAATTAGCACCTCTGAAGGTCAGCTCAAATGGTTTCCTCAGGATGTTTTCATGTGAGCACAATGTTTGATTGTAAATGTATTTCCACTTTGATTTTGTATGGGGAATGTAGCACAACAAAAGAAAAGTTGTCCTTGTGAAAAACCTATGGAAAAGAGGAACGTAATTAGTAATGTAATAAAGTGTTAACTGTATGTCTTATGAATGCCCATCAACAAGCAGTGACTTAACAAAAGGCAACTGATAAGACATTGAAATTGAAATGAGGTGTGAAGAAAAGCCTTTTTATCATCCAATGCCATACCTTCACACAATGTACAATTAGAGCTCATACTCTGGAGTGAGACACAGCCTAAGTGTTGCATCAATTTGCAGATCATTTAGTCTTTTCACATGCATTCGGCCTCTGATAGAACAGCAGGAATCAAAGCAGGATACAGATGAAAATAGAGCATGACAGGAAAAAAAAAGTCATGCAAATGACTTTTGTTATTGCACTGTGGTTTTTATTTCAATTGTAAGTGATCATTCTGCCTTTTAGTTACAGCTGTCAGCCCTCATTAATCTGCATTATAAATTGCATCAAAGTGCATAAAGCTATGTGTGATTAATTTACACAGCTCTTACGTAGGAGGAAACTGCAGGTGCTGAGGAGCCTAATGACTTGGTTTGGGTGGCACAGCTACTGTGAGCATTACACTTAAATGTTCTGTATTATATGCGGTGTGTGAGCTCTGACATGTGTCTGTCACACTACCACTGGTTCATAGGACCTGACAATGAGGATTACACGCTCATACTCATCAACTAAAAGTGTCCAAAATAATCTCTCTATTCAATAATGACAAGCAGTTATGCCTTGATTAGATTCAATAAGAGATTTTAACCTCATGTCATTTCCAATCAACATATGTAGCCACAATAAGAATCGTGTATTAAGCTGGAAAATTGTCTTTTATCATGTCATGATTACTCATTCAGATTGTCATTTTTAACAGATTTCCAATTATCAACAGACGTTTAAATGATGACTTCTGAACATGGTGAAAAAATGTTGAACTTCAGGTAGCGTTCTAGTTGCTATATATAACCCTCAATGTTGCCAATATTAGTTGCAAATATTAAACATTTTTTAAATACCCTTCACAAATATTAGTAACTAGACCTCGAAATTTTAGGACAACAGAGCCTGCATTTGGCTTGGAGTGAGGCTGCTGAGCATGCAGAGTTTGGAAGCTCGTTCCACTATCGTGGAACCACTGAGCTGAAGCATTTTGCTCGGTATCTTTTTTGTCATGATGGCTCCACAATATACCAGTAGGCTTAACTACCTACAGAGTTAAGCACTCTGTAGGCAAGAGACAGAGCTTTGAACCTGATGTGGGTAGCTCGAGGAAGCCAATGCAGAGATCTAAAGAATGGTGTGACGTGTGTCCTTTTTGGCTGATTAAAATTAGATGTGCTGCCGCATTTTTAGATCATCTGGAGGGGTTTAGGAAGTAGTTCCGAGAGTGGGCTTCTTAAGCAGTGGAGTAATCTGGGCCTGCTTAAATGAGGTGGGGAAGGTGCCTGTTGTGAGAGATGTATTAATGTGTGGGTGCAACTGCTTGAAGGAGAGGGGAGGGGATGGGATCCACAAAACAGGTGGTAGGATGGTTAGAAAGGAGGGTGGATGCGTTGTTCTTGATCAGAGTGGAAAATGAGGAGGTTTGCAAAATGATGGAGCTGATGGCTGCAACCTTATTAGTAAAGAAGCTGGCAAAGTCATATCAGTGGATATGGGAGGTAGACGGACGAGCAGGTCACAAAGACTGGGGGCAGAGACTATCCAGACACGTTGAAAGTGTACTGCAGAGGCTGTCATTGGCTGTGTCTCTATCGAGGGCGGAAAGGTCCTCTAGTGGGGGCAGGGTTGCACAGACCAGGGAAGAGAACTGCTCGGGATTGAGAGACCTGAAGTTGCAGCAGAAAGTAACTTTTTTCTAAAAAAGAAACTAATGAAGAAAAAAAAAAAATCCTAAATTGACTAATGTATTACCTGTAAAAACTAAAAAAAAAAAAAAAAACTATTTAACCTTTAACTACCATCCAATCTAACAGGTTATTCCATCATAATAGTTGAATTATATTTTAATTTATATTTTTTATTAAGAATCTGCAAAGTTTTGTCTGGCATGCATCTTTTCTTGTTCCCTAACTATTGTCTGTCTTTCTACATTTTTCAATTCATGCCATCACTTTGTTAATAATTTGTTACTGTCTAAAACAAAGGGAATATAGCTATACAGATGAAATAAATTTAGCCCTAGTTCATAATTAAAAAAAAACAACAGTGTGAGAATTATGTCTGACCTGAGTTGACTACATTCCAGTTGCCCAGCCAGGTTAACATAACAATACAAGTTTTAGCCAAGTTAGCCACAGATAAAAATAGCAGTATATATCACCACATTGTGCAGGATGTTTGTGTGTGCAATTGCTGTAGCAGGATGTGCACACACAGAAGTTGGACAGAACTGTTTTTGTTGATTGAGGTGCCACATTGTAAATTTCGACTGAGAACTTAGAAACTCCAACTTCCGCGCACAAATGGAATACACCATTAGACAGAGCTACTAGCATTAGAACACTGCAGCAAAGGGTGCGTTTGTTTGCATTTCCTTTTTTGAAGTGGTTAGCAGATTAATAGTCACTCCATGTTAACATTAATATGTTCCACACTTTGTTTACAACTCCATGTTCCTTTAGAGGTGATGTAATTATTGAAATGTAGCACTCCTGGACAGGTAGGAGGTAGGAGCTCAGGCGAATTTTCTTTTTGTATCAAGCAGCAAAAAAGTGTAGCATAATGTGTTAAAAATTAATTTGCCTTGCTTGACAAATGTGCATGTGCACATCACATTTACAAAGCTGAAAAAAATGTAGCACAGCTCTAGTGTTCAGTGACAAGTATCAAAGATATAAATTATAAAAAAAACAAAAACACTTTGATTACAATATAGCAGAATATAGAGACCTTTAAGTAAGAATAGAGAGTAGGGTTGGGAATCAAACTCAATTTCACATTAAATGAGAGTAAGGGTGGTTTCACCTAGAAAATAAATGACGAGAGACAGCACAATGCATGTAGGAAACTAATTAGCTGCACATCAAATCTTACCAAACATTTACAGTGCCACAGTGTTGAATTTAAAGACTAGACAGTATTTGATGCCTTGCAGTTTCCCGAACTCTTTTTAAACTCTTGGCAGAACAGAAGACAGTCCCAGGTCAATCTCAGAGAAAACGCTTTCCTGCTTCACTCTAACATTTGTGGACAAACTAACCAAATACACTTTAGTGTAATTAACCCCCAAGTCACAACTAATAAAAGTACAACATGAGGTTTAAATACACTTCGAGTAATGCAAAAGCAAGCATCTTTTGGTGCAGATTTGCTCATTACTGCCACAAATGGTTGGAGTGTGAGGGAGTTATCCAATATCAGCAGTTCCAGAATAGGATTTGATAATATTTAAACAATACACAACCCTGTTTAGGAGTCTACTGATAATGCAGCCCTAATCTTTCTGAACTCACATGAAGCAGACACATGTTAAAATGTATTCATTGTTTAACCACATTGTTTATCCCTGTTCTGTTAAAAACATGCACACCCAAACTTTAGTTTCTTTACATTTAAGGCATTCCTGACCTACATTACAATAACCTTTTGTAACCATCATTCCAATTAACTCCTAAAACCATGTGTTGACCCTCAAATAGCCCTTTCAAGTTGTAAGGACCAGCCAAAATATCCTCCACAGGATCAAACTAAAATATGTCCACACAACCCAAAACATGCATGCACGCACAACACACACAAACAAACCAAGGCCATTATTCTACCATTAAAGTTGTTTTAAGGCTCAGAAGTTGAAATTGTTAAATGTTTTTGGAGAACATCGAGACGCTAATGACTCATACAGTACAATAGACATAAAACAAAATCAATGTGGAAAATTAATTATAGGGCTTTTAGACACCCTCTGCTATATACTACACCTCTTATCCTCTCTTATTCTCTCCTGCCAGCCTTGCCAGATGAGTGCCACTCTATTTAATCCAGAATTTTTGACATTTAGATGTAAAAGACAGGGAGTAAAGCAGGGCCAAACAAAGTGACAAATTTAAAAAGGTCTTTGTCTTTGACGGAGGAGAAGAAAGAGATTAGCTCTGAGATGCTACTTTGAGGGTCTGGAAATTTTTAAGAAAAAAAATTCAGCTACAAGCAAACAGTGTAGGAAGAGTTTAGGGGGGTTAAGCACAACGATTCATTTGTCTCTGTATATATTAGGAGCTGTAATTCAAAGCTTGTGCTGTGTGTTTTTGTTATATTGGCTTTAATAAATATTTTTGCTTTGATATACTGATTGTCCTGTGGCAGGCCTGCATGATGATAGAAGGGAGGGTTAAAGAGTGTGAGCAGCCTCCTGGCTCTAATGAGAAGGTCACAGCTCTCTAATTACCATAGGCACCTCAGTAGCATCCTTCAAAAGACCCCAGGAAAGCCCCAGTTCCAGACAATACTCTAGAGCAACTATCTTTAGTCACATATGTAGGCAAAGATGGGGATTTATAAACAAAATTACTTATTAAAGAATGTTTAAAACCACACGTTCACTACACTGAAATTATTTGTCACAAACAAAAGTCTCTATGCACACACACACACGCACCTAAATGTACACAAAATGGTCACCCAACCAGCTGTAATTATAACGACCAGCAGGAGGTCATAAGGGTTTGACTTCCTTAATTAATGTTTGTAAAGTCAGAGGGCTAAAAGAGGGACTTTATTTTCAGAAATACGTGTTATACTGATTTTTCTCAGACAAATGAAACTGAAATTTTGCTCTAATTTATAGTTTAAAAATATTTTAAAGTGTAAAATAAACGTAATAGTTAAAAATCTTTTTTTTTTTTTTTTTTTATTACTCCCCTGTTCAAGTGCGGATGTTAAGTGATGGCAAGTTTAGTGTATATTTTAAAAACTGTCTTGTCAGGATTAAATGATTGAAAAATTATATAGGAACTAAAATGATGAAGGCATTATGTTGTGTTATGTTTAGAATGTTTTGCATTCATATGATAATTATAAGTAGGTAAGACAATCATTAAACATGAGGCATTGTACCGCCTTGAGCCTTTGTGTCACAGTAAAAGATACTAATTGTCATTCCTACATGAAATGAAATAGGCATAAAAAATAGAATGGAACATTCATTATTAATAACATGTTTGACACTTTAAACAAAAATTTTCTTTAATGTGCCCGGAGCTGAAAAGAAAAGAGAAATGTATGCTGCTGTTTTGACTGATTTGTCAGAAAGATGGGTGTTTACAGGATTCCAAATGCAAAAGTTTAATAAATGCAAAAAAGAAGAAGCAGAAAATGAAAAGCATATGGATTCGTTCTCAACTTTCCAGTGGCTCCCCGGTAAACTGACTGTGAATTCATCTAATTAAAACCCACAGTATGACTCATTGTGCTGTCACTGAAACTAATGCATCTTCCATAGTTTGAGAAGTAAGATTTTAAATAAGTTTGGAAATTTTGGAGGGCATAAGCAATGGATTTAAAAAATAATAATACAAAATGGTAAACAAGTTAAATGATACAGATTATGAGTAAAGCAGGATACATTTTGGAAGAGTTGTATTAAGCATGCTATAGTATTGCACTTTAAGTGTTAGTTAAAATGATTTCAGTGGTAGATTTGGGATTTCCACCTATGATTACTGTTAACTAAACTCAAACACAACCTTGTGTGTGTTTATCTTTGTGGACACCATTAGAGCTCCCATTTGACATGTTCTGGATTACACAGGAGAGTATTTTCAATTTTCTTGCATCTTCAGAATAAAAACTTACAGCGGCTCAGAAGTACAATTATAATGTAAAGACATCTCCATCAATTTTCCACTCTACTTCAGCTCACTTCAGCACACTTTAAGTCCTTATGGAGAGTACAGTACAGTCAGGAAGATAAAACGCTTCTTTTCTTCTACTGCTTCTGCCTCACTTCTCCCCCTGGCTTATCAATCGACGGCCCATCCTGTGTGCTTGCGACCTCTAATGGATTTCACATGACAACAGCCCTGGCCCAGGCCCAGACAGGAGTACAAACCCTCACTAACTTGACAACCATTAGCCTGTGAGAAGGGAGGATGGGGGAGAGGGTCTGTCTGTGTCCTGTTGCTGATGTGTCGTGCACTGAGCCATCTCCCTCGGGTCAGGCAAGGATGTATCCACTCTGACAAGCATATCGCTCTTTTCTCTGTGTCCCGACGTGCCTATTATCATGAGGTCCTGTGAATGTTGTGCATTCTGGGAAGTGGCACATAAAAGAATGATCAGGCAAAGCTTTCAGACAGAAGTCGTTCGCACAGGCAGGCTCTTTGTTGAACAAAATGGAAATGCAGCAATGAGAGGTGCACCTGTTGAGCGTCCTTGTGGAGACACAAGCACTCACACTTGGCATTATGTACCTTATTATTTATATGGGACTGTCAGCTAATAATGCATGGGTCTCTCGCTGGAGCACTTTCTGCCATCTTTGAAAATCATGGCAAGAGGCACCCATGGTTTCTGAGACATCAGGGGTCCTCTCACCAGGGTGTTGTCTGAAGTAGTCATTCCCACTTATACTGATGTAATGCATCTGTGTGCCGTGAGCATAGAGCAGTCTTCATTATAACCAATCATTGATTTACTTAGGTTTTCTCCTACATTCTGCTAAGTGCATCAGCCTTACTGTGCAGCTGGTTATATTACAATCTGGGAAATGATATGATTAAGGCTCATTTCTGTCACAGCCTATTTTGCTAAAAGAAATGTAAGTTTAAGTTTTAGAATTCTGGATCAGGTGTTTCCCCTATATCGCTTCATAAGCAACCAAAATACATATGAATACAACAGTGGCAAATGGTATCCTAACTTTCAAAAAGAAAAAGAGTCAAAAAGTCTATATGCCACTGTTCCATTAATCCCTTTACTAATAGTTGTAAGCACTGACTTTGGCTTCAAAGGGTTAAGGGCATTGTTCACTTATAGTCTAGTAGGGACATTTTTTATGCAAGAGCGAGCCCTGATTAGAGGGTGAGTTTTAATGACAACTAATTAGCCAACCTCTTTAGCCTTGGCGTAATGATCAAACGAGCTGTCATCGTGTACCTGATACAATGATCCTCTCACTCTTGATATGATATTTTATTCCTCTGCAATTATGCAGCCCCCACTGCACCACATGTGTTTATTGCCTCAAGCACACATGTCAAATTAAAGAGCAGCTTATGCACCTGATATTTAATTATTGCCTGCTGCACCACCATGCACAATGGGAAAATGTCAAAGCCAACAATCTACAGTACTTGACGCAGCAATCGCTAGGCTGCGATCACAAAGCACTCATGCACATACACAGACAGACAGAGAGGAATTTAAATACTGAATATGAATGAAAACATTTTCCAGCTTGTCTATGCTCAGTTGGATTATTATACTTCTCTTTCTCACTGTAAAGGGAATTTGGCATATGATGATTTTGCTCTCCAGGAAGAGCTCAAAGCTACAATAATGTTTGCTTACAATATGGAAAAATAAAATCAATTTAAAAAAAATCTTGAATATTTAGTAACGATATACTTTCCATTATGAGACATTATAATACATTTAAATTTTCTTTTAGAATACGTTTTCAGCAAGAATAAGTGACAGGCCCATAAAGCCACAAGAATATTTCCATATCAGTGAAATTAAATGCACTATGCTTTTGCACTAAATTAGCTAAAATGTGCAGCTAAGTTATCTACATAAGTTGAACTGAAGATGGAGACATTATTGAGAGATTAAGAATGCTTGAGCATGACTCCATGTTTTTATGATGAATGTTGTTGAGGTAAGAATCCAGCTAGATGGCATTTCTATAGATAATTCAATTATGTCAAACACCATTAAAGTTTAATTATTCTTTAACTAGTCTTTGAGAAAATGTCTTGGTCTTTGTCCTCTCCACAGTCCCTTGACAAATTTATAGCAGTACAAAATGTGATTCTGATTATTCCCCTACAGCTAACCCACTGTTTACCCCATCATTTATGAACTGAAATAGCTCTTTTAATTGACTTATTCTTTCCATTTATTCAAACATGATGCTGTGGTCACGCTCTAAGTGTTTAATTCTTTCCGTTTCCTTTCTATAAAGAGCCAAGTGCTGCTCTATTGATGTTAAAATGTGTTGGTCTCCTAATTACAAACTTCTTGAAAACAGATTGTCTTCTTGGCAGCGTTTCATTTCATAATTATTTGTCATATTTAATTTTATGTCTCTGTCTTTGGGTGCATCTCAAATTGTCTTGTGTGTCTCGGTGTCTACACTGAATGATCGAGTTAAAAATCAAGAGGAAAGTGTTAAGAAAACCAGTGGAATCACACAGGCTTACTAAATTATATTTCTGTAAACAAAACAAATTATTCCCAAAAGTATTTTGTCAGAATCACAAAACAGCCGACCAAGCCGAATTTAGACACAATCTGAATCTGGACCAAACCAGACTCTAGTCATCTGGTTAAAATGACAGGTCACAGGAAACATAAAATCCTATTCTTTGTCTTGACTAAAACCCAATTTAAATGATCACCAACAAACTGTCATATAAAAGTCTATCATTTGACAAAAACTAGATTAAGACTTTTTTTAATCCCAGGAGTGAAACTAAAAAACCCTCACACTTCAAAATTCATCAAAATCAAAAATTATTTTATCCTTTTTACATTTCCTTACTCAGCAATTAAAATAATACATAACAGGAGTGCTGTCATTTTATATTGCTTTCCAGTGGGGAAGCAATGTGGGAGCAAAATTTGGTTGTTGTATGGAGTCTGCTTTATAATTTCAGTTGATTAAAATATTAATTGCTCCTGGCTCTGATGAATTAGTGAGGTGACTTCAAAGGAATGATTGACTTAAACGCCCCCTCATGTGCTCATGTCATATGTAATAAATCAGAAACTAACACTAAAATATGATATAGTTCCATGTTAAGGCCATGCCTTGTAAAATTTGTGATTTACAGAGTTGGCCACCATAACTTCTTTTACATTCACTGTTGGCTACGGTGAAGGAAGGATACAGGCAGAGAGGAGAGAGGAGCCTTTGATGTGGTGCAAAAATCAAAAGTGTTCATTTCTAGACACAGTCACACACAGAGTTGAGCCAGTCTTGAATAGATAGCCAGCTTCTGTGACAGTTGCCATTCGACTGCACTATAATGAAATGTACACTGAAGTCTGAGCAGCATAGCCCTGCAACGGGAGACATCACTTAACACAGGAAAACACACCATCCAGACTGGGAGCCTGCTGGCTGTTCTCCTTGGTCCCTTGTGGACAGTGTCTTAACTTACCACCTGCTCTGCTGTATGGTTTGTGACAAATGTTGATAGATGTTACAAGTTTATAGAGATAATTGATTGTTTAGGCCAGGGAATCCCCATATGTAGGCTTCATTTACCAACAGCCTGTTCTTCATTCACCAATTTGCTACAATTTATCCTGGCCTTTACTTTGTGTGTGTGTGTGTGTGTGTGTGTGTGTGTGTGTGTGTGTGTGTGTGTGTGTGTGTGTGTGTGTGTGTGTGTGTGTGTTTGAGAGAGAGAAATGTTGAAAAACTGTGCAAGGAGTCTTTGCTGATGACTGTCAGATCCATGTTCCTCTCAATAAGAAGGATGGTTTTTCTGTCAGTTTATTACTAGAATGTTTAAAGGACATTAAGGCATGGCTGACTCTTAACTTTTTACATTTTAATGATTCAGGTGATGGTGTTGGGAACAAATTCATCTAGTTCAGGTGCCGCTGTAGCCTTGGGAGCCTTGGCTGAATACACCAAATCTGAAATTATTAACCTTGGGTTTAAAAAGGATACGGACCTGAAGCTCCCAAGACAGATCCAGTCTGTTGTTAAGTCTAGCTTCTTCCGCCTGCGGCAGCTGGCCAAAGTCAAGCCCATTCTTACAAAGTAGCACTTTGAAAGAGTAATCCAGGCCTTCGTTACCACCCAGTGGAATTACTGCAATGCACTTTATCTTGGCGTCAGTCAGTCATCGGTCTCCAAAATGCTGCTGCTGGTCTTTTAACTGCCACTCGAAAATATGAGCACATTTGTCCTATTTTATCTCCATTCACTGGCTGCCTGTGCACTTCAGTATCCATTTTAAACTTTTTCTATTTGTTTTTGAATGTTTACATGGGGCTGCGCCGCTGTACCTTTCTGAGCTCCTTCATCCATGCGTTCCACCACAGTCGCTCAGATCAGCTGACATGCTGCTCCTGTGTGTACCAAAAACTTTGTGGTGGCTGCTCCTAAACTGTGGAACGAGTTGCCCTTGTACATTAGACAGGCCTCATCCTTGCCTGTTTTTAAATCCCTTCTTAAAACTCACTTGTTTTCACCAGCCTTTCACAGAGTTGTTGACATAATTTTATCTGTCCGTTATCTACTGTCATCTTTTTTAGTGCATTTAACGTCTATATGTTTTTGCTGTATTTATGTCTGTTCATATTATGTTTTTAACCTGTACAGCACTTTGGTCAACCTACTTGTTTTAAAGTGCTTAACAAATAAAGTTACAAAAGACCAATTTTAAGGCTACAGAGATTTATTTTAATGCAGAAAATTGAATTTTCATTACATTTAGAAATGGCTGGAATTTGCCTTTTAATCACAATAAAATTGAGAACTGAAATTGTTTCATTACAGAGCTTTGACCACAAAGAGATGACTGCTCTTTGTGAAACCTTCTTACACTCTACGAGTCAGTAATTACTCTTTTACAAACATGCTGTGTGTAGATAAAACCTTCAACAGTAAAGAACCATGTGGTTGGCCCAAAGCCCCTCAGTAGGAGATCTGTGTTGCAGGGAGCACCTGTTCAGTAGATGCGGGGAAGGAATGTAGACTGGGAAGTTTCTTTCAGGGTGCCCCAGATGCCAGTATAACACAGATGTTGTAGTGTTGCTCCAAAACCACAATCACAACATATGGTAATTGCTGCAGAATTATTTTCTGGCCAGCTCTGTAACCAGGGGCTGATAAAATGGAGAAGTCAGCTAGTGATGCTCTGCGGAATGAACACCTGCCAAATCAAACTACATGAGATGTCAGTCCTGTGAATGAAAGGCCACCAGGTAAAGCCATTAGGGCTTGTGATGGCCACAGCAATCTGAAAGGCCATGGCTGAATGAATCCGCAGATGTTTCTCTCTGATTTGCTTCACAAAGTTGATTGTTTGCGATCCTTCGTGCGGTTGACCTGAATATCCTCCCGAGCCTGTTTTTATGGTGGGAATGTTTAATACACTCATGCCGAACAGTGTAGAAAAATTAGGTGAATTAAAGTGTTTCAAAGATTTTTACTAAAGCTATGCATCAAGTTTTAGATCAAAGGGCAGATTTTCAACCTGTCTTGTTCCTGTGATAGCAGGTTAAAGCCATTTAGGTTTTTTATAGCTTACTTGCAAATTAAATAACTTCTAATGCATAACATTTTTAATTATACATAGATTATTGTGGTACAACCTACAACCTGGACTAACCTTAATAGCATGGGACTCAAACAGGATGCTATTCAACTGCCTCTGCATTTCCTAGACCTCTCTTTAATTGGGTGTGTTTATTTGTAGTTTTGTCAACATAGTTGACTAATGATATGTTACCATGAAAATGTATGTGTTGCTGTACTCCCATCCTCTTGCAAGACAGAGGGAGCCTATTTATGAAAGAAAGATTTACTCAGATTTTTTCCCTCTTGACCTCTAAGTAAAACTTTTCAGTTGGGAGTTTTAATGTAAATTATTTGTCAGTGGAAGCATGGTGAGTTTATGATGTTTTGCTCCCGAAGTACCTCAATATCTTAACATATTTGTGCCTTTTAGACCAACTTTCCTTAGATGTAATAGGAGCAAAATCTGGAAAATAATACAAAACGTCATTGACGCCCAGTAAAATTCAAGAGAATGAGCAGCAAAATGAATATGTAGTAACTGAAAGTGCATGCCATAAATTATTGTCTAGATGGTGTTTAAAAATAACATTTAAAAAAGTATAATAATTTTTGTAGTATTATAAGGATATATTCCAAACATAAAATTTTAATACTTTAACAGAATTTATTGTTTTGCCTGAAATATACTCAGGCTTTTCCAAAAGCTACAATAGGTCTCAATGACCTTGTATTCACAGTCACCCACTAGGTGTTCTTATCTATTATATACTGTTTAAATCTGAATATGAACTGAAGTGTTGCCATAGTAGAAATATTCTTAGACATGCCAATGCTTACATTCCATATGCTCTCCCATTGCAAACAAAATGTTGGTCCCCTGTCAAATTGACAAATTTTCCAGTGTTGTTGAGGCACATCTAAAACATAGTTAGGGTTTTGTGAAGCATTCAGCAATATCCAGGAGCAGCATTTTATCTCACTCCAAGGCGTGACTTACCAGTCACCCGGATATTCAATCACTGAGCTTTCTTAATTGTAAATGTTCAGATGTGGTTGTTTTGCTCTGGCTATTAGCTTTGCAGAGTGTGTGGAATGTGTTTCTGTTTCAGCATAGTTGAATTCAGCCATTATTCATCCATGGCCCAGAACCAGCCGATGGGGTTGGTTAGAAAATGAGCCCTGTTCTCTGTTTCTCAAGTGAGTGTTTTTAGTCTGGGGTAAACACACGTGCACACATGCTTTTAAACGCACATTTACTCACATACCTAGACACAGAAAGACAAACAGACACACACTAAAAACTACAGAGCCACCCAGGGAACAAATTAGAAATCAGGGTTGTTCTCTTCTGGATTTTTGGCTCCACCATCTGGTCGCTCGCACAGTCTCACCTACACTAATCATAAAGAACATTACAGCTTATAAGTTACAAAAAGCAAATAACCTATTGAGCCCACACAACACTAAACTTCTAGCAAACTTTTCTTACCCCCATAAAAATTGAACCGGTTACTAACTGAGGTTAAAATGTCAAATGACTAAAATGTAGCCTTGTCGGACACAAAACAAAATCCTGCTTTTGAAACCTTAGATGTAATAACCTGAATAACTGTTGATTATGGAAGCTGAAAAATGCTATAAAAATATTGATATCTAAACTTCCAGCAATATAATCTGGAATATTTTTAGATAAACGTGTGATAAGCCTGCTGTAAATAAAAGTGTGATGCTTGTTTATAATTTGAAATGAGAAGAAAAGATGCAGTTCCATGGCTTTGTATAGATGTCTTCAAAAGACCAGCTTTATCGATTGGTGGAAATGAGACTGATAAAGGGGTTTTTTGCTCACCAGGGGGTAGACTGGAAAAGGAAGGAGGGTGTCTCACTTAAAAAGATCTCATGTTATGGCAGCCTTTATTAAAACCCTTAATTTGTTTTTGAAGACAGGCTTGGGGGGGAATCAGTCCTGGCAGGTTACAGACACGTGAGGTCTGCATTGGTTATTCTCCTACTGACAACATCCTTTGAGGGGAAAAAACAGCGTTTAACCTCTGTGATTGTGTGAATTGTAATTAGACCACACTGCTTATGTATATACATTTGAAAACCTTTTAATATTGTGGCCACAGATGGAACTGCAGGTCACATTGCAAAGGTGCCACAAAAAACAAACAAACAAAAAAAGAAATTAAATGCATTCGTGAGCATGACACACTTAGATGCAACTTTGATATTAGATTTTATTTAGAATGTAAATCTTACTAACTCCGTGTTCTACATGTCAAACTAAAAAAGTCATTAAATATCATTATTCTAATTTTGGTATTGCTGTAATAATTTTAAAACATTGCTGCATAGAGTGGATTTATATATGAAATGTGTTTGACAAAGTGTAAAATTAGAGACTGACTTCCAAGTGGGTTTATCTTCTAACATCCTACTTTCCTTTCCCCCTTTCCAAACTAAGGATGGTGTGGGGACCATGTATGTTAGCTGAAAGTCAGGCTTGTTTGTCTTGAGGAGCATTCAAGCGCATCTTCCACAACACGTTCTTCCTCTCCACACACTATGTTGCTGTTACCACTGCTGAGAACTGGCAGATCAGTTGCCTTCCATTAGAGCAGCATTGGGAAGCTAACCATGCAGAAAGCAGCAGGCCTAAGGAAAACTAGTTTCGCCTTTAAATGGATAGCCAGTAAACACTCTCCCTTGTGACTGCTTTCTCCTGACAAACATGATATTTGATGCTTATACCAACTGACTAAGCCAAGATGAAGCCCTCAATAGCTGAGCCTGTGCCAGGGCTGTTTTGGACATATGCTGAAAACAAATAAATGTGTTAGAAATACTACCTATAAAGTAACATTAAACTAACCTCCACACCTTCAAATTAAGCAATAAGAAGCTTTTCATATGCAATGCCATGGTTTGTATGGAAATTACTTAAATTTTAAATGATTTAAACAAAATTTTCAGGCAGGGATAGATATCCACATTTGTAGCTTCCAATAATTAATAAAAAAATGTTAAATAATGAAGGACTGCAGATACATGCTTGATATATTTTTTGAGAGAGTTGCCATTGCGTAGTTGTTTCCAGCTTAGAGGACAACGCGTCCACCCAGCTTAGCTGACTGCAGTGCAAAATTGATATGTCACTTGTTTCCATGGTAAGGTACTCAAAGTCTTACGTGACTCATTACTTTAACATTACAGAAAATGTTCCAAGTTCTTCTTTTTTATGACCTAAATAAGCCTGACAATAGCTGTTTTTACATTGTTTTGTTTCCTCAGACAAACTTTATTAAAATAGCAATGATCAGACAATAATGCCATCCGCATTCAGTTAATTAAGAAGGCATCTCCCCTCACTCTATAGGGCTTGTACCCGTTTGTTCTATGAACTGTGTTGTTGGCAAAACCCAGGCTGGAAAATGCTCCTGAAGCAACATCATGTTCTGCTAATCATTAAGGGATGATCATTGTAGCGGATCAGATGTCTCTAAGTAATGTTAATTCCACAATTTAAATTGATGACAGGCCAAATAAAACAACACATCACAGATGTCTGTAATCAAAGATAGTATGAGGTGAGAGGATTTAGTCTTAATCAGTGTCTGTGTCGTTCTACAAAACACCACTCAAAAATAAAATGACGACAATAGGTTCTGTCCCTCCCCAGCTGTGCAGTGCCGGGTCCAAACCCGGTAGAAATATCGAAGGGTTGGGTCAGTCCTACTACAGTGTTTACAATGGCTGATGGTATTTGATGGTGATCGGGCTCAAGTAGAGTGGCAACAATTTGTAACGTGTTACTTTGTTAAAATTAATATTAATTATTTTTACTTTTTCTCAGGTAAAAGAATTTTACCACTACTGTTACACAATTTACATGATATGCTAATGTTGTTATCACCTTTTAGCTCAGTAATATTATAGAACGGGGAATATTACCAGCAGCTGAATGTAGGCATCTCCATCTTCCACATCAGCTTACTACTTATGGTGCTGCTAATAGTGATGTGAAAGCGTGGTGACTATGAATAATTAATTTCAAACTCCCAATCAATCTTTGATGTGGTGACAACAAAAGTAACGTAACAAATTGGAGGGAATGACTGTAATAGTATTACTGTAATTCTCTTTGTAACTTTTTACAATACTTGTTACTGAAAAGAGTGGTATTATTAAAAGGAAGGCCTTACTAGTAATGAGTTACGGCACAACACTGCCACCAAGACAACAACTTTTTTGTTCATAATGAAAAGCACGTTGTGTCTACTCAGCAATACTGGCTGGCAAACCATAATACACAGCTACACAGAGTAGAGTGGATGCCATGTTGGCCAAGCCCTTGTGAAGGTGAAAACACATATCACAAGATGTGTCAGAGCAGCCAATAGACTATACAAAGTAAGGAGGAAACAAATAAGTGGCAACAAAAAGATCTCACGGCACTGGTTTCTTTTGAGATCAAGCATAGTGAGCCTGAGCATTCACATCAGCACACATGCACCCTCTACACACTGTGTGTGATGTACAAAGAAAGACAGAGCACCACTGATTGGCTTAAAACTTTAAATTATCTTTGTTTTTCTGCTTAGAGATAATAGATTACGGCGCAAAGCAAATTCTTCAGATCGGGTTAGAATCCTCCATTGCTGAGTTTGATCAAGTTTTCCAGTATCGTGAGTTTGTCTTTTCTTTCATGGTATCAATTGTACTGTAGTGGTTTAAATATTAAAATACACAATTTGATAGGTACTTAATCTGTATCTTTAACAGGGCCTTTGTCTAATTATTCTGAAACAAGACGATCAAAATCAGTGCTAAGCTTTGTTGTTGACTCCACTGATGGTAATTCCATGCCTTTGTAGAGTATCATGCTTTAATTTTGATGTAAATCAGGAGACATCATCTCTTGATTTACATCACAGTCTCAAAACCAGTTTACAACCCATTTGTTTACCATCTGAAAAATTAAAAATACAAGCGGGGGGGCGGGGAGACTCTTACTTACCATAGAAGTTTATTTGCCTTAAAAGATTTAGAAAGCTCATTATCCCTTGGGATGCTTCCCTAAATGAGTAAATAAATACTATTGTAACAGCACGCCCCCGATCCTAGTGAAATCCGCTATTAGGTCTATAAATCTGCAAGGCTTTGTTTGTAATTAGCGAACATGCTCAGGAATGTTAGCTGGGCCTGGCAGGTGTGTTTGATCAGTGGCAAGAGGCAAAATCACTACTGACAGAAAGAGATGGCAGGAGGATGGAGATAGGAGGGCAAGTGGGTGGAGGAGAGAGAGAGAGAGAGAGAGAGAAGTGTGAGAGCTCAGGGGCAGGCTTTACTAAAACGCTTTTTAAAATATATATATTTTATTACAGATGCACTGCAGATAGGCGATGTACTTAACGTGAGATTTTTTACTTGTAAAGTGACAATTTTTTTGTTTATCAATTAAAGATTAAAAATTCAGAACTTAATTTTTTATAATAACTGTTCAAATGAAACACGCACACAGAAACATCCTATATTGAAATAGTCAACTAACAAGTTAGTGTCTTGTTAGCCTGTGTCATAAGAAGAATTTTGTGAGATCCAAGAAGAGCCACTAACAATGTTAATATTCATGATCACCCAATCATTTAATTTTGTTCTGAACTAGGATTACATTTTTGCTGTAAAGGTAATGTGTATCGAATTAATACAATGCGCATAAAATGCAATCTAATTCTACAATTCTTAATTACATCTTGGGCTGCTGAATTATTAAGATTATTGTGTGTGGGTTACCAGAGATTCAATGAGGCCTAATTAGATACACTAAGCTAATTTACAGATGCCAGAAGCATAGTTTATATATAAGAGCTAATATTTGAAAGTCAAATTAACGCTGAAAAGGCCTGTAATAAGAGTTAATTAACTCTAGTTTTGTTTTTCCCTTTGACAAACTTGAACTGAGTACAGTACTCACAAGGCTAGTGCTTAATATTTCGGACCACAAAGATAAATTTCAAAGCTTTGAATTATTCGTTTGATGTGGGTATTCTCTGTAGATTAGATATTATTTTAAGATCCCTTTGTTCAAAAATTCATTTTTATTATCGCTCCATGAAACGAATGGAAATTCTTCACATAACTAACCATTGGTGCAATTAACATCTTCGATCGAGCTCATATTCCTGATAATTTATACAGGCTATACACCTCCCCTGTGATCGCTTGCAGGGTTTGACTCTTTGACAGCTCCCCTGCATTTACAGAATGAGTTTCATATTGATGAAAATGGAAAGTTAAACTTTAATGAACAGGACTAGACTGTCACGTTAATAAAGACTTTGTAACACCTAGGCCAGTTCAACCAGCAAGCCACCAACAGCACCAGTGTGGTGACATCAAACCAATTAAGACTGACGATAAATATTAACAGGAGTGGGTATTAACTGAACATGACAGGGAAGCCGAGCTATAAACAAGTACTGGATGGCTAATCATTAAAACTGTGTCACACAGTGCTGATCAGCATTGGAGAGTTAGAAATTTTAATGCTAAATTGTATCTTTTTTAAAGTTGAATGATGCAAATATTTTCCTGTAAACAGAATTGAAACTGGTCAATACTGCAGGTAAAATTGACCTTTGTAGCCGTGACACAGTAATGTTCAGCTTTCTGGAAATATTTTGGCCAATTTCCACACTATGAAGAAAGTGACAGCATTTGCATTCATTTAGAAAGTAGAAGGATTACATACTTTACAAGCAGCTTTTGAAAAACAAAAAATAATAAGGATGTCTCCTGATTATTATGAAAATGGAAACCTCACAAACATAATCATCAATATTTTGCACTATTATGCATTTTGAGTTTAAAAATGCAGCATTTTCATAATGGATTGTGGCTGTTGATATTAGGCCACATAGGCCTGAAAACTGACAACACAACTGTACCTCAAATGTAGCAAACTTGTTGAATGACATTTGAAAGTTCCTACTGACTGCGGGTCTGAAAAAACAGCATCAAGTAAAGCTGGGGAAACACCTAAAGAGTAGCAAAGACTGTCATTGTCTGGACAGTTAACACATAAAGACTGTTTCCACCATCTATCACAGATTTCAAGGCTTTGATAGTCTGGGAGCAACATACACCTAATGACTGAGTTAACTGGGGCCAACACACTTAACGACTGCTTGGAAACAAGTGGCCGTTTTGGAGATAGACCGCCCCTGACCACCTCTCCAACAAAAGATGAAAAAAAAAAAAGCAGCAAACTCATGGATGTAAAAGCGAAGACAAGAGGGACATAAAGGTAAAATAACTTAAAAGTTATGTTTAGGTAAAGCTGTAGTTCCTGTAGGTAGAATATAAGCTTCGATAAGTGAGTTCTAGTCACACATTCACAGAAGACGTCTTTTGGAGAGTGTGTCACAGACACAAATTAAAACATCTGGAGAAAAAAAAAGATGATATTGAGTCTGGTGCAAGCAAAGAAAATTTAACAAACCCTTTTTACTGAAACGAACAATGTTAGGCATAAAAATAACTATTTTAATAAGGGTGCAACACTTGACTCTTTTCCCATTCAAACACTGATTACAATATTGAATCATCTTCATTCAAGAATTCTTTTAGTATAAACACAGGGAGTCAAGAATTAAATGGAAAACAATATTCAGTTATGATTCCATCCATGTCCATAAATGGCCAAAACATATATAAAGTTTACTGGATTAATTTTGATTACCTCTATTTTTCATAATCCATCTCTCGCAACAGAATGAAAAAAATAGGTAGGGAAATAATTCCTGTTCTCTAATTGTGTCAATTAAGTTGTAAAAAGGAATTAACTTGTCTCTCTGCAAATTATGAATCTCGTAGCCTTTAGAAACAGGCTGTCATACTCACATATACAATGATGTGGATTTGATTTGGTACCACACACAAGAGTCACAATAACATGCCTGAACCCGAAGCAAAGTTAAGCCCACTTCCTTCAACTATACAAAGGCTGAAATTGGGAAACTTTGAGAACAGATGAATGTCACAGTTACTAATAAATAGGCAGGATTAACGCATACCTTTTAATATTCGCACTGCTTAATGGGCTGACAGTGTTGAATTATCTATAGGTCTCAGTGATTCAAAAAGGACCATCAAACCCAAACTTGAGAGCAGTGTCTTGTAATTGAATAATACATTACATGTGGCAATTATTTCTGTTAGAAGCAGACTGAGAAATCAATAACCATGGGATCAAATCAAGGACTGTGAAGCTCTTGTTTCTATTCCCCTTGTGACCAATTACATCACCACAGTTTAAACACCTGCAGTGTCACAGCGCACTGTGACACTTTCTTGCACGCTCTCTCTGTCTCTCTCTCACACACAGATACACACATAAACTGTATTGAATAGATGCTGAAGAGTTTAAGAAAAAGGTGACTATATCAAGATCTTATTTAAATGTGTACTCATCGACTAATTGTTACTATTAAAACATTTTCCTGTGAAATCTCACAGAGCATTATGGCACTATTGTGTGCTAAATGAGCTCCACATCAAAACATAATTATAAATATGGAATGATGGGAGAGTAATGCATCTTTGTTGAGATAATATGCACTCATTGCACAGCCTGACCTGGTGCTATAAATTATGCACTAGTTTTTAGCTCCAGGCACTATCCTCCCATGATATATGTGGTGCTGATTAAGAGAGAGTGAAATGGGCCTGTTTTAATGAACATATTCCATTGCACAAAGGCACAGCTCCAGTATATCACTAAGAACAGACAGGTGACAATGAGCCTCTGACCACCTCATGGTCTGTTGGTATTGGTGACTACAATTTGCTTTTATCTGAAATATTCACAGCTCCTAAAAAGGCTGATATCAGGCCTCATTAAATGTTGATGCTCCTGGTGAGTAAAGAGAATACTGGCTACATCAAAGGCCTTGTTATGTCCAGTGAATACTAACTAATCCTTAGTTTCTCTTCAGGAGCATCCAAAGCCTGCAAGTCCCAGCAGTGTCTCATTCACTGCTGGGACCCTGCCTGGTCCTTACAGATCCAACAGGAGACTTCTGCATATCACAAGGAAAATAAGGGAGGATAATATTTTTCTGCAATTATCTGCTACAGCACGTGCAGTATTGTGTTTCATCTGCCCTTTGTGATGCTCGATGCACTGACATGCTTCCTCCTATCTGAGAATGGATCATCAAAACTCAAACAGTCAATACTACACAACACGCACAGGCTCACCCAAGCAATAATAGCCTGGAGTCAAAGGATACGTGTTCTATGGTTGACTTATCGATCATTAGTCCCATTTGTATTGTTTTGTTTGTTTGAGTGAGAGAGATAGTGTGAGTGTGTGTTTGCGTGTACAAAAGAAAAACTGAATAAATAGGAAGTCGTGCTTTTTCAAGTATGTAAACATATGCATTTTCTTAAAGAAAATAACTTTTGACATGGTTTCTTTTAGTATCGATAAAGCTAGTAAATTTTGTCCAGGGTACAACAGTGAGAGTAACACATCAAAACACTAGGTATGAAAACAGAACCAACAAAGACACCTGAGATCTTAATAGCTGAATTGCACTCATTACAGAATGTTGGTGGAACACAGTCATAAAAGCATAGTGAAATGCCACGGTGGGCACTCATACACCTTGGCAAGAGAAACAGGGCATTCATGAAATAAAAATCACGGGCAGAACTGCAGATCCACGCTACTCTGATGTAGAGAGGGTGAGTGCAGTGCTAGAGCAAGTTTTACAGAAGGTTAAAACATCCACAGGCTAGTTGAATGAAGACATGCACAACCAAAGGACTTAACATCAAAAGAACCTGTGTTTTCAGCTATTCTCCTTGGTGGGCTTGCTTTGCATATTTCATGGTAGTAGATTTCATATCTATGCCCACCTTTCTATTGATATATGAAAACCCTTTTTGGTCTTTCAATTAAACATTGTTTTCTAATAAAATCTAATCTTTCATTTTAATTTGGAGTACAATTTCAAATGTTGTTCTTTACTTTGGCAGGGAGTCATGCTAACAAACGGAAGCTTTCACCCCTGTGAAGTTCTTCCCCTATAGTGAAGAGCAAGAATAAGAACACAACGTTTGTTTTTCCTCCACATAAAAGCCTCCAGATGACCTATGGTTCCAGCCAGACCTTTAAAGAAATGGAGGACAATCAAAAGGACAAATGTGACAGGCCTCCTGTGTGAGGTACAAGAGGAATGCGAAACAGTGCGTCAGTTCTGTGATGTCTTTGACCTGATAGTTCAAAGCTTCTCCTGGACTCTGGACCCCCATTCAGCATGTGAGCACCTCAGACAAAGGCTTTGTTCATAATAAAGTAAATCCACCACATTGTTCCTTTGAGCTGAACACCACCATTTCAACAGGGAGGACATTTTCCAGATACGAGCAAAGCATGAACACATCCCACATACCAACACAAATTAAAACTTCAAATAAGTTTTTCTCATCATTTTAATTACTAGTTATGCAATGCAACCATCTAATCTACTCTCATGTATCAACCCATTTTTGCTTACATGTTTTAAAATAAAAGATTATATATGGTAATATTCTCAAACGGAAATCTACAGTGAGCCAACCAATACATACACACCTTGAAACACAGATTACCTATGCCTTTCATACACTGTTGTCAACAAGTGCCACCTTGTAACAAGGTGCATAATGCACCTCTGTTTTGCTGGGACAGGTTATGTGGTGGCAAGGTACAAGGCAGTATGCTGTGGAGGTACAGGACGCTAAAGCACCCCTTCACCACCCCTCCTCTGGAATCAGGAGACATGGGGAGGTGCTCCAGCCTGCAGTCATAGTTAACCATGGCAAAGCAGCAAAGGCTGGCTGCTATGGTGCCTTCATTCCTCCTGAGACACAAGGGTGAGCAGGGCTTTGAAGTTAAAAGTGTGGCTGGAAGACAATATGAGCAGCACGTGAGCATCTATCTCTCGTACGTGCTGTGTAATATAAGGGCAAAGGTGCAATGTGTGATGGGGTCCTGACTGTATCAGAGTTGTAATAGAAACAATTCCCAGTGTACGCTGGCCATCAAGTTACAGTATACAGCTGCACAGCAAATTATTACGGAAAGCTTTACTTGTATAGCATTTAAGTGTTAAAGGAGGCTTTAAATACAAGGCTATGTTTTAGTGGCTTAAGAAGAACACACTTTTGCACCTTTAAATTATCAATTTGATTTACCACTATTTTGGCTGTCTTTGTGTTTATATGTGTGTGAAACAGATTAATGGAAGGTCTGCATGTGGTTAACAACTAGCTTTTAAACTGCTGAGGTATCATCATGATAACAATGTCTATTTAGCAAAAAACGTTTCCCCGAAGGGACAGCAATGATCATTCTATACCCTTGGGTACGAGCCTATTGGGGTTTAAAATGCACACATTAAACAAAATCTATAACAGAAAATGCTGCATCATGTTAACACCATTACATTTCATCACGCTTTCTGCTAGTCTGTAAATGATTAGAAAACAAAATGAATGTAATACCATTATCTAGCAAGGTCCCACGATGCTGCCCTAATGAGAAGTCTAACAATGAGGACTGTGTGTTGTGGGTCTCTCCTTTAAGAGAATATCAGGTAGGCATCTTCATCAAACATGATATTTTACAAATCCCTTAGTCAGTTACAATTAAACAGATCGGCAGCAGCAGCAGCATGCATATCTGAACAGAAGGCCTGCTTTACATTTCAGAGTACACACAGTGCATTCCTACCCCTACAAAGGAGACCTTCACAGAGAAGGAGTCTGAGACACAGTGTGAAGGAGCTAAATCTTTGAAAGAGCACAAGGCAGGCCTTGCAGAGTCTGTTTAATGTTGTCTTTAGAAATATCTATTCCACACAGTAAATAAGCCCCAGTGATGACTGAAGTACTGAAAGTGACCAAAGGGGCAATGATGACTTGATACCATGGTGTCAGAAAAGCTGTTGTATGGGTTAACAGTAAAGGCCTTGATTATATTCATAGAATTATTTGTTAAAATGTATTAAATCAATAGCATTTCCACAATGCAAAATATAAATATTAAAAAGGACAGTAAATAGGTCTATATACATTTTCTCAGTTAGCTACCAAAATTGCTAAAATAACTGAAAATGTTTTAAATAAAAGACTAACAGTGTGACTAATAACCACAACCTGACAGTAAATAACTAAGCATTAGTGTAAATATGGACATATTAAACAGGCCAGCAGCCTTAAACCATCATTTCTCAAAGGACACACTATCATTCAGTGTTCACCAAGTTCATCGTGTACCCAGAGGTATTTTCTTTACCTCATCCACAAATTATCTAGTCACCACCACACTTGAACAACTACTATGAGTTTTCTCTTAGAGGAATAATTAGTTTGATTAGACAGTTTTACTACTGCAAAAGAAAAACATCTGAATTAATGATGTACTGTAGAAACCTGCCAAACAAAAGAAAGCAGCAAAGTAAGTCTTTATTTACTTAAAAGTATGAAATTGATGAACTGATTATTGGAGTTGTATGGCACTTTGCTGCCATCTTGAGTATCTGAAAAGACATTACATGTTTCGAATAAAGCGCTACTGTTTTAGTGAAGTGTATATTAAAAGAGTCCTTTCATTTACACAAAATGTTCCCTCCTTTGTAAGACTGTTTACTTTTGAGTTGCACATACACCAATGTTAATGCTGTTAGAGTAACATTTACATTGGAAAAGTAGACACTGGTAAGGCTAGGAAAATAACAGTAGTATATTATAAATCTTGAATAACTGAGAAACATTCCTTTCAGCTCTTTGATAGTAGCAATCTTCATTGCGCAATTAAAAGCCATACGTTATCTTTTTCTTTAATTTTAACGCACAAAGCCCATCTTAAAATCTTGATAAGCAGGATCTTTGGGAAAATGCAACTGAAGAATATCTAGATCAAATACAAAAGTCTCATTACCACTGACATGTAGGAAGCCAAATTACGCTCTGAAATTACATTAATTTAAACCCTGCAGACTTCATTGCAGTGTTCACTGTAGTGCATTATGAATATAATATGAAAGTGTTGTATTATTGAAAAGGCATGGAAAGCCAGCAGAATGTGTTTTTGGAGCTGGGAATATTTATTTGGTGTGTGCCTGGCAAATGTTAAAATCACATTAGCATATTCAGCCAGCACGTACAATGTAAAACCTTTATATAATCTGTGAGATCCATTCATTACTATACATGATGTTAACTCAGAATTAGACTTGAGAAAAGATTTTAACTCTCAGGTGGAAACTCCAATAACAAACTCATTAAAAGTTGATTGGTACCGATTACTTATGTATACAGAAAATTACCTGAAATCATACAGGCTTCAAAAAAAAAAATAAATAAAATAAAATAAAATGTTAGCAGTTCTCCAAGTTACAACTTGCAGCAAGTTAAAGTCAGACGGTGTAGACAGGTATGGTTACTTTATATTTTTAGAGAATCCTGATATGCAGAATATTAATGTGTAAATATTTTAATCAAGCAGACACACATTAGAATACTAAATGGTATCACTGGATTAATATGGTTCTGTTAAAAAAAACAAATGTCAAATGCTAAGTGAAAGGTTTTTAAGAGATTGAGAAATTATGTTAAAAGAAATCTGCTGCTCACTATTTATAATAGTTTATTAACCTCCACAGTGCTAACATCTCAACCTGGTATTAGTTCCACGTCAATATGGATTATCTCATGCCATCTTCAGTCCATGACCACTAAATTTATCATATAAAAGCATCATAGCACATATTTTCACGTTACGCATTCACATATTTACCCACATGGTGGCATTGTAGTGCAAAGAGCAGCAAACTGGGGATTTTAATGTAACATACTGCGCTAGCACAGTATGATCTCAGAACTTATATGTATTTGGCTATACATTGCGCCAGAGTTTGTAATCATGAAGCAATCATGAAATGCAAAGAAACATTAAAAGAAGTGATAAGTCAGTTTGGTGGATAAAAAGCTAAAAACTTATCTGGTTTGATCCCTTAACTACCAGAATAAATGTAATTTAATGAAAAAAAACTGAAGATACCAATAAAAGTAAAGCTTGTCATTTTCTCATTACCACCACCAAAGTGCTCTTTAGCAAGGCTCTAATCTCTAAATCCTCCAGTAGAACAGCTTAAATTGGACTGCAGTGAGGAGACTGCATGAATAAATCTTGGTATAACAAAGTGTGAAGTAAAGCATTATTGTAAACTATAACTGAACCTTCACTGGTAAAATTCAAAACATGCACATATTGAAAGAAGGTGGAAGTAGGAGACATTCCCAGAAAAAAAAATGGCCTTGTTATAACCATTGCTGCAATGCAGCTGCATTGACTGCAGACTATGAGATGTGTCTTGAAGAAGATATTGCAAAATGTATACACAATTTAATGAAAACTGCTAAAAATAATTCTACCCACTTACATGTGTGTGCCATTGGACATAATGTTGCTTTTCTCCTCTGTGATGGAAGCTAAGTTAAGTTTTCTGCTGCACCATATGTACAGAAACGGCTTGTGCTGAACAGCCAGCTGGCAAGCACAAAAAGGCCTCTGATCCTTTGTTTAACAACTAAAGTAAGATATTTAACTCTGACTCACACATAGTCATCCAGATGGCGATGACGCGTAAGTGACAGATGCTTGTCCCCAGACACTCAAGAGATCTGGCATCTCAAACAGCTCCTCTGAGGCTCTGAACTAACATCAGACCTCATCTCCTTCATTAGTTCAGTTGTAAGGGGGTACGCATGGCTACTCACATCCAAATGTAACCCCATTGTCCTCTGTCGAATCTATTGAGATGTGGTGTCGGTCACCATTCAGTAGATAGAACATTCTAATAAACACACCCTTCAATTGCACGTTTTAACCACCACAGCCTTTAAGGTCTTAGAACTTCTTTATCATAACAAAATAATAAAGAATGGGAAAAAGTTTAGGCCTAATATCTATGTGATACACTTTTTTACAATATTTATCTTCATTCAAGCAGGGCAATCACACAACAATAGGAGAGAATAACTCTTAATGCACAAGATATATATAAAAAAAAAAAACAAATGGGAGCAAAATAAAGAAGCTACAAAATCTAACCAATCTAACAATTATGTGGCAGGCTTGAAACAGGTCTGCAGTGCGAATTATACTGGCTGGACCAGAGTTGAGGTGCTCAAGTCAATGACTATGTTGATGCTATAAGAAAATGTCTCACCACTATGTGCCAAGTGGACACACAAGAAATTTGCAAATTAGCTATTAGGAAAACATCATTACAAGCAATGCCAAAACACTACATAATCTCAAGGTCACAAATATGATGAAAATGTCCAGACTTTAAAGTTTGTTTCAAACAATACATTATTGTTTGCAGGTTTTGTACAGTGCAACAATTACCACCACACTGTGTAATGTCGTAATCTTCCCTTGTTCCTGATAAGCCAAGTTTTAAACAAACCTTGTGTCCCCAAGGAGATACTAGAATGGAACAGTCAAACAACTGGCAAAATATGCGTGTCAATTAGGGAAGACTAGCAGCCATGAAGCTCAGGGTCTGTTACACAGGAACTCTAAAAGCAGTACTCAAGGGGGCAGTTAGGTTTGTAACAAATGGTTCCGGCAAGCTTTGTTCTGCATATAAAAGGTCGGACTAACTGCTGCTTTAACAAATCAAGTGCAAAAGTAGTACAAATATTGCTAAAAGAAGTAAGAAAAAGGGAAAGCAGTAATTATGTGGCCATCCCTTCCTTTGCCATTATGAATAAAATGTATACAAAGCCCACATTTACAAAAAGGCTAAAAGAATAGACAGATTGTTGATTACTATATAACAGAAGCCAACACTGTACCCCTTCAAATGTTCCCACAAACTGGCTTGATTACAGGAAGACAATATATCAAAGAGAATTACATTTATTTAAAATAATCACTGGTAAAAACACAACTAAAAAACACAACCCATGATTGAGTGAGGTTTGCAAAAGGAGCAAAATGAAAAGAAGTGGTGGGAAGACAGTAACAGTGTGGACTGGTTTTCACAGTCTGTTGGACTCAGGTGAACACCTGACCTGGTGACCTCTGACAGTGTGTGGACTGTGTAAATTGTCATTAACCTAATGCCGATCACAGTCACAGTGAAAGCTAATCTGTGATAAAGCACAATAACCTCCACTCGGTATTAATAGTTCTCCATCACCAAGACAAACTCATAGGAAGCAAGAACAAAAACCGAGAGGACGAATTAAAGTGCGCGCATATTCACAGCACAGTAACGAAAAAGAAACTTACGTTTCAGTGAAACTGAGCTCCTCCACGCAGGTCATGTGGATCCTGGGCTCAGCTCACGTTGTCTCACACCTCCTGACACAGTGTCGTTGCAGCAAAAGTGCGCGGTCCTTCAGCCAGTCGCAGTCTTCAGAGTCAGCCAGCTAACGTTAACGCTACGAGCAAACGTTGTGCCTTTGCAAACTAAGGCAAACTGTTCCCCTTTTTGTAAGGAAATTATATTAGTACAAATAGCTGCAGTTCCAACTCTGTTGCTTTTCTGATCTAACGTTAGCTTGACGTTGCTAGCTAGCCGCTCAAACGCGGTTGCTAATGTCCTGTTTGGTTGTCGGGTTTATTCCACAGACCCAAGTAAATGCTTTTATGCATGGCCATTTCTATTTAAGGCCATTCAACAAAACTCCAACTTACTGAAAATGTTTGATGTTACCGTCGAGGAAGACTGCTCGGCCGCGTCTACCTTTCTAGGCAAGATGTTTCCAGTCCACACTAAGCTTCGCTACGTCACGGTTGTGTCGAGCTGATTTTGAACAGGTGATATGTATGTTTCTCATTCTGCTCTGTCAGAATTGCAGATCAAACCATGATCTAATTTCATAAGACAGACTTTAATGAACAAAAAAAAAAAAAAAACAATAATGACAACAGCGGGAATTCTGACGGTTTGTTTTATTTATTTCACTCATCTGCATGTAATGTCGAGGATTTGGCCAGCAGATGTCGCCATTTGTAGCTGTGTCAAAAGTGTTACACGTTGGTTCTGTGTCGTTCCGGATCGGCGTGGTTTCCGGTCCATTTACAAAACTTGTCGACCTGAATCTATAGCACATTGGGGAGGTCATCAACACAACAGGTGGAATCTGAGAGAATGCAAACATAAAGTTATAAAAACAGAGAGGCGGATCTAGCATTTGTTTTTTGGTGGGGTGGCCCATAGAATGTATTTAGATATGGAAGACATGACAGCTGTTGAAAAGTAAAAGTACCGGAAGTCCAGCGGCCCCTGGTGGCTGTTAAGTGGCTGCCCCACACCTACAGCAGAGGACACAAGACCAAGACCCCTTCAGCACTGACAGTGGACTTTCTGCATGGCCTTTCAAATGGCAACTCTTAGAGATGAACAAACGTTTGAACGTTCAGATAAATCAAATTGACAGAGTACCTGAAAAGAATTAAATCTGTAATAGTATCATGTTACTTAAAATTAATTCAGGTCAAATGTCTAACACAGTCTCCATATCAACCAAAACATGTCATAATAGTGCACAATGACAAGTGTACTGTAATTATTTTCAGGTACTCTGCAGCCATGCTGATTTAAATCTATTCTTTTGGGTTTTGTAAATTGCAAACAAAACCCTTTTGTGCAGGTTGCTACTAATGCTAAGAACACCACCAGACAAGATTTTAACAGAATTTAACTGAATTTTACATAAAGAGCATGTAAGTGAGCACAGCGTTAGTCAGCAGCCAGAGCCAAAATCAGCTTCCTCAGTTGTTCTTGCCATCCATGGTAGCAAGAACAACTGAGGAAGATGATTTTCCTCAAAAACATAAGCACCAAAGATAACCATCCAAAGGTAACACTGTCTGTGGTTGGACAGCCAAAGAAGATCATCATCAATAACTGTTGGTGGATGTCAAACTCCTTTTCTCCCTCTGCCTCATGTTTCAGGATTTGAGGTGTAGATGAACAAAAAAAATAGTTGTTTAAACAGCTTCAGACTTTAGATAGCACTTATTGTAGAGAGTGTAGTAAATTTTCATAATTTAATACAGTGTAGTTGCTTAAATGAATATAGAGCATAATGTTCAAAACTTTCGTTAAATCTGTTAAATTACTGTTTAGCATTGCTCATTTTTATCACCGGTTATTAAGTTACCAACTGATTTACCAACAGTTACCAAATGATTTAATAATCATTGTGTAAAACCCAGATGGCTCAATATAATGTCACATTTGACATGATGGTGGCCTAGTAATTTTTTTTTTATAAAAAAATGATATTAATTGCATTCACTTGTGTATCTCAAAAGCAAAGGCATGCTCAACAAGTACTGCTACCACCACTTTCCTGAAGTTATTCTCTGTTTATCAGCTGATGAAGATCAGCCTCATAGCAGCCTCCACATGAGCCGTCAGCTTCATTTGAGAGGCTTTCCCTGCACTTGACACTCCTGAACAAGCAGCACACCAGCACAGCCAAATGGAGTGCTTTCCATCAGGCATTTAAAGTGAAACTCTACTGTCCTAACACATCAAGGCCTGTTGACAAGTTTAAATATTAATATGGTGAAATGTTGTACTTTTTAACTTACTCTTCTTAGTGTGCTTTGCTTTCTTCATGAATAGGCAACTTGTTTTTATAACACATTTGTTAGACATTTTTAATGTGTGTATGTAAAAAAAAGTCAGTATGTGAAAATAAAATTCAATAGTGTCAATCAAACAAAAATACAGTAAGACAGAACACAACACTGTAGCTAAAATACTATTTATTCCTGCTTTCAGTTGACAATTATTACAATATTTAGAATCATACATGTTTCACATTAGCACTGTGTACTATAATTAAATGTAAAGAAGAGTTTTACATCAAGACACAGTTGTTAAAAGTTTTGTTAGTAGTGCAGATGTACAGTACAAGACTTTCAGTTCGACACAGTGACACAAGTCAGATGTGCAGTTGATCCACAGGCCAAGACAGAGAAGACAATACATTCACATCCCTCTTAGCGGAAGCAAAATCTTCTCAGTTACTGCTTTCTGATGAGGGTGATATAAATGAAATCATTTATCTTATTTTAAGCACAGACTAACACTGACCAATGGCATTTCTAGTATTCCTAAAGCAATACATCAATCCATTTCTGGGATGGATACTGTCCTATACGATGCTCCCATTTTAAACTATTTGGATGAAGGATGGATGAGGATGTAGATTTGTCGGTCAAAGCAGGCACTCAGTCCCTACGGAACCCAAGAGAGGAGAAAAAATTTCAGATATAGATTTAAGCAGCGCATTTGGCTTGAATTCACAATTTGGCAGTAGGGTGTAAAAAAGTATAGGTAGAAAGAGACGAGGGGTCAGTGTTTAGTTAATATGAAATATAAAATAAAAATACAATGAAGCTTAAAATATATTGAAGCTGTGTCAAGACAGTGAGATTTAAACTTCAGTAGTCCTAACTTTTTGTCACTGCAGCCCAATCAGATTTTGTCACTGCATTGTATGTACTGTTTATGATAATATACAAATATTATATATAATAAAAGTACAAATGTGAAATCTGAGGGATTTTGAGGGATTGTCCACACAAAAAAACTACCTTTTACTTTAGTTAAATGAAATGTTTCAAACAGCAAGTGCGTTTTGTGTTGCAAACAACATATAAGCAATAACCATTTGAAAACATTATAATTGTGTTTTACCCTCTTGTTGTTTTTTTAATCTGTGATATAATATAGTATTATATGCTATAGGACATTCAATATACTGAAAGTACGATGTGCAAGGATACCACATATCTGTTGTTCTGCTCACACAGGGCCGTGTCGCTTTCGTCTGCCGAACGCCTGGGCACCCACATTGGTGGGAACAAAGTTGCTGTATCCGAGCCCCCCTGACCGACTCAGGAAGTCAGCCAAGCGGTGAGTTACACAGGTTGCTGTGTTGCACGCTCGCTTCTGTGCTGTTGTATTGCTTGAAAAAAATGGAAAAATGTGATACAGATCAGACGTCTAAATAACAGACGTAGAAAAAAATAAACACAAAAAAAATAAAACATAATTTGCAGTAATTTTGTTAGCATCATAGACAGTCATGCTTACCCTTTTATTTTTACTGTTTCAGTAATGTATGTTTTGAATCACAAATTAACTGAAAACAGCTTGTATGTAAAATATTTTTTCTAGAGAAAACATTACCATGAAGAAAAAAAATGTAAATTTAAAAAATTTAATCTGTAAGATTTTATCTGTTCTTGTTTTTATTGTTGTGCATAGAATTGCCTAACACGATTTCCAATCCATTGTCTGCCAGTGGAATATTATAGAGGGATGCACATGCATCAGCAATCGTATGAATGGTTAGATGTGTTGAAAAGCAAAATTTAACTCCGACAAAGATCAGATTGAAACTGAGCGTTTTAATTGTATAAGCTTCCATAATTTTCATATAGCTCAGATAGACTTCTCTTCTTGCCAGGCGTCCCTGCTCCCACATCGGTGCGGGGATAGGTTTGTAGTTTGTGAATGTCCTGGGAGAGTTTGCCCAGCACACAAGTGCTTAAGCCGGTGCAGCGCTTAGACATGGGTCTATCCAGGCTGTTAGAGACAGAGACAAACATGCAGAAACAGGCTTACAGTATCTGTGGCATGCCAATAAATATTAATAATTACATGCATGATTCTAAAATGTCATGCATTTTTATGTAATATTTGTTCAAACAGCATTTTGAAAGCAATGTGAACGGCATGCTAATAAATACAACAGTCATATGATACTACCCTGATTAAAAAAAACAATGTAGTTGAGTTGTCATGCTACTGTTAGCTTAATTTTTTGTAATAATGCCTATCTTGCATGCGTTTTATGTTCCTTGATGTCATGCTCTCTTTAGTATTCTAACCATAAACATTGCAGGCATGTCATTTAATAATGGATGTATTTAATAAGGGATGAATGAATGAATAAACACAGTCCATGCATTAATGGATTATGAATCACTATATACCTTGATAAGTAATAACCAGCAATGTTGGAGCTGGTGGGCTTTTGAACAAATATGTGTTATATTTAAGTGATAGATAGATAGATAGATAGATAGATAGATAGATAGATAGATAGATAGATAGATAGATAGATAGATAGATACTGCATGCTATACAGTTTTTACAGTTGTGCAAAATGATTATTGTTGTTACTAAGATAATATCAAAAAAAATATTCCATACCTGCTCCCATCCGCTGTTTGGTGGTCTTGCTCATCTGAAGCTATTTGCATGAATTCTTTGATAGCTCTGAGTAACCTTTGCGCATCATAGTCGTCCGATCCTGTCACTTCATCTGACATGGACTCCTTACTAGTTCTGAAGATAAAAATCCAATATAATCAGTTGTTTTTGAAACCTAACAGACAGACAATCAAAATTTGTTTAAGAATTTTATATATATATATATATATATATATATATATATATATATATATATATATGTGTGTGTGTGTGTGTGTGTGTGTGTGTGTGTGTGTGTGTATATATATATATATATATATAAAATTTATTTAATTTATTTAATTTATTTTTTTGAAGGACATCTCACCTGGATGGAGCTGCCTGTGAGATCTGACAAATGATCAGTGCACAGGCAAGCAGAGTCCAGAGCTTTAGCATTGTTATGGTTCCCTGTGGAAAACCAAACAAAGTAATAAAAACTATTGCAAGGAAAAGTTTTTGACTAGATTATTATGATGTTCAAAACATTTTATCCAATGTATTTATTTAGACACACTTTCCCATGTACTTCTTTTCCAGCCATATGAAGTCTTTCTCTCTGTCTCTTGCTCTCACACATTCTCTCATTGTTAAAGCTGCTGAAGCTGCACAGGCACATAGATATTACTGAAATAATTATACTGGAAGCTTTGGCAGCAGCTATAACATTACCTCTGTCCATTAGCTGCTGCCTACCATATAGTATCATGTCATCAAATCTGCAGATCAGCATCCCTCTTCAGTTAAAAATATAAGCAACCTGTAAAGTTTACTATACAATTTACTTATTCTTCACCTTCTCCAAAATCTACCTAATTATATCTGTTATTTTTGAGAGTAACAGCAATATATACTTTTAAATTCTAAAGAAGCAAAATTTTATATATACTCACTGCAAGGTTATCGATCTTCAGGAAATGAAGACTTAAACGATGGACTCACTTGTGGATCTGCTGAGCATTCACACGGTACAGAGCTTTATATATGTTCCCTGTGGGTTCCTGTATTAACTGAGTGAGCACTTAATCATACTCTATTGGCCACTCAAATGGTGTACATCAAACCACCAGCCAATCAGAAGTCCTACGTCAGTTACAACAAGCCAATCAAAGATCTTACATACATATTACATCAATGCATGATCATAAATGTGTTGAACTGAAAACAAGCTGTGTCAGTGTGTTGCCTTTTTGTAGGGGCCATCCTTTAAACAGGCTAAATGGCTGCTTAAGACAATGACAACAAAAACTTTCAGTGACGCTCTTTCAAGTGTCTCAGGTTCTCGAGAACTCATTTATAATATGCTAATGACTACTGCTCATGACTTGATTTTACACAGTATATATATATTCAGTACTTACATTACTGTTTCTGTCATCAATGCAGTCCACTCCAATTGTATTGACATTACATAACCAGCTACTTTTATTTGCTTGTACACTGATGAAATTTGGGTTTAACACCACAAGATGAGTATGAGCGGAAAGTTCAGAACTTCACCTTTTATTTCCTGGAATTTGCCTCCCGATATATTGTATTGTAACAATGTAGAACCTTTTGTTTCAGTTCATCCAAATATCAAGTATATATTAAGTATTGGAAGGTAAATTAAATGTAATATTTAGATTGATTTCCCCTGTTTGCAATAACTCCATTAAACTCTTGGTTTTTTCTTTTAAAATGCTTTTTAAACCTTTTACTGCAACCTCCTTCAGTTTCTTTTGGGGAGTTTCTTCCTTTTATCTTTTCTTGAGGTGAAATGCATGTTCCATTGATCCACTAGGTCAAGATCTGGTGACTGTTAATCTAAAACCTTCCACTTTGTCCTTTGTTGAGTTGGCAGTGTGTTTTGGATCGTTGCCTTTCTGCATAATGATGCTTATCCCAATTAGCTATGATGCATTTCCCAGTAAATTTGCACAAATTTTTCTGTACACCTCTGAATTCATTCTGCTGTTGCCATCATGAGGACATGCCCAGTGTTGTTTAAGAAATTGCAAAACAAATAGGAAATAAAAGTTGAAAATCTAGAATCTCATCTGTTATTCATGTTTTAATATTATACCCAAAAGTCTTTTGTGTATAGCAAATACAAATAAATTGTCCCTGTTATTCCAGTGCTTTTTACAGGGGACTGTGTACCTATATGTCAATATCATTTTTAATGTGGTTTAATTTCATTAGGTCCTTGGGCTAGCAACAATTCAAGACATGAGTACCAAAAATGTGCAATGCCTGTTATTTACAGACAGCAAATGACTGAGTCACATTGTAAATTATAAAATTTCATATTACCACTCAGGACAGCTTTTGCTGAATTCACTTACACAAGATAATTTTTAGTGTGGGAAGAGGTCAGATACCAGGTAGAGACAAAGTTCATAAACAAAAAATGAACAGCTATTCCCCAAACGAGCGTTTCCCAGAAAGTTGCCAAATAACACAAAACTATGGAATGAAAAATCCTGAATGGCATTGAAGACATAGTGCAACAATCCTAAAAACTATTACCCTTATTAATCCTAAAACTTATTTTAAAAGCTTAGAATGTATGGCAACATCTACTGTACTTGTACATCTAGTGTTTGGAGCAAAAGGATGAGAAGCCCTGAACACTTTTCATCAGTGTTTCTACTGCCTTCTAATCACATCGTCCATTGTCAGCTGGTATTATGGTGGGTCTATCATGATGTTGAAGGTATTTGTTCATCAAACACCCAGGAAACACTTGATGGACCCCGTGGTCACAAAGTGCACCCCCATATAGCATCGATCTGTTATCTGAACTACTTATCGTGTCAAGGGTCATGGTTTGTTGGAGCATAGCCCAGCTGTCATTAGGCGTGAGGCAGGGTACACTCTGTACTGATCGCAGTGCATCGCAGGGCCACATATACAGACAGACAACTATTTACACTCAAATACATAGCCACAGCATTTTACTTACCAGTTAACCTATCTGCATATCTTCGGACTTGGGGGAAACCCCAGTACTCAGAAGACCCACACAGGCTCAGGAAGAACATGCAAACACTGTTATCCACTCACTGGCCAATTTGTTAGGCACAATCTAGTGCAATCTAATACAATTCTACTTTTACTGTAGGTTGTATTTACTGTTTAATTCATAACTGTCAGAAAGGTGACAATTCTGCTATGTGTTTACTACTGAGCTCATAGTGGTTGTTGGGGTACGGGACTGCATTATAAGAACAGGCAAGTCTAATGTTTTACCACCCTCATTCATTTTTAATTAAAGTTAAATTGGTGGAATCTGGAGTAACGTAATTTTTTTCTCAGAGGAAAATCAAAATTTGGTTTCAACATTCCATGTTGAAATTTTTGTATCTATCAGGTACATGTCTTGATTTTCAAATGTTGTGTGCAAAGATCAACGGCTTTCATCTTGTCCCTTCCGGGGTCACCACAGCGGAACGGGATTTGGCATGAGTTTTTCTGCGGGATTCCTTTCCTTCTGCAACCCTCCCAATTTCTGGGCTCAGGACCGGTACCAGGGTGGCCCTTGGTGGCTGGGTGAGGCCACACCTGGTGGGGTGGGATTCAAACCCAATGCTCTGCCACTGAGCCACCGGGACCCCTCATTTTCAAATGCTGTATACATTTGGGCAAAATAATGTATTGTTTTAGACATTATTGCATCTTAGTTAGCACTCCATTAATAACTTAAACCTTTCCTTAGAATTCAGCGGTGTTCATCCGGTTCCGTTGAGCTAATTACTAGGCTGTTGGTCTCTGGCCATCTTCTAATACCCCTTATGTAACAATATTTCATGATGTATCATAAAGCATCCTCCTCTCACTCAGTTATTTTTTGCATCAGTAGGAAACTCATTAGAGTAGATGAGGCTTTTAGTAGTATTGAGCAGACCTGCAGGCCCTATCCCAGAGGCAATAAATAAGTCTCCAACAGCTTCACATGCTGTCAGAAACGCTGAAAACTTAAGAGTTTAGAGGAAGAGATTCCAACTATAAACATGTAGTTAGTAATACTGAATATCTTGTCCTCATTTTGCTACATTGACACTGCTCTAACAGTCTGCAAATTCTCCTGACCTACTATAAATCATGCAGCTCGAAATATTGGCTCTTATAAAAAGTGTATTTATTTCAATGGTCTGCCAAAAATTTACATTATTCCAATAGGCAGGGAGACTAAATGGATCAGGAGCCTGCATATTAGTTAGTATACTATATTTTGAGCTCATTTGTGATTCAAAACACAAATACATCAGTCTTTCACAAAGACATACCTCCCATTTAAGCTTCCACTCTGAGAAGGATGTGTACACAGTGGTCTTTGTATGTCCAAACAGAACATCACATTTACTTTGAAGCTCATGTAAGCATAAATCTGAATTGAAGTATCCATCCGCCAAGGGACTTCCACCTGCTGCTCTGCGTTAGAAAGCTAAGCTAACATTTAAACACCTGGCTGGTAGGTACAAAAGGATTACAAGACCTCTTGTAGTGCCTGTTACTCTCATTATGTTGTTGGGAAAAAGAGGTTCTGGACAGCATTAGTATAACAAGCGAAGGTCAGTAATTGCATTTTCCACATGCACATGATAATTCCAGTCATCCGGGTGATAAATAATTTACTGTAGAAACACGGTAGTCAGGGAACCCACCTAATCAAATATGCAACATGTTCCTCACAGTATAGAAAAACTGGAACCCTACTCAAGTGGCTTTATGTAAAGACTGAGGCTGTTTTATCACACAGGTAAGTGATTTACAATTATATTGTCTGCCATAAATGATTATGCCCATGTTATGGTAGTAGCTATCCCTTTTCATAATCTTTGCTACCATTGTGAGCAATGTTGCAAAACAATCAATGACTCCTGGGATTTTTGCATCATTGCGATTAAAGATTTTTTTTTTCAGTATTTTCCGGGCACATTCCTGCCCATGTATTCTATCTATGATGAGCTTCTCAATTAAAAGCATATTTCACCCACTTTTGGGGCCTGCAAGTCTAAAAACTGATGCAGAGGCCAACGAATTGGGATTTTGTTTTTTTTGTCCCTAGTGTCGAGCTTCTAAAACACCAAATTCTACACTTATACATAGATTTGATAGCATCCTCACTTGTTAAAGTCAGCTTCTTATAAATAGACCAAATCCAGGTTATGAATCAGGCTCTCTGTTCAACACTGAGTCTCAAGCCCAATACAAGACTGATTTTTCTGAATACATGCAGTTACAAAACATGATCCCAGTTAACCACCTGGATATGTTTCCCACTGGTGCTTTGATTAACCCAGCCATTAACAAGATACCACAACAGTTGGACAAGTTTCTTAGGTTTAATTTGACAGATGTGTTTAATGCTTCCATAATAGCATTTGAGTCTGGGGAGGTGGCAGGAAGCAAAGAAGTACTTTGTAAGAATGTCCTCATTAGGTAGCCCCAACAAATCTGAATGATTTGGAGAGGTCTGTAGAGGCCAATTGAAGCATGGAAGAGAAAAAAAGCTCCCAGCTGTCTCAGCAGGAAGGAACGGCTGGATAAGCTCCATGTCTAATGAGGAGCTGGTCATGACGAAATGATCAAACAGAAAAGTAATTTTACAAAAGTGGAAAGTGTTTAATATTAATTTAAAACCATGTTAAAGTGATGGCAGAATACACTGTACCTGGGTTCCTACTGCAAACTATGCCCATTCTCTGCTACACGCCACAGGAAAACTGTGCAGACAATAAAACATTTGCACTGCCTTTTCTTTATGAGCAGAGGGGATCATTTTGATTAAATCTGTAGTGTTATATTACAACTTGATACCAAATTTTAGAACATCACTGTCTGGACCAGTTCAGATCTTAAGCCAATGCTCTTAAAAAATACCACACAACTTTGCAAGTTTGGAATGTGCTGCACGCCTTAACCTTTGACCTCTAAATGTAGTGCAAGACCTAACCTTTAACGTGTTGAGGTGAAGGAACCAGCTGCAGCTCACCGGGGCAAAGGTCATTTACTTAAAAACCAGAGATACAGATGTCCTTTACAAGCTCTGTTATATTGTTTATGTAAAATTGAAATGCTTTTCAAAATTGTATTTACCATAAACACATTTTTTTTTATTACTTTCAGCACATCGTATAGTGAATGTGACATTCAGTGACAGTTTTAAAATATGTTTAATAGTAGTAGTAAGTATATGTTTAATAAACTGTTATGGAAATTTACTCTAGAACACATGATTTAACTATAAAAGCAATTTTTAAGAAAAGAAAGAGGAAAATATTTTTGTAACCAGGCAAAATAAACTCTTTTTGTAAACTATGCTCTTTAATTCCTATAACAAGGCTGTATATACAATAGAACAAATTAAGATAGCTCCAAACAAAAAGCTACTGAACAGGACTGAAACAGTTTTTAGGGGACATATGAATATCCAGACTAATAAGAGAAAGCAGAGCTACCATCCTCTAAACATTTTATTTTTGTATCTGTGGTCTGGCATCTTCTTTCACACCTGATTTGCTTTCTGAAACCCAATTGCATCTGCCTCAGCTTACTCAGTAACAAACCCGAAGTCTACTTCCCAGAAATACTTGTTTAACACAAACATCATAGGTTACACAGTATCCTGAACATTTTATCCTGCACATGTTTTCCAGCTGGCTAAATGAACAAAAAAAATCTATTTAGCAGTATTTGTGAATAAGCAGGAATCCATCCCATAAAGCCTATCTGTAATTAAAGTTTAGGACCAGTGCTAATGTTTGGCTATTGAAACAGATTTACCTGGAAGGGTACAATGTCTTATTTGAATATTGCCTGTGAGTGCTGTGCTTAAAACGTTTAACCCAATTTTGGAGTTCTCTAAAAAGACACATTTTTGCTTTTAAACACTGCATATCATGTTCTTTTAAGGACCCAAGAGCATTTAGGCTGAATCCTGTTTCCCCAAACAGGAAAGAGGCGCCGTTTGTGTAGTTTTGTCCGTGGATTCCTCTAAACTGTGGGTTGCTCATATGACCCAATGTTCAGTCCACCCCAGTCTGTCCTAAATGTTAATATATTTAAATCATAATTATATTTTTTTATAGTTTTTGCATGCGCAAATTTGACATTTGCTGCGCGTTTAACTTTTTTCCAACTTTAATATTATACTTTATATTTTTTCAACCCAATAAAACGGACTGACCTGTTTGGTGTGTTAATCAAAAGCAGCCAAAACCCTAATCATCCTAATCATCACCAAAGCGATCCCGATTATTGATCAGGCGCCGGGCAAAGTTCACTAACAGCTGACTGGCCAACCTTAGTGTTGGAGGCGGGGATAGAAATTTGCAAGATTATACATATGTGCTTCAGGCCCTCTGAAGTTTGAGTTTGAGTCTGCAAAGGTTGTCAAGTGGGGAAAAGATGGTTTCACTTAAACCGCCGTCTCTGGTGCCGGTGTCCCGCGCACAGGTTCTGCTCGGTTTGGGCTTTGCGGCCGTCGCATTCCTCATTTTCCTGTTGGTTCGTCAGCTCGTCAAGCAAAGAAGACCCCCGGGCTTTCCCCCAGGTCCATCTCCCATCCCTTTGATAGGGAATATTTTTTCTCTGGCCACCGAGCCACACGTCTTCCTCAAGAAGCAGAGTCAAGTCCATGGACAGGTAATGACTGGGGATTGTAACTGAGTGCTCTGCAAACACATCAGTGCACGACCCCCATGCAGGCGGTCTGACTTGCACACAGAGTCCATTCAGGGGAAAGACAAACCTTTCACTGTCTCTACTCTTACACTAAAAGTAGTTGGTACTATTTTTCGTAATATGAAAAAATGAAGCCCACACATTGCATAGCAAAGAATATTAAATAAGCATAACAATAATAAAACTTTCCTAAGTTCCCCCCGCGCCTCCTCTGACTGATTATACGATCGAGTTTTCTGACGTCACGTGACCAAAGAAAGTTGTTTTGTTTTGTTTTGTTTTTGTGTTGTTTTTTTAATCAATAACGATGCGAAAACGATCAAAACTCTCTGGTGCCCAGGGAAGGAAGAAAAGGACGAAGAGGAAAAACGCGACAATGACGGAGGTACAGTAAAGACAATGTCATGAAATGATTTGTATGAATGATAATAACCCGCTAATCAACAAATAGCACGTTTTAACGCCAGTTAATGCGTTGGAGCCTTAGTTGTTATGGGAAATAGTCATGTAGGCAACTACCACCTGACATCCTCAGGGAGGGCGTGAAGGTTCCATCTATTCAGCAGGTGTTCTACATTTGTTCCTTTAAAACCTGCTCAGCTAACGTTTGCCCTGCTTGTCATAGTTGTTCTGTTGCAGTTCATATTGTATAAAGTGGGTTTATAGTGTCAAACTTCCATCGTTACTGTTAATGCTCTGTAACTCATGCTGTATTATACTGCACTTTACATTTTGCCAATCACCATTTCACTGAAATGACAATAAAATTTAATCTAGTCTAATGTGCTATTACTATATACTATAAGTCTTCAGTATAGTGAACGTCATGCATCTATTTGGGTTATTCATTTTTATTATATTTTTCTTTTTTGTTTTTTATTCTTGGAATTAATATTAGACTGTAACACCCAATGGCGTATTCTCATTTCAGACACACTGTTGGTATATTTTGAATCCTACCACTACAAATCTTGGGTCCATCTACAGATTTCTCCACAGCAACATCAAATGATCCTGTCGCCTCCGCCTCAGAACCCAGTGATGGAACATCAGCAATAAAGGCTGCACCAGTAGACCCTGCTTACTGGCCCTCTCCTCTGACTGACAATGTGCAAAGACAGTTAGTTCACAGAGGTCCATTTCAAATTGAAAACAGGTTCACATTCCCTAAGCAAAAGAACGGACGAAGGTGTCAACATGACCATTTTTTATTAGATTTTTTTTAATCTAACATGTTTACAGTTTTTATTTTGTGGGTAGTAATATCTTATACTTTGTGTAGGCCTTTAATGTTGTATTTTAAATATTTTGTATTTATTTGTTTTTTTATGAATTATCTTATGTCAGCTGTTTTGTTTAGGGAACTTGTTTTTTTAAAATAAAATAAAATGTCAAAGAAAAAGCTTTTTCAGTTTGTCGTGAGTGTATGTAAATTCGCAGTGGAATTTACTGCAATTCAAGAGGGGCGCCACCTAAAATCTGGCATAGGGGGCCAAATTGGTTAGAGCTAGGCCTGCTTGCGCAAACGCATACACACACACACACACACACACACACACACACACATACAGGGAAATCACCGTAAAAAAAAGTCTATTTTGCTCACACACTGTCCTGATAAATATCATGTGATGCTTTGTACAATACTTTTTACAGCATGTCTACTATTGTTCTACAAATCTCACATTTTTTTAAACATCATTTTGTTAAAGTTGTATCAAATTGTGTTCAAAGAATAAAAAAAAATACTGTTCTCATGTTGTAACATGTCCCCTACAGATTTTCAGCCTTGACTTGGGAGGCATCATGACTGTAGTATTAAATGGATATGACTCTGTCAGGGAATGCCTTTACCATCAGAGTGATGTATTTGCTGATCGCCCTTCGCTGCCGTTATTCAAGAAAATGACTAAAATGGGCGGTAAGGTGTGATATGATTACAATGCATGCTGGTTTCTTGAGTGAGCACCAAAGAAAATTTCAATTTAAATGTTTGCTGTATTCAAAACAGTTAATTCTCAAATGTCAAATTCTTTTATGTCCACTATCCACAGGGCTTCTTAATTGTAAGTATGGCAGAGGGTGGATTGAACATCGTAAACTGGCTTGCAACTCTTTCCGCTACTTTGGCAGTGGCCAGCGGTTGTTTGAGAGGAAGATTTCAGAGGAGTGCATGTTCTTCATTGATGCCATTGATGAACACAAGGGAAAACCCTTTAATCCCAAACACCTTGTGACTAACGCTGTCTCCAACATCACCAACCTGATCATTTTTGGACAGCGTTTTACCTATGATGACCACAACTTCCAGCATATGATTGAGATTTTCAGTGAGAACGTGGAGCTAGCAGCGAGCGGCTGGGCCTTCCTCTACAACGCCTTTCCTTGGATTGAGTATGTGCCGTTTGGAAAACACCAGAAACTTTTCCGCAATGCTGTCGAGGTTTATGACTTCTTACTGCAAGTTACTAAGGGGTTTTCACAAGGCAGGGTGCCTCATGAACCTCGTCACTATGTCGATGCTTATTTGGATGAGTTGGAGCAAAATGCAGAAGATCCCAATTCCTCTTTTTCAGATGAGAATCTCATCTACTCAGTGGGTGAACTTATTATTGCTGGTACAGAGACCACAACCAATACCCTGCGTTGGGCCATGCTCTATATGGCCCTCTACCCCAACATACAAGGTGAGTTGTAAAAGAAGCATCATGCCAACATAAGAATATTTTACTTCTAATGTGACCATGAGACAGATATGATAGACATTTATTCCACACTTTCTAAACTCGTCTAGACCTAATGGTTATATACTAATGTTACACATGTTTAAATGCCAGATGATGTCTGTTTTTCCCCATAAAGAGAGGGTACACAAGGAAATCGACAGTGTGCTGGCCAGTGGGAGGGCACCCACTTTGGAGGACAAACACAAGATGCCCTTTGTTGAGGCTGTCCTCCATGAGGTCCTTCGATTCTGCAACATTGTCCCATTGGGTATTTTCCGTGCCACCTCCCAGGAGGCAAAAGTCAACGGATACACAATCCCAAAAGGCACCATGGTGATCACAAACCTCTACTCAGTGCACTTTGATGAGAAATACTGGAATGATCCAGGTGTTTTCTCACCCCAGAGATTTCTGGACAGCAATGGCAATTTTAAGAGGCATGAGGCTTTCCTTCCCTTCTCTTTGGGTTAGTCACTTTATGTTTCCCCAGTGAGCAGCTATTTTACTCTGAACATGTATGACCTGCCAAAATTCCAAACACACCCTTACATGAAATAGAAAATATCCATTCAAAATGTTTGTTGATAAAAGAGCAGTAATATTTTCTGTGAAACATGATCATTTTGTTTTCCAAATTTAAAATTCATTTGGATGACAGATCAATGGAACAGATTTTCTTCCTTTTTTTTCAGGGAGGCGTCATTGCTTGGGTGAACAGCTGGCCAGAATGGAGATGTTCCTCTTTTTCACAACTTTATTGCAAAGGTTTCACCTTCAGTTTCCTCCAGGAGCCGTTCCCACTGTCGCTCCCAAACTAGGCATGACCTTACAGCCTAAACCTTACTCTATCTGTGCTGTCCGCAGGCAACAGAAAGTCCCCTGCTCTGGAGACACTCCATATCATAAGTAGGCACGCAAGCAATGCCGACAGCTTTTTCGACCACTGAAACCATCATTTTACGACGTGCGCAGAAATGTGGCTACATGACACAAGTGCATAAAACTATGAATCTGGATTGTAGTATCCAATTCTGGTGCAATACAGTTTTCCTAAAAGGACTTTCGGTCACATACTGTAGGCTTGTGATCAGTTTTATTCAATTACTGCTGAATTCTCTTACTGACCACTATGCATGTTTGCACAACACTGATATAGCAGCAGGGAGAGTGACGAGACTCCGTGCTGAAAGAACATCCTGGAAATATAAGTGTGCTAATGATTTAGTTCTCCGAAGCTCAGAGTTTTTCTGAACGTAGTAAATGAAATGTCTGTGAACCCTTACTATCAATGATTGACAGTAAGTACACCAATGATAGCCTTTCCTGGACTTACTTCAGCCAGTAATTTGTATGTGTGGAACGATATGAGACTAACAGACTTTCCAAGAAAGTTCTGGAAACTGTGTATTGGTGCTGAACGTTGGCCAAAATTGACGTCGGATTAACTTTGACCTCTAGCAGTAGCACTCCATGAGAAATCTTTCTCTTGGAAGGTCAATGCAACCCTGGCGGACTCTTAGAAACTGACTATACAACACTGGTTTCTGATAAATGGTGCTTATTATTATTATTATTACTAACAAAGTACTGAATTTATGTGCAAGGTACAGATTTGTTGTTATTTGCAATACTGTTATAAACTTTGTTTTTTGTATTCATAAAGGTTTTCTTAAGATACTGAAAAGTTGACCTATTTCTTTAAGCTATTATTGCACTGCTGAAATTCAGCTTTAAAGAATGTGTTATTAATTACTCACAGAATAAGCTAATTTGCATGGCAAAAGACATACTGTAGCAATCAAAATATTGGTCCTATGTGAGCTAAGAACCAACATGATAATTTTCATAATGTAAAAATTTTATTCATGTGAGTAATATGAATCATCCATGTTCTTACCTTCAGTGCTGTATTGTCATCAGAGAAATGCTTTGACAATTTGGCACATTGTGTACTGTGTATTGATGAATGCATAAACTGATTATGTCCCACTGGGGGGCAGCACAATAAGCTTTACACATACAATATGGCCAAGTTGCCGGTCTACCAATATTGTAGACACAATACTAACGATTATTTGTCTCCTACTGCATTCTAACTGCAGGTGCTCTCCACCAGTTGTTAAATGCTTCATTATTCTCACCAGTTAATCACCAACTCCACTCTCTTACAAAAAGCTCAATGATTCTTAAAGAGCATCATTCTACAGTATAACGATCCATTGTTCATATAAAATAATATACAGCTTTAAATCGTCAGCACAGCTACAATGGTGTTATTAGTGACCTTGGGTGATTATAAGTCAGTTCCGGTTTTGAACTTGGTTTAAAATAAGGGATAAGGTAAATAAGTTGTTCCAACCTAAGTACAACATTAAGCGTGAGGCAGATGTTAATCAAGTGCTGTCTGTGTCTTCAGTGAGTTTAAGGTTATATCTGTTTATTTGGGGTGGCACATTAAAAAAAAAAAAAAAAGGGTTAAAAAAGGTTTTGTGAGATCACACAGACACACACACAGACCAATAAAATCCAGTGAGAACTGCTGATACTGTGATGGTGCTTTATGACAGCTATAAATAACAAAAAATCAGTTGCCCCCACAATGTAGATAAGGGTGAATGGTTACATTGGACAAACGTACGTATATTGGTGCTACATAAGGGTAACAAAGCATTAATAGATGTGTTTATGGCACAGTCATCAGAGGTGGTGTGAAAGACTGCACAATGAGACGGCAACAAAGGCAATGAGCTAGAATATGTGGGGTCAGGGCTACCAAGGCTTTATGATTCGTTAAGGGTCCATGTGAAACAGCGGATGTCAGAGCGCACGTGGTTCTGACCAACTTGGACTCTTACGGCTGTCTACCCCCCTCTGAGCCTGGTGGAACATTCAAATTAAGATCTTTCTCTCGCATGATTAGAACTAGAGCCCCGAGATGTGTGTTTTTTTTTCTTTTTCAATTTTTTACAATCAGCATATCACAGCCCACAAATTACTACATGTTAGGTAACGTTTGGCACTAGGTGGGTCCACTGAGACAACAGTAATCGCAAGATATACTGGAGAATGCAAGAGTGGTTATGATACAGAACAGATAGACGCTAAAACCAGGTGAAAAATCAAAACACCAAATCCCACACTTCCACACCCTAAATAGAAGTGGGAAAAAACTCAATGGTAATTACAGAGTGTCAATGTACAATAGCTGTGTGTAGAAAACAGATGCATTCATTTAATTATCTAAAAAATATTTATATTTATATATTCATATATAAATATAGTATCTGCATATATTTATATGCACATACTCTTTTGTACAGCGGCTAAACACTTGTTTGGTATTAAAATGTGCACACCTGTATCTATTTTTGTATTTAAATATTACTATTTCAGTTTACACTGCTTACTTAACATTTTCTGCAGAAATTATGATTTAATAAAGTTTTAAGGAGCTAGGCAACAGTTTTGCCCTCCCTTACATAAAAGATCTTACTCTAGTGGAATGCCAAGAGTTCTTAGAGACAAAAATAGACAACTAGTAGTTTTGTAACTGCCTAATAGCATATAAATGAACTGAAACCCTGGATACTTTCTTTACAAACTGGCCAACTTATGAGAAACAAAAAAAGAGAAAAGAGATCGGAGAGCGTTCAAATAGTCAGCGTCTGCCAGCTGATTTACACGTTTGTTGAAGAACACTGAATCTAATATACTGCAAAATCCTGCAATGTGTTGTGTTGCTGCAGGAGAAATGCCAATTGCAGTCTGCTATTGGTCAAGAAAAGATTTTCTCCATTGAGGAGGTAAATAGGTTATGCAAACAGTGTATGAATGGCCAAGACACAGCACATACTGCGTATTCCTCTGTCAGAGGACTTTCTTGTTGTTCATGAAGAGATTACAAACTACTTCAGTCACCCAGATTTTTTAATTTTCTTAGCTTTTAAAGTGTGTTTAATATTTATGACATAACTTCTTGCAAAATAATTATTTAACTTTGCGTGAATCCTGAGTAACCTTTAAAAAAATACTTATAATCAAAAAAGGAAAACGAATCCATTCATTGAAACAGCACTCCTAAACTGAATGCAACATGTTAAACACCAGAGGACATTTCACTGATTAAAAACCAACCATTACTGAAAGGACACACAAACATACACACAAATTACAAAGTAAAATAATTAAAAATGTGCTCTCTTTCTCCGCGCTCATTCTCTCCCTCACATTCCTGCCAAAAATATTCACACACATAAACAAAATAAAGCAAGGAGAATTAAATCTCAACAACAACAAAACAAAAGATGGGTGGTACACATGAGTAAAAGCATCAAAAATGATGCAGATATAATGCTATTAATCAGTCAACATAATGTCTCTGTGACTGAGTCTGATACAGTGTTTTGTGTCGCCAGCAAGGAGAGAGAACTACACAAGCCTAGGCTCTGGGCCAATACGAACTTAGTAAAGGTTCCGACAGGCACATTTGTGAGATATATATATATATATATATATATATATATATATATATATATATATATATATATATATATATATATATATATATACACACACACACACACACACACACGTATATATATTTATATATACGTATAAATACACGTGTATATATACACATATATACGTATATATACACATATATACATACACACACATATATATGTATATATAAATCAAAAATATACCTGACATTGAGGCTGAAACAGTCTCAGTCTCTTGTCTTTCATGTTTGAACTGTTCACTTTGGTAAAGGGTTTTAATCACTTCATGATGTCGCTTACTTCATAGTTTCTTTTCCCTCTACCTTTTATTTTTAAATAGACAGGAACTGTTTTGTACCTAGGGGAGGTGTAAGCGCTTTGCATTCAAGGCAGCATCACAGCCAAGTTACCATGAAGGGCAAGTTAATGCTGGACCCCCTCCACACTCTTCTTCTGCACCTTTCTCCTCAGTTCTGGTGCTTTTTGTCTGTGTGCACTTGACTCTCCATGAGGTGAAAGTGCATAGGAGTTTGGCTCCCACCATTGCAGCAAGGATCCGCTCACAGTAGTAAGGCCTTTTTGTTTCTCCAAAAACAATGTGACTGCTTAAGCATCTGAGTGTCTGCACAGTGACTCTTTCAGTATATATGTATGTGTGTGTGAGAGAGAGAGAGAGGGACGGAGCACAATGTGTTTTATGTGCATTTGTCACTGTCTGCAGGTTTCTCATGTTGAGTTCATGTCGATGAACAGGCAGGTGCTCAAAGGACTCAGGTCCTTATACTGCCTGCTTTTTCCTCCATCCTCCTGCTACTGACGCTCCTCTCCCTCCTCCTCCTCCTGGATCACCTGGATGTCATCTGACAAGGAGGTGGGCAGGCTGGCTGGCACGCTGGGGAGCATATTGTCTGGCTGTTGCTGTTTGCTGAGCTCTTTGCTCTTCTCCTCCTCCTCAATGATCTTCTTCCACACCTTGTGGTTCTCCGTCAGGTGCTGCATTATGCTGCAAAACAACCTGCGGCGCTTCCTTCTTTCTGCAGTGAACAAAAAGAAACAATGTGTTCAGGAAAATGTTGTTGAGGGTAACTGTAATGTAAACACTGCCTTGGTGATGAAGTGTTAGTGGATATCTTACTTGGTGCTAGCTCATCTTCTAGCTCATCCTCCTCATCCTCATCTTCATCTGTGTCTGTGTCCACCTGCCCCTCCTCACCGTCTTCATCTGATCCAGATTCATTAATCCAGTAGCCCGGAAGTAGGCCAGCAGCATCGTAGGAGTTACAAAGCGGTCCTACAATATGTGTTATGAAGGACTCTTGCAGCTTGGCCAGCTGTGGGGAGGAGCGGTCCATGAAGGGACTGATGGGTAATCCCAACTTGGCCTCCTCATCTCCCTGCAGATCCAAAATAAAGATTACAGTCAAAAATTCACGCTAAGCTTTGACACTTCATCGGACTACATCACTGTTTGACTGACATTATTCTTGTTTTATGGCATCGGGTTTTGCAACATTTAAAAGCCAAATATGCAGCGCTAAGACAATAAAGACCAAAATCTTAACAGATGTTAACCTTTAACTGCTACGTCTTTTGGAAAAAGAATGTTCATGTTTTTTTCATTTTTGTCTGTTTAAATACAAATGTCCAGAGCCCATGTAAAAACTGAAAGAGACTCCACAGTCCTTTTTCTGTGCAAAAGTGGATTCAAATGTAAATCTAAAGTTAAAATGAGGCTTCATCAGTTGGACATAGTCAAATCAAAAGAATATCTTACAAAGTTGTGTTTTTCTTTTAATTAAATAAAATTCCCTCTGTGTTTCCCTGGACAGTGATTCCCAGATGAAATGTAGTGGGGGGAAAAATAAAGGGAATTTCGTGATAAAAAGCTCCAACTTTGAAAGATATTGAATTTTTATAACTAATTTCAAAGACTGAAGACTTATTGTCTCAACATAATTGTTTTAATAAACCACATTTTAAAGGGATCTCTGTACGACAAACGGTTACAGCAAGCAAAGCCTGGTTCCTTACTGTAGTAAAATGTTTTTTTAAATATATACTTTATAAATTGTTGTTGGACAGCTGTACATGCATAATGGTGCTAGTACATGGAGGAAGCATGAATCACTCCACCAACCCTGCGGCTGGTGGACAACTAAGCCACGGCTGCTCCAGACAGAAAAATGTAAAGCTATCCTTGAACTCTGATTATTTTTCAAATTTTTTGTCTTTGGCACTTTGTTTTTGAGACTTTTTCAGATATAAATATGGTAAATATTTGCTCTGTCTAAAGGTGTGGTGAGAATGAGATTTATTCTGGGTACAATAAAAAATGATAATCTTGTTCTAAGATACTGCTTTTGGTTTCTCTTTTAAAAACTGCATTATAATTATAAAAACAAATCCAAATTAATTAAAGACACTGCAGCATTAGAATGCTGTCTGTACCTGCTCATAAAACTCATTGACGATCCCTTCCGTCCACTTGAGGTGCAGGTCACGGACTTTGGCCGGTCCGTTGATATCAGCCAGCTTGATACACACTTGGCACACCAGCAGTCTGTCGTTCTCATTAGTCCAATCAATTCCTGGACTGTTCACATCATTCACCTGTTAGCAAACAAACAAAGACAGATAACTTTTTAAAACGGTTTATTTTGAATTCATTACACATTCACATTCATTTTAAACATGCTTATTAAAATTTTCAAGTCATTTTTCCACTAGAAATTAAAGGGTCAATAAATAATCATCAATCCTATATATAACATATATATCATATAACTCAGCAATGTCAGACCTTGGCATTGAACTCAGCAAGGAAGTCAAAGTGTTTCTTGAGGTCTGTGGCCAGTATAGCCTCGATAACGAGGAAGCGAAAACGCTTGAATTCCATGTGATCCAGGTTGACCAGAAAGTTGAACTCGGGCTGGGACAGGTAGAGGCTCCAGGCAGATGCTGCGTGGTGGTTCTCCAGCACTGAGCGGTCATTATACAGCACTGCCTGCAGCACACAGGAAGGAAAAGCCAAGTGGTGAGAGATGGAAAGATGACATGTTAAGTCGTCATACTGTCCTACAATTTCCACTAAAATGTCAGCTGCAAATTCGCTTACGTAATGTTTCTGCGTGTGTGTTATGCAAGATGTGATGCATTAAGAAAGAGCACAGCACTAAAAAAAAATTTAATGAATGGGGTGTGTGGCCATTTGGTTACACATTTAGAAAGTGAACAGGCTCAAATGCAAATAAGCCTGAAAGATACCTAAAAGATCCTTTTAATAGATGTGGTGGTTGTCCGCATCATTAGCAATCAATAGGTTCAGGGTTCATCTCCTTTCTTGCAAAACCCAGACACTGTGAGTGCTATCACTGGTCATATTGTGAAAATACAATATTTAAACTGGGGCACGCCGCTAACCTTTCCACCCCCATTTAAATGACGGACCGCAATGAGAGCACACAATGGAATTAAATGGCCATGTGGTGGGGAGTTAATCTTAATTATGATCTTTATTTGAGACACACTTTGGAGAGATTATTTCACTTAGTGTCAGTGTCCGGATACAAATAATGATGGTTCTTGGCTGGTTATTTGTTTAATTAATTTACACTCCTGGATGTATAGCTGGGGTTTCTCTTATGGAGCATGTCAGGAATGTTCATGTAAGTTGAATGTTGACTGTCAAGTTAAAGATTAACTGTAGAGACATATGGTTTCTGTAGGATAACAATAATACATAAAAACAAACAATGCAGTGAATTGGTTTTAGTTCCACAAACAAAAAACGGGGCCGTCACTGAGAAGTACTGCACATGTACGACAAAAACCAATATGTAAATATTTAAAGAAAAAGAAAAAGATTTGGACAAATCCAATTTTGTGTGTCTCCTCATGAGTGGGTTGATCACTGATATCTATTTGTGTTGAGTGGCAGTTTTTCCGTGGCTGGGAGGAATCAGACGAAAGTCAGCCATGCCGTAACCACCAGGGGCCACTCAGACAGATACTGTCACTACTGCAGAGACACTGTCATTTGATTTTATGTTTATGTACTGCACTCAGGAACAAGAAATCAGGGGTGTTTGCTCTTGGAACAATTACCCTCTATTTCCAGTAGATAGCTCAATGAAATACCGATAAGAGATAAACGATGATACTTAAGCAAATATTTTAAATTATTTAGGACATTGTTGATTTCTTTGGACATATACTCCATCTTTGCATAAACCCTTATTTTGATCACAAAGTTCTTTGTTTCTGTATATGTGTATACATACATATACATACATATCTGTATGATATGTGTCCTTAATGGAAGTCTGTCAATTCATTCCACAACACTTTCAGGTACCCGTAACTGCAAGTTACCTGAGGTGCATTAGTGGCTACTAGAAAGGCATTTGTGCGACCTGGATGGTCATAGTCATGCATTGCAGCTGCTACATAAAGGGCCATGAGCTCCAAGGCAGGTATGTTCCAGGCCAGACATCCATAGCTGTCATCTGAAATTGAGGAGCTCTTGGAGGAGGCATAGGATATTCTGCCTGGAGAGATCCCACTATCTGAATCTGAAACATGACAACAAACAAGATGAGTGTCACTAATGACAAATAAATATTAAATGTATGCTGAAACATCACGTTCGACTTCTAATTTTTCCTCATTTAAAGTTTTTTTTATCTGCAGAAGAGCAGGCAGCAGATACTTACTGTTGAATATAGCCATAGAGACACTCCTATTCATTCAGTCAATTAATGTGTTTAATATGTCATATCGCTGCATTTTCTCTTCCACTTCTCTGTCCCCTCTTATCAAATGACAGCTGTTCTTTTAGCTTCAGTGGGAGGTGGCAATGGCTAAGCCTCAGATCATTTTTACTAGAGCTCAAATAACATTAGCAGAGATGAGCCAAAGAATATCTGCACGTTAAACTAAACCATCTGTTCTATTTAGTGTAAAGGCCACATCACGTAAAAATCTAGAAACTTCTAAAAGCCATAAACAGACAGTGAGTCAATATTAATATTACTGATTTGTCACATGCTATTAAAAAAAGACTTTTTTCTTTTCATTTAGTTGATAAGTCAATTAGACTTTTTCAAATGTGTTGAAAAAGTCTAATTCCTGCACGTCTAAAAACTTAAAGAATATCTAATTATCTTGAGGTCTCAAGGTCATCAACAAAAATTAAACAAATCATGACTATAGTTTTCCATGTACTGAAGTTTTCTGTACTCTGAGAAAATGATTGTTTATCTATATGTTTGTGTGTGTTTGTGTATTCCACACATTGTAACAATGACTTTATGTGTGTCAGTAATGTTCACCTGTGTCACTTCCTGTCACATGCTCACTGTGGATCTGCTGGAACCCAGGGATTGGTCGAGTGGTCAGGTACCAGACAGCATGGAGTACATCAGTAGCGTGGACCCGGTTATGATCTGTGTGTTTGTAACCACTTATTACCAAGTACAACAGCAATAATTCAAAATATGAGATTATTAGTCGGCATTAAACTGCACTTTATCCTTGTCAAATAATATTTACTACATCAAAAATCCACATGAACATGCTGAGATAACACAAAAACAAAAACATGAAAATGGTGAACATAAGTATGAACACTTCAGTGTACTACTCACAGGGAATGTCTCTGTAGCCATTTTCCAGAGCACAAAAATATGTCATGAACTCCCTCACAGGAATCTTGAAAATTTCAAACAGACACATATCCTGGAAAAGGGTGTACGTCACCTGAGGAAACAAAAATCAGTTTCACTGAAGCGTCAATCAGGACATACGATAACAAACAGCATGAAAACATAAAAATGCATTGAATACGTTTTAGTTTTCTTAAGATATTTATCAGGAGGTGGATTACTCCGTCAATGAAAACACAAACTACTACAGCGACAGGAGATTGTTGGTTTGTGCTTATTGTACTAACATAGCTGAGTATCCTTCCGGTTTTCCCTCCTGTTGTATCCACCAGGTCAAAGATCTGGAAGTTCCAGGTGTTCATTCTCTCCATGAGAGCCTCATGGTCCTCAAGTAATAGATCTAGTTTAAACTCCGGCTCATCCTTGAGACAATCGAACAATACACATTGCAGAGGTTAACACAGACATTGTTTCCTCTGACACATAATGTTTTAAATATGGAAAAATGTGCATTGCAAAAACACTGATATATTTTTATACATCTTCACCATATAAAAAAAAAGAAGCAGAAATAAAAATTGAATAAAGGGTAAGATGGAGGAACATAACCTGTTATCTGTCTATGCAAACCCACACAATACTAACTAAAAATAATTAGGTAAACATTTTTGTGGGTTCAATGGTTAAAGCAACCATGTATCAAAGTGGTCATGAACAAAAAGAGAATAACCTTTATACTTCATCGCTGAACGCTACATCAGAGCTAAATAATAGAAATCCAAGTAGAAGTTTACACGGTTGCTTCTGCAGAGTCAAAATGCCAATGACAAGACAAATAGAATACTTGCACCATCTGCTGTGCTGCAGCAGACAGTTACAGTGTAAGAAGCTGCTCTCTGATCAAGCACACCTCTGATTCCTGAGTCTCCTGCTCTGCGCTCGGGCTCTTCTCCTTCTCCTCCCCCACCTGCCCCTGGTTCCCTGCAACATCTGGACTCCCGTCTCCAGACACGTCCACCTCCACGCTCTCCTCCCTGATCAGAGGCTCTCCTGTGAACTCCAGCACTTCAGCTCCTGCATATACAAAACACAGCAGAGGACAAGAATAAACAAACGGCCATTTGAACAAATTTGTTCAATTTATTCAAATTCATTCATCATAATTAATTTACTCTAAATGTATCTGTATGAACTTTTGACATCAGAATTAATAATATATAATAAAGACATTGTTGAAAAATATTTCAACAATGACTTGCCTTAAACAGGTAAATGTTGTACCAGAAGGTAACGTAGGATGGAATAATAGCTCATGGTATAGGTATTCAACTTTTTGTTACAAAATTGACAATTTTTAGGTTTATTACAAAATGCAAATAGGTCAATTTGGGTCTGCCTGTGTCATTGCATGGACTTGCATTACTTGTGTAGTCCAGCAGAGAGCACCACTAACCCTCTAAACAGATTACACTTAAAACTCCTTAAAGCTGGTGAAGATTATCTGCTACCACTCCGTGACACTATATAATGTGCTCTAAATGTAAGTGCATGTACCTGAACGCCTCTGTTGAGCTTCACTGCTAAATGGTTGATGAGAATCCCCTGTGTCACCACTGGAGACTCCCTTGAGTATTTGACGACCACAGCTAGAATGGACAGACAATCACAGACATGACATGACAGACCAGTGACGGAGGACAAATTATGCTCAAACTACTAACATAAACAACATACTAACACGCCACTCGTCTCACCTATTACAGAGGGGAAAGGTGGAGCTACGGAAATCAGATGAGCTGAGGGTGTAGCCCAAGGGCTTGTGCAGGTTCAGGTTGACACTTGGCTTTGTCAGGAAGTCAGCCGTGTCTGGGAACTCCACAGGCGATCGAGTGACGAGGGACGATGAGGAGCTTGCACCAATTGCAGGAGGACTATGGCTTGGTGAGGTGACTGGGCTCAGGCTAGGAGATGTGCCTGGAGAGTGTGAAGGTAGAACAGGATGGAAAATGGGAAAATACTCTGTCAAAACATGAGCAATTCTGCAAAGTGTAGCATATATGGGATGTTTTAGGATAATGTCTCACATGCTCTCCTAGGCCCTGCATGGTATGTGAGGGTAACAGAGGAAGACCTCTGCTTGGGAATGGTGAGCAGGTTTGCACTGGGGCCATTAGACAGACCTGAGCTGGAGCACAAAACACACACACATTCAAGTTGTCAGATGTTTTGATTTATTTGGTGCACAAAGCACTACAATCTAAGGCTACACTCTTTAACGCCTCTGAAACAAAACGAAAAATGATGATCAAAAAGTTGTAGCGGTAGCATCAATAGTTTTGTACTGCCATCCTGTGGAGACATCACAGCATAGTACCCTGCATTCTAGATTAGATTACACTTAGAGAAACCTCGCTTTACGTCAGTGCACGTAAACAGTGTGCATCTTTTTAGAATCCAGTTAAACTCATTAACACATTGTGTACAATGCACATGTGTTAAAGAGAGCTTTTATCAAAAGGCCGATGTTACAATTATATGTTACCAACTCTTCCTGCTTCTGGTTGCTCTTTACAGGGTGAAACTCACATGTTTTATCAGAACAAGAATAAACAATCATTCTTTGACTGTCTTGGAATCTGTAGTGAATACTGATTTATTATAGACATAAACAAGCTGAAAATCATTAACTGTAGGAATATTTACCTTTTCCATGTTTATTAACAATCATGTTCACCTTTCTTGCAGAATTTCCTAGAAATTAACAACTAAATACAGGCTAGGTTGCAGGACATTACTGTATAAAGAATGTTTCCAGGAAATTATGTGGAAAATACAGGATCTGTAGTATAAAGCATTATCTCTGAAAACAACAGGTCGACATAATAACAGAAGGGTAAAATAGGCAACGAATGACCTGCTCAGTCGTGGTTTTAGGGAATATGAGGTGACTTAATGAGTAATTATCTGTCACCATCACTAATATATTGATGATAAACAGTAGGTTAATTTAATAGCATGGATGTGTAGTGAGGTAAGGGACATGCAAGCAAAAATAAACTTGAGAACTTCAAGTCTGGTCTCTTAGCCCTAACTAAATGTGATCTATATTCTTCCATGGTCCTCAATTCTCTAAGGCCCGTTCGTAACTCTATTTAGAGAAAAAAAAAGACAAAGAGAAAAAAAAAAACCCTTATTTCACTGTGCACAGGTGCTGCTGAACCACCTGTGAAGCTGGAGGACAAACATTGTTGTTCTTTTCCTGCAAGAGAAACCATTAATCTGGTCCAGAATTGGGCAGATTTAGGATACAGCTCAGAGACAATGTAATGAGCAATGCTAAAGACAGTGTGTGTTTCAGGAAGTAACGTGTACAGCTCTGTTTGTGTTGATACCTGGTCAAGTTGAGGTCAGGGTGGGGTCTCTTGCTGTTGCTGCGTTCCCAGCGTGAAGAGTCAAGAGGAGGCAGAGCAGAGGACGAGGAGGAGGAGGAGGTTGAACTCCGCCTGGGCTGAGGAGTGGGGAGGCTGTTTCTGCTGCTCAGACCCTGATGAGGAAGTATACATGTATGTTTTATACACAAACTCACAAGGCAGGTTATGTAGCACAAACATCATGACACCATAAAGTTACGAGCACACTGTAACTTGTGTCATGTTCAGGCTGGTACCAGCAGTGTCTCGTGGGTGATACCTGGCTCCATATGGGTTCTAGAGTCGTGTCTCTTTTTACCATATGAGCTGCATAGTTACAGAGATAAGGTGCAAATTTTAGCTCATTCTGACTTATTGACTGAACCGCTCTTATCTCTTTGTGTGGCCATACAAGTTTCATGCAGTAGTAAAGTTTTACCCCACCTTAAGGGTTTTCCTGTCACTCCTCTCCACAGAGTCCTCCACCTCATCACATGGGTAGAAACCTGGGAAGGGGGTGAAGGGGTTCACCCTGGGACGGCACGAGCCTGAGAAGGTCCCCATGAGGCTGGAGATGCTGCGCAGTGCTGAGATAGTGTGTGGCGTCAAAGACGAGTCCGTCAGCAGCTCTGACACCAAGTTCCTGGCCTCGTTGATGACGGAGAGGTCCACGCCATTGCCACTCACCGCACCCTGCCATGTGCACATATATCAGATTAGAGAACAGGACAGGAGGCTAGAGGGCAACTTCAGTAATTGCTGCACATTATTTGTATTACACACACTAAGAACATTAGCTTGAAAAATGTTTGCATGCAAGTTTTGCTTAAAGCCATTCCCCCCCTCCCCGTCCAAAAAGATTCGAAATTTTGGCTCATGGTTTAAGCGGGTTCCCATTTTCTGATTCATGCCCCTAACTTAAAGTTACAATGTGCAACTTAAGCTAGTGCTGAAGTACACTTGGAATAAGTCCTCTCCGACGTCTTGGATTCTAGCTCTGCACAGCCCTCACACGTGGGAACAATGGCATCAGGTACATGGTTACATGTACATGGTACATGGTCAGGTACACTCACTACACTTCATCTTTCTTCAGGAATCCCATTTTCTCCTTGCTGATGTCTCCTCTCCCACCTTTTTCATCTCCTGTTGTCTCCCTCTCATCCTTCTTGTCTTCCTCAAGTCTCTAATACGACATTAAAACTAATAAATAAAAATAATCGTTTTATTAGAAAAAAATACACAATGTCAGGAGCCCACATGAGAAATGTAGTGCTATGCTAATATCTGAAGTGGAATCATATAAATTCTGAGAGCAGTCTGTGATAAAATAGGTTGAATCATTGGATTTCATGGCAGGTTTGATCAGTGAAAATATTTTGGCTGGCTTGGCACGAACAAATAATGACTTTTGGTGTGTGGGACCTAAATTCTTTGATAGATTACATCAATAGTTCAAACAAGACAAAGAATGTCTGAGTAAGATAAAAATGTGGCATGACAACAATATCAAGGTCACTGTATGTCAGGTTTCACACAATGTGTATTTTGCTTAGCACAAAAGCTAAATTATATAAAAGTGACTTTTTGACAGTCTGTACTTTAGCAGAGTATAGAGCCCACTATATGAAAAGGATGTCAGTTGAATGAAGCATGATCTTTTTAAACAAAAGCTGAAAAAATCCCAATACTGACCTGATACTGTGGTTTGTACCAGTGTTTCAGATCCCAGTCCCACAAGATCATCTGAAAAACACACAAGACACAATAACTGTCAGTTGAATGGTAAATGTCTTTAAGTGTGTGTGTGTGTGTGTGTGTGTGTGTAAGACCAAAAATTAAACAATATAAAAATGTATTTACGTGGGAAGAGCATGGGGCCTTGACCTTTGCTCTACTTTCAGTCCACTGCCTTGTGAGGGCACTAGCAGGTCAGCAACAGGACGACGGAGCTCTGTGTCTAACACTTGATATCTTCTGACACTTAGTGTTTAGATATCTAAACTCTTAATGTTGTCACTGTTTACATTAAAGATTTGCTGCACCACACGTTGCACTTTCTAGTACAGGTATGCTAATGCACGCTGCCTCAGCCAGAGCAAACTGAGGTCTTTCACTGTAAGCAAAAGAAGAAAAGCAAACCACTAAAACCACCGTGGTGCGTCTACAATGGAGCAGTGAGATCTTATCTAGCTCGAACTACGTCAATTGGCAGCATTTCCACGCTATCTGTTGGTAACCAAACGGCTCTCACACACTGGAGCAGTGTGTAGTCAAAGTAAAGGTGCAGGCTGAATGGAACAAAGTTGTGCTCAGTGCTTCTGAAATAGACTGTTAAATGTAAATTTGGATAGAGCACCTTGTATGCATATATACATATTCAATTCAATGTATTTTTACTTTTATAGCACTAAATCATAACAAAGCACATCTCAGGACACTTAGAATAGTAAGGTCAAGTCCTTACACAATTGTAGAGAATGCTAACAACCCCCCCCCCCCCACACACACACACACACCCTAAGCAAGCACTAGGTGACAGTGGAGAGGAAAAACTCCCTTTAACGGAATAAAATTTCCAACAGACTCAGGGTGGGCGGCCGTCTGCCTCGAACAGCTGGGGAGAGTGGAGCGCAGGAAAAGAAAATTAGAGCAAAACTAGGCAACAGACAAAGAATCCAATCAGGGAGGGTGATGAGCAATTTCAGGTGCTGTCACATGAAAACATAAGCCTGCTTTAAATCCATAAACCATCCTAAATATAACAGACCTATGTATGTAACAGAATTCTGAGGGGTTCAAATATACCAGGTTTAATGATTTAATCAGGACAAATACAGCCCTCTACAATGTAGAATCTAGTAAAATTCAAAGAACAAATCCAGGCCACTGTGCAGACTCACCCCTCACCACAAGGGGGAGAGACTCTGTGGATTAAACCTCAACAGAGAACCAGCTTCACAAACCCCCTCTACCAGCATGTAAACACACACCCTCATTTATCTTTTGAAACATCTCAGACAGTCAACACATTGTCAGCACACAGATCATATTATTCAGTCATATTCAGCAATGTCACCTTTTCAATAAGACACCAGAAGATAATTTGTTCAGAAAAATTATTCCACTTAATTTTAAGAAATGGTGAGTTTTATACTAAGTATTTAAAAAATACTGCTACTGTAAACTGTTCGATTGCAAAAGCAACATGCACAATTTTCAAGAGGTTTTTAGTGTAATAAGAAAAAAAATTCCACTTATTTAACTCCCATATTAAATGGTATTATGTTTCTTTCTAGCTGTCTATAAATTTTTTTTTATATACACATTTCATGAATCAGCAGCTATAGATTTTATGTACTGTAGGTAGACAAATAGATCAGTGACTACATCTCATCTCGTCTAATCAGTAACCGTGTCATTGATCAAAGTGGGACATTGGGTGTTTGTCATCAGCATCTGTACAATGCTGCCAAACATTTAATATGGCAAATAAGCCCTGCCATGGCAACCCGACATAGAGGCCAGCAAACAATGCTCCATACACCATGGCAACGGGATGGCGGGAGACGGCCGGAGGACAGAGTTGTTGGCCTTCTGCTTGTTTACGGAGAGACGCAGAAGAGCTGAAAACAGAAAGGAAGACTGTTAAAAGCCGAAGGAGGGGGATGCCATTAAGGAGGTGATGGACAGTAAAGGACAGAGAACCACAAACGGAGATTAAAAGCAAGTAGACAAGATGCGCGCTCTGCATTCATTTAACTCAACTGAAGGATTGCGTTTTGTTGGCATTTCCGTTTTCTTATGATCCTCTTGATCACATACGCAGGCAGCACACACCCAGTCACAGGGTCTCACTGCCCTACGTGCATCATCTGTCACCTCACTGTTACATAGTTTGGGGAGAAAAGCTCTGGATTAAAGCGCTGTATAAGCAGACCATTTACAGAGTGATCTCCTCTGTTGCCTCTCTTCTTCAGCTCTCACACAGCTCAGGAACCAATGTGAGCCACACTACCATCAGCATCGTTAAAGCGGGTGCCAAGCATCAACATTTATACAATGAGAGCCTTCTCCACCCTTTCAGTGAACAGGAGGGATCTTCTTTCGTGAGGTTATAAAAACCTGACAGGAAAGTAAAGACCTGTACAGACAGCATTATGCAAAATTACATTATTTCTAACCTTTAATACATTCAGTTGCAACAATTAGCATTCTGCATTTTGAATATGTTCCATTTTATACTACTTTTCTCTATTACATTTAAAGTGAATATAATGTATTGTTTAGTTACTGCTTATTGCCCTCATTGAGATTTTTAATATGAATCATGTGATCCTCGTCAAGTTACAGATTTACCAACCCAGCATTACATAAAGTAGGTCTACCCACAACACTGATGTTTATCTGAAATAATTAATGGTAAACAACAGAAAACCTGCTTTAAATGCAAAATCTAAATTTAAAAATTGAAGAGACTACTGTGGATTACACATTACAAGAATATGGGACATGTTTGCAACCATGTCAGACTGCCGACCTGTTCTCACACTCACACACAGTTCTCTCTTTTAAATTTCAACACACAGGCACAGACAGGGCTTCTCAGACTTTCACAATTGGTCGTATCCCATAAAACAGTCATTCTATGAACACTGTGTGTACTCCCTGAAGAGCATTTGTATTGAAGGTATTTCTATAAGGAAATTACTGAAATATTTTTATTTCATCTTTCATTCATGTATGCAGTAAACAGGGTTAGACAAAAAAACACTAATGAATGTATGGTAAGGAAAAAAAACCCCAAAAAACATAGAAATAACTCTCCACAATGATGACACAAGTCGTAAATATCTCCTAACAGGGGTCAACAAACCTGGGCAAGCTATTAGAATGCAAGGTAGTTACACCAGTGTGTCATATTAGCTGGGCTCTAACACTGTGGTGCGATAGGTTCTAGAACTGATATAAACATGCTAATAGGAGTGGGGGGGGGCAAAGGAAAGGGATCAATGGCAGGCAGGCAGGGAGGGCATTCGTGTGGAGAGGAGTAGGGCACTGCTGACGTCAGTGTGCAGCGACACACACACACAGCGTCAGCAGCCCTCTGCACATGCATACGCTGATAATGAGGACTGGGCTCTGGCTGTCAAGACATGCACAGGAAGAAAAGATGATATGGAGAGAGGAAAAGAAAGCACAGGCTGTCTCATTTTGGCCCCTGTTTGGGAAAGAGAGCTAACCAGATGAGAGGTCTGCAGTGAGAAAGAGAGTGTGTGTGTGTGTGTGTGTGTGTGTGTGTGTGTGTGTGTGTGTGTGTGTGTGTGTGTGTGTGTGTGTGTGTGTGTGTGTGTCCTATCAGTCAGACATAGCTTGCAATGTTAAGGCAGGGCCTAAAGCACAGGCAAAGCTCCGGTTAGCAGATGTTACTCCAACGGCTGAGATGACTACAGGAAGCGGCAAGGAAGGAGACTGGGAATAAAAATAATTTAAAAAAGAAAAAAGAAAAAAGAAACTGCCTCTGAACTTTTGAACCACACTCACTCACTGCAACCGAACCAAAGGTCTATCCTAAATACTCAAAAATACACAAAATGGACCCAAATACTAGAGATGCAACAATGAAGAATGAAACTCTTATATCTACATTCTGTGTTAATTACTAATATTAAATTCCAACACCTTCAAATTCATTAAAGGATGCACAAATGTTAAACAATTCCAAACATGTCACTGGCAATAAAATGATAACTCGACGTGTAACAATGATAAATACAGACCCATTTTGTTACGGCTCCCATAAGCCCGTTAATCCGACTGCTTTTTCTCACAGATAATGAAGAATGCAAAATGGTTGTAAAGACAGTAAGTGAGTGAACTTACATCAACCTCAAAGAAATGCTTGTGGGAAGGTGGTTAAAATATACTTAATGTGAGAGGAGGGTTTTGACACACAGTATACAAAGTGCAGTGAATAACAGAGAGTGTGTTTGGAGGCCCAGAGAGTGCAACATGCCTACAGTTCCTCCCCGAGAAGCACGTCTGACATTTAACAGCAAATGTGTCCAAGCTCTGTGATTTTAATTCAACAGTACAGTGAATAAAATGCTTAATATGCAGTAAAGCCTTGTTTTACACTTATTGATATTATTATTGTGGCACAATCCTTCAGAGGAAAATTGACATTTAAAAAAATATAGATCTAAATTCTTAGTACAAACTTTCGAGATTATTTTATTTTGCAAACTGTCTTGTGAATAGTAGGACAGTAGCTCAGTACAAAAGCTACACTGACACTATGTATTTAACTGCATAGTTATCATTGTAGTTTTTTTCCCCGCTTGTTTTAGGCAGAGCAGCAGGATTTATGAAAATATCCGATGACATTTTCTTCATAAAAATGTGTAAAAGAAGCTAATATGATAGCATCAGTCAGGGTTCAGGTTACTCTCTCCACTGGTTTAAAGAATGTACCAATTAGATTTCTACAGTACAAGACCAAATAATGTGGGAAACGTGTCTCTGTGAAATGTGGGGAAAGATATACTACTTCCTGCCCGCGTAACCCGTCAGTCACTCTACAGAACTAAAAACATGTAAGCAGCCCCAACAGGAAAACTTGCGGGACTCCACAGCTACGCCGCCTGTGGATGTCACCAGTGTCATCAGGCAACCTGACAGGACCATGGAAAATTCTTTGACTAGGGAATGGAGCTTGTGCAAAATGTCATCCCTCTCTTTCACACTCATCTACCACTTCACTCAACTGGTGTTGTTCAGCATCTGCTCTGAGAAAAAAAAAAAAAGGAACAGCTTCTCATTCAGACTACTTTTAAGCAATTTTACTGAGTGGCATGATTTGTTTCTTTTAGCTATGAGTGACATTTGACCTATTTGGCACTAATCCAGTGGATTAAAACACAAACACACACACACACTCCAAATGAAGTGTCTTCCCCAACAGAGTTAAAAACCCAAACCATTCAAGGAATGAACAAGTTAATAGTTACAAGCCTCAGGTCTCGTCAATCAGGTTGTAAAACTTCCCTTCCAGTTAAACTTCTGCAAATCTTTATGCCACAACTGACAAAAATTAACGGCTAAAGGAAAAGCTTAAAAAAACACACGGGCCATTATTACAACTGTTAAACAAAAATGCACTGTTTCATGCTAATCTCTGTGCCTTTTTCATAACCCTAATATACAATTAGAAGTTGCAGTTCTCTTCTATGCGGTGCCAAAAGAACCACTCACTGCCTTTTAACTTTTCAGTTTCTCTCATTCTAAGGAATGGAGCAACAACACCACGACACATACGACTTGTTTATTTCACTCATTAAAGCTGAAATTTTTAATTGTCAAGTGTTTCACCGTGTAGAAACTTGTTGGGTATTTATAGCATCCGGTGTGCTCCATGGGGAGACCACCAGGCTAATGAAGAGCACAAATTAGGCTTTGTCGCGTTTTTCCAAGGGCTGAGCTGCTATTGTACACTGATTTCAGGGCATGCACCCCAAATCCCCCCCCCCCAAAATACACAAAGCTGTATGCTCATGTTTTAATTCAATCACAGTTTCAAATGAATTCAGTTAAGGTTTCTGCCAGTCATCGACGAGACCTGAAAGGTAAGCAGCAAACTTTGCCCTGTGCAAAACTCTCTGAATAAATGATCACACGTTAAAGTCTACACCTCTCTGATGCCTGCTTAAACCCAGCTCAGGGTCCAGCAGATGAAAGTTATTTTATACAGTTCTTAGCTCTACACTTTCGGAAACTGGTCCCGACCAAACCCTGTACTACTGACAATTGTGTAGGTATCAAAATAAATGTTGTAACTGATCAAAGGGGTTCACACATTCAGCCTATTCTCCAAATTGTTCACATATTGTCGAGTGCTTACAATTTAGATCTGGTACACAAAATAAACACTACCCTAATAATTTAACCGAGTTCATCTCAAATAGGCCTATAAACTGACTTAATGGAAATGAAATAACAATTGGAAGAATTAGTACGGCATTAAATTGATCTAGATAGTCCTTCACCTTACAGGAAGTAAACAGAGTAGTAATACTGAATTGATGGTAGTTGCAGACACCACTACAGCAAGAATCCCAGTGTAGTTTACAGCCAAGTCAGGCTTTTTGGAGACGATTCTACCATCTGAAAAAATGAAGACACATTACTTTAGCTTTATAATTTGTCATACAAATCTTTAATTAAGCCACTAACTTTAATATGAATGTTTCATACTTTAAAAAAAAATTTAATTTGCCAATGACTTTTCATCACATCTCAGGGTTTATCTGAGTCACTACTACATGGAGTGAAATCGGTTTCCTGAAAACTAATTTGTTCTAACTTATGCAAATCATGTGCGATCATTACCATCTAATACAGAACACTTTGTCTGTAATTGTATGTCTGCATGCCAACATCCAAATGTACACTCCCACCTTGAGGTCATACACCTGATACAATAAATGCCAGATACAATAAAATAAACTTTCGTAATCCTTCCTAGCCTTTCGGTTCTGAGGATCATGCTGCCAATTTCTGTGTGCACTTGGAAAACTGCAGTACAATTAAGTGAAGAAAACCAAACAAGTGATGATATATAGTTGTAGATTGTAGTATTCAGACAGGAAAGAAAATTTTCAGCAAATTTTCTTTGCTGAATCAGCTTAAAATCCCATGCAAGCAATATAATGGGACTTTTTGTTTTAGTGAGATCTGAGGGCTGGTTCCATCCCGACAGATGCAATGAGAACAAGTTAGTGTTAACAAAGTTAGTAAATCTCATGACTTCAAATAAACATGGGCGAAAAACAACAAGACAAGAAATTCGGAAAAAAACTAACAACTGATCAGCTACAACAATGATCCAACATCAAAGCTTGTCTGGCCTAAATCTGCAAAGCTATACTTGTCACATGTGGTTTTACTATGTGATTTTTTTTACATGAGTCAGGAGACATACAGAATGTGTCTAATACACGCACACGCGCACACACACACACAGACACACACAGACACACACACACACACACACACACACACAGATTCCTTTGAAGCAGGAAAGATGGATACCTGTCAGGGCGCTGTGTCCCCAGAAAAGAGTGGAAGAGCTACAACTGGGCTCTGTGAGCCTGAAAGAAAGCCAGAGGGGCGTTCCCTTTGCTCTCAGAACTTTAGGTTCATCAATGCGAAGGACAAAGGGGACAGTTTGGACAGAGGTGGGCAGTTGTATAAAAACAGAGTCTCACTTGTCAACTGTTCATTTGGCAAAAAGCAACACATATAATCCATTGCAAGGAGGCTAAAAGAAGGGAGAGCATGACCAGGCACCTGTGCAGCTGCAGGTGTGTGATACATTGTTCAAACTGTATCTCTTAATGTGTCTCTCATTTGACCTGGGATCATTTTAACATCCCCCAAAAATAAATGTGGATTTCAATATACTGTAGGTGGATGTATGAATCAGTAACATGGGTTAACAAAAATTAAATAATAATTAAATAATTCAATATTATTTCTATAGAGTGCAAATCACAAAAGCACAAGCACATCATTTGTTTTTAAGTCCTTACAGTGTCAGATAGTGTTTTCAGTGCTAGTCAACAGGAAAGCCTTTCATTGGTATAGCTGACATATAACACTCAGCGTGATGTACAAGAAATGAGGCCTTTCTTCCTCACTTACATAACCTCTTGTGGTCACTTGCAGCTCTACGCTTGAATAGACTATGACTACAGTATTTTATCTTTGTTTAAGTGCATTGTGTTGGATAAAATGTTAATACGTCATGTGCTGCAGGATGGTTATCATAGCAGGTGATCGCTGACAGGACTCCTCAGACAATCCGGGACTGATACCTGCGAGCAAAGCATGTTCATTATCAGCGAGTTTACTGATCAGTCCCTCTACAAATTTGCGATGTTGCGATCGCAACAATTAATTCAACAAATCCCTGGTGAATTCTGTGTGACTTCACAATTTAAAACATCATAAAATCAGAGCACTGTGCATCACAATGTTTTTGGATGAAGAGGACAAAGGGATGGACCACCTGCCTGCAACTTTAGCAATACAGTGTGACTTAAAATGTAAAGAAATAAAAATCTAAAACTATAGGCGTCAAAACACAGCGTGTCCCTATTGCCTATTGTCAGGCTAACTCGTGATAACACAGTGTTTTATGATTTCTAAAAAACTGTAACAGATATCATTGTGTCAGTTGACTTTTATGGCACTTTCCTACTTGTGCAACTGCAATCACTATTCGGTAACTGTCCTTGCAGTCAATGTTCAGCAACGTTCAGTTGCATGGGCTGATATGTAGATACACTTCTGATCTTTAAAGATGCCACAAGTTGTTGACCAATAGTGTTGCTGACGTCAAAGGTTTTAATATCCACACTGATAGTTGATATTATAAGCAGTTGATCCCAAATGTAAGATTTCCATTGCTTCACAACATACAGCAGAAAAAATGTGAACAGAATTGGAATCAGGTACAATCTCCAACAAAGACGGAGAAGATATCACACAAATGGAAGAGAAAACATAATGTCAATTGTAGAAATCTACAGTGTGAGAAATTTAGATGTAGTCTGCACCAGTTTTATTTACCTGGTAGATAATGGTAATTTAAAAAGTCTTAATCGGAACCACTTTTTTACAACTTAAATATATCAAGTTATTTCGATACTACTGCAACTGTTGATCTTATTTACTTAAACAACAGCAAGGTGACTAAACCACTATCACACCCCTTTGATTTAGGTGATCTGCAGACAAAGAGATGAACGGCGACGTGTACTGACACGGAATCCGCAGCTTAACGAAAACAGAAATCTGTCAGTATAAGTGTCAGTATTGACTCACACAGATGAAATATCTGTAGCTGGCTGCTCACCAGAAAGAATGGAGCTTGCATAATGACAAACACAACGTGCAGGAACAACATAAATGCCACAATCTGAGTAAGGTCAACCCTAGTACGTCAATGATGAACTTTTTCCCGCAATGGTATGTTTCAAGCTCAAACAGCGCAGAACTTTCTGACTGTGTTCGGCACCAACGCTCAAAACAATAGGCAGCCGCATTTTTTTCCCAAAATGTGTCTTATGTAGTAAATAAAAATACAAGGAACACACCAAAAAAAGAAAACTATAACCACTAGAAAACTTGTCAAAGTTATTACAGGCAGTCTTAGCTTGAGGCCGCAACATAATACAGTCATAGTACAGTCTGGACTGCACAAGTACTTCAACTATCTATTCATTACCATAGTTCAGCTGCCTAAAATACATACAAGCAATAAATTAGACCTCTGTTTTATTCAAGTTGCTGAGTGCAAATGGACTGGCCTCCAGATGAGCTTCAAATCAACTAGGAGGAGAAAAAGAATGTGACTTTTTACAACTCTGAGGATGACAATTTCACACAAGAAACATATTCCACATGAAGGGATTTAATCCACGCATGACTTCAGCCCCACATTTACTGGAAACCGCTCAGTAAATCATGCCTCTATAAATAGCTGCAGGCAGTCTGCAGTGCGGCCCATGTGTGCAGGTTACATTTTATCTGGGCTTAAATTTTCTGTTGACCTCGAACTCAGCAATTCATCGCTATCACAAGAGATTGGCAAGAATATAGGCATGTATGACCTTTGGAGAGTAGTGCAAATACTCTGAACAGCACTTCTCAAAGTCCTTTCTGTTGACACCGATTTGCTGATCTGCGGGTTCATATAAATACCCCAGGTTTACCCAGTGTTAAGACTAGTAATTATTAAAAGGATCATTCACCTTGTGACGCACAGAATGTACATTCAGAGGCTGAGGCCATCTTCGGATGTCATCAGAAAAAAATGTAAGCAGCCGTTTATTAAGTTACAATAAGTAACCAGATCTGCCGCTGATGGCCTCTCTGTAATGTTTTACCTTTCTTGCAGCTGTATCTCCTTGGCTTTATCAGTCCATGGTATTGTTGTTGTGTAAAATTTGTATTATCAAAAACACGGTATATGCCAGGAGGCAAAATGTGATCTCAGTGCCAATGTTTTCAGGCAGCAACACACCAGAGGTCTTTACTGACAAGAAGCTTACATCCTGCTCTGATGGAGGTGTAATGTAAATATTTGTTTTCAAGGGGTGCCATTAGGCCGTACATTTTACATATACTTGTTTACAGTCTGACTTTAGAACGCTTTATCAACAGGAAAAGAAAATTTACTGCATCACACTAAAAGCGCACAGATAGATACGTGGGAGCCTGTAGTGCTCTGATCCTGTTCTTTTACTCCTACAACACTTAAAACTCCAATTCTGAATTTAGACCAACAATAGCCCAGTATCAAAAAGTGCAGCCTCCTCATTCATTTCACTGAGGCCACAAAACACAGGGTTGCATTAAAAAAAAAAAAAAAATTAATTTGAGCCTGGCTCAACTTTTACAACAACGCACGTCAACACACAACGTCACGCTGCAACACACTCAGCTGGCAAATCAAGTTCCATTCCAGGTAGATTGCTAGTTCTAGTATGTGCGTGACAATCCTGAAAACAGAGAATTAAATGATGCCACTGTAATAACTTTACAGACTTGTAAACTTCTCATACTATTATAACCCTCTGTCTTGGTTCTGATAATGGTGAGGACAGTAACTATATATAACATTTCAATATATTTTCCTATTGTTGGAAGTGTTTAGTATATTAACTGGGCATGGCAGCTGCAACAAGATTTCACTGAAAACACAAGTAGGAGCCCTCCCCAGTTTGTAGACTCGCTGACCTTGCACGGCACCTTGTTATTGACTGGCTAACTATTTGGTAAAAACTCCAACCCAACCACTTCCTTTTCCACCTCTGTCCAAAATCCACCAATTAGATGTTAATTAACAATTTTATATAGGCAATAAAAATAAGAAAAAAGAAAGCAAAAACCCCAGCATGTGCTGAACATTTTTTATACAGAAGAAACTGATATTGTGCCATTTTTTTAACAAACATTCTGCTCCACTTGCCTTCTTCTTCTTCTTCTTCTTCTTCTTCTTCTTCTTCTTCTTCTTCTTCTTCTTCTTCTTCTTCTTCTTCTTCTTCTTCTTCTTCTTCTTCTTCTTCTTCTTCTTCTTCTTCTTCTTCTTCTTCTTCTTCTTCTTCTTCTTCTTCTTCTTCTTCTTCTTCTTCTTCTTCTTCTTCTTCTTCTTCTTCTTCTTCTTCTTCTTCTTCTTCTGAAGCATTTCTGTGTGCCATTGTAGACTGGTCCACAGTCCCCAAAATATTCCCACATTGAGTTGATCATTCAAATAAAACTAATAAAAATAAATGTTTTTTTTTTTATCTAGCCTTAAATGACACTTTCACTGATTTAAAATTGCTTCTTTTGGTTCTAGTTCAGGTGTTACATGTACATAAATACTATTAAACTTCTCTATATTAAAATATCTCTCTTCTTCTAGGTGGAAAATGCCTCCAGATGACATCACTTTGAGGAACCTTTAGTTCAGATTATGTTGTCTTGTTGCTCACACTATGGTGGTTGTAATCATGGTCAACACGCTTCTCCAGAGCTCCCCCAGATGACTTCATCTGATGAAAAACGACTTCTGGTGATGTTATCTGGAGGAGTTTTTCAACTAGAAGCAGAGAAATATTTATATAGGGGAGTCAGAGGGAAGTTTAAGAGCATTCATGTAGATTTATACCCTAAACGAAAGCCATTGAAAGCAAGTTGAAAATTGGTCCCCCTTTAAAAAAAGTCCCCCTTTAAGAGTAAGCAACAAATGTACATGTTTATATAAGTTTGATTCAAAGCTGAAATTATATGTTCATAACAGAGAAATGAGTGGGAAACTATTTTAATACTCAGTTTCCTGGTCATGTTATTTATCAGGTAAAAAATTTACACTATGGCACAGAAAACACAGTGGGTGCAGTTCCTGTGATGTGATTTTTAAACTTTGACCATTTTGGATTTAGTTAATTATTTGTTTGGAAAGTTGTCCTGAAAACAGTTAGTCCGTATTCTCAGCAAATTTTAATCCACACTGTTTATCAAAGTGCAAACATGTGATGTCAACATACAACCTTTTTTGACCACTGTGGAGCCCATGGACAAGCTATAATTTAGAAACTGGGAGTACAACAGGAAGGTTATACCTGATATGGACTTGAGAGCGAGATGAGGGAGGCTTGAAGCCTTGTAAGGGAACATCTGGTTTTATCATGGAATCAGAGCAGGCTCCTCTCATAAACACAACCTAACGCCTGAGCCCTGGAGCACTGGCCAATAACAAGCATGTGAACACAAACGCCATCCATTAGAATTGAGCAGGGGGAGGAGGAGTTCAGGGAAGCAGAGAAAGTGAGAGAGACAGACAACAGCGAGAGAAGACACCAAAACAGAAAACCCTCATTCTTCATTCAAGTGTCTTCAACACTGGCTGTAGCCAGCTCCTTTCTCCTTTATGTATCGCATTTACGAATCTGGCTAAATTAAAAAAGGACAGTTTTGCACATATCAGGATCCAAATCAAAAAAACATGGGACACTTTGACCCTTCTCAACATCTGTTAATATATATGTTGCTAAAGTGATATGAGAACACAATTAAATAACTTACAAGTACAAGGATAATTAAAAGAATTTAATACTGAAAACTAGGAAAACATTTTAAAAATGTAAATATCATGATATAAAAACATTCTCAAATGTACTGTCTGGCTTTGTTTCAAGTAATCTTGTTAAATCACTCACTTCTCAATTCAATTGCATTTCCCAGGGTAATTAGACAGAAAAAGTTGCTGAGAAGGCTTTTGTTTTTTTAAAACCACATCACTGCCACAAAAGAGAAAAGGAGAAATACAGCACATTTTGAAATCACTCATTTGTGTTTATTTAACTTGATTGTATCTTGACACGAACCCCACACATCGAATCGTATCAAGCGAAAAGCATATCTTCCCAGTCACATACAGTCACATTAGCAACTACGGGAGCTAATGAAGAAAGTAAACACTGTATGATTGTAAATCCGCAGATATTTTTCTCAGGAGACCACACCAGAGATAATACTGAATATCATGATGTATAAATGATAAAAGATTTAGGCCATATTATGTCAAAGCTTCTGTAAACTGATGGGCATAGATCCAGGAACACAGCTGAAGATCAGACTATTGGGTCAGATTTATACTGCCCTGTTTGGCTTCACTCGTTTATATTGAAATTGTTTAAAATGTAATAATGCACTACAGTTCTTTTTATCCAGCGCAGATATTTTGGGTGAATTGCTCTTCTTCGGTGTACAAAAATTAACCATGAGTGTGCACCTGTTCACTTTCCTTGTCATGGCCAGACAATGGACAACTGAACACTTTTTACTGCATGTGAACACACTTTCACAGTAACCCTGCAGCGGGTCAAGGACTAAATCCTGCAGCAGTGTAAGGCCACATACTGTCTTTTGTTGGACTGTCCAAAAGCAGTAGATGTTTCATTGTCATTTCAGAGACAAAAATGGAGAACCTTCTGCTGCTGGAGCAACACAGGAAAGAAAAAAGAAATAGACAAAGAGGGTGAGGCCTGCTTTATTAATCAAAAGGGAAGTGTCTCAACAATAATTGGTCCAGTGCAAGAAATATATGTTTTAATTTAAGAATAGGGTAAATAGCTAAAAAGAAAAAAGAAAAAAGAAAAAGATATGACCACAATCACAATATTCAGAAGCAAAAATAATACAGAAAACCTAAGCAACATGTTTCCTAATGCTCTGTCACAAGTAGGTGACTATCAATGGATGCATCACTAACACAACTTCTATTTCAATAGAGACTGTGAAGTTATGTCACGTAGTGTTAACTGTTGGGGGATACAGGCACCATCTTGTGATCTGTTTAGCTGCTAGAGTGGTTATAGTGGGTTACCTGCTTACCTTCTGTTTGGCTAAGAAAGTGTTTAAATTGGTCAAATCTGATGAATTTGGAAAGAGATAAATGGGCCCTAGCAAAAGGGACCCTAACAAAAGAAATTCAATCACAACAGCATGCAATAGTATTTAGAAAAGCTAAAAACAGCTTAACAATGTCTTGGTGCAAGAGCTACTAATTTGAGTTAAGACAGTACATTTGTGCTGACCTACTATGGTGGCAGAACTGATCTACTGTGGCTATGCTTTTTTTAGAATCATGACAGAAAGTCAAACAGACATACCTCCACCTCACTAACAGAAAGGTAGGGGGATTCTCACATGATGGCACTACATCCCCCAACAGTTAACATGACGAAACATGCACAATTTAGACCTGAGCATTAATCTTTTTGGAAAAACCTATTGTGCTTTAGATGCATTTCATATTTGTGAATCCTGAAACCACTCTCTGCCTAAATAAAATTAACAAACTACATCCCAGATTACTTTTAAATAATAATATAACAAAAATTGGCTAAGAAAAGGATCATTCTCTGCAAACCTTTGAGATCTGTCAGAAACTTTTCTGACAGCTTGCAGACTGTTGTCCCAAAGGTTTGATAAGTAAGTATTGTTTTTGAAGGTCTGCCGGTTGATTCCTCAGAATGGCAGGACCGAATTTGGTTTGGACTACTAAAAAAAAACAGCAATTGCCCTGATCAACTCCACTGCAGTACCCTTGAGCAAGGCCCTTTCCAGGTAAATGAATGGGCAGCAACAGCAGCAACAGCTGCCCATTCATTTACAAAGGAAAGCCAGCTGTGCTGCCATGTACTACCAACTGACTACTACACAACAGGAACTCAGCTCTACAACAGACGAAAGTTGAGGAGGGCTCAATTTTATGCAAGTATGCTCTGACGCAGTTCTGCAACAAGCAGATGACGATGTGCACATGATGTGTGTATGTGTGTACCTGTGTGAATGTGATCAGGGCGTTCCTCCAAAAGAGAGTCAGCCTCTCAGTGAAATTGTGCTGAATAAATAAGGTAAAATCCAAAACAAACAATCAAGAAAACCATTGCAGGTTTCTGTAACATAAGCTATAATGATTGTATAATTTGTACTGTTTAATGTTACTGTCATGAAACATGTGACACACAAATCTAAACAATCATGATCATATTTATTATTAACTTAGGGTCACCCATAAAATATTTGATTGCAGTTGGTACTTTAAGTTTTTTTGTAGTTGGCTTTTTATCTACAATAAACTGCTTTCTATCCTATTCTGCTTTTTAATTGCTTGTAATTGAGTCTCAATAATACACACAACTAACTTTTCATTTGTAGAAAAACATATTGTAATATTCCATGCATTTCATTTCAGTATACTGACAATGTTGCATATTTTATGTTCAAACTCCTGCCGAAACTCTACACAACCACGTGTTTTTTCCAGAGAGAGCAGGTATAAAGTTGAAAGAGCGAATTGAGCATAGGTATACATTCTTTTAGCGTGGTCTTTTCTCTGAACACCATGACGTCTTTTAAGATGTGGTTTGTGGCCCATGCCACTTGAAAGACAAAGTAGGAGGAGATATATCTAGAAAAATCAAGATATAGATATGGAAAGTCCAGCGCTTTTTATTTTTTGCACAATGTTTTATGCTTAATTTGCTTTAAGCCTGTGTTTTTGCTACTTGTACAAACAACCAGCCTGATGTGTCTGTGTTTTTAGATCACTTAGCAACAGTAACACGAAACTTTCTATATGGTAACTATGCCCGGTAGAGTTCACCTTATGACGCAAATGCTGCATCTTTAATCCATGCCTACCCGCAGCCAACTACTGCTGTGTGCAGCCGAGCACCCAATGTCTAATGTCGCATGGCAGGGAGCCTGCAGTTGATATGTGACATCGAGTCCACTGTTGATCCAGTTGAGCCTTTGATACAGAGTCAGGACAGATGAGGACAAAGGAGGGTCATACTGCAGCAGACCATCCAATGCATTGCATACTGTATCAGCATAAGTCATATACACATATATAATAAAGAAATATTTATAGTATTTATATTATGTGCAAAGAAGGAAAAATTTGCCATGCGTAACTGCACAGCATCAGGTGTGCCCACAAAGCTGAGGGGGATTCTTGGTAAAGAACACGTTCATCAGTTTGAAGGGATAAGAAGGCCAAATCTCATCATGCCTTGATCTCTGAATATAAATTTTCAAAAATACTCTCTAACTCCTCATGTCACGGCCTTCACAAGGAGCAGTAACAATCTGGGGCGGGCCAACGCTCTGTCTGTATCTGAACAGCACTGTGTGCCATCAGCTGCAGAGGGGGTGTGCGATTATAACCCTGCGCTCTCTGCTCACTCACTCTGCCATCAATGAGCTCCATACGACTGCTGCAAACACCTATCTCTGCACATAGACCGCCGGTCGCTGCTACTGCTTGTTTATCTTCAGCAGCAGAATGGATCAGCCATAATAACTTACATCAAAGTCTTCAGAGCAGAGACGCAGCAGACATGACGAGTCTGGTACAGTAAATTACTGCATCATGGCTCTCCAAATTTTCTCACCAAAAAAATTAACTATAATACTGTCCCATAGGTGTCAATTATACTTAAGAAAATGATTGTGGCTCTGTATTATAGCTGTGATGCAGATAAAACTGGTACCACCCTGCAACATAAATGTACCTAATTGTTGGAACTTGATTGATAATAACTGTACTTCATAGGAAGAAGCAGACTATATAAACCTGAAATATAAATATAGCTATTTGTTTGGTCCGCTCTAACAGGTCATGTTCCATGCAAGCTGTCACAGGAGAGAGAAAGGAAGGGAGAACAAGGGGATGTCTCAGTGGGGAGGGAGATGATGATACAGGTCCCCGGGAAGTGATTACACCGAACAATGGTGAGCAGATCAAGAGCAACCTTGGCCGGAGAGGGGAGTTATCACGGCTCAGCTCAGATGCTCAGAGTCCTTCCACACACATAAAATCTATCTACAAATTCTCATTTACATTATATATGGGGGGGACTGGAGCTTCTCTCTGTGTGTGTGAGTGTGTGTGAGTGTGAGAGTGTGTGTGTGTGTGTGTGTGTGTGTGTGTGTGTGTGTGTGTGTGTGTGTGTGTGTGTGTGTGTGCTTGCATGCTGGGGGAGGGGTAGATCGGGGGTTAGAAAGAAAAGGAGACAGCGACAGTCTAAAGAAAAAGTGAAGAAAAGGGGGTGGGGACTGGCCGGGTGCAGTTTCTCCACAAAAAAAAAAAAAAAAAAAAAAAAAAGTAAAATCTAAACCTCACTATTCCACTTTAAAAGATTTTACTTTTACCACAAGTCACCCCGAATGAATTGTGTAGAGTTATTGGAAATGGTGATCCTGTTGGTAGAAGTTATGGTTTTCATTGCAGTGACTAATAGTGCTTCACAGTTTTGCCCTTTTCAGTGGGATCTGCCCTCAGCTGCTAAACACACACACAAGCCCTCCTCTGTAGCTGCGGCTGACGTCAACCGTCACTTAGCAACAGCCTTTTGGTGTAAAAGCAGCAGTGCTGACACCGTTTTCAAAAGAGGCGCACAGAGAAAGGCAGAAAGAAAATACAGAGAAACGAGAAGCAGAGATGGAGAGAATAAAATCAGGTAAAGGAAATTAGAAGGAGAAAGTTTTGACAATTTTTGTGACATTGCTCTGTAATGTTATTGTGACAATGAAACGCAGAAAAACTGACTATTACTTCAAATGATCACAAAGACATATATAGAGCTTTGTACTAAATTATATCAAATCAATAAAGTAATTGGCATATTATTAAAGTAAAAGCTATGCCATAACTCAGTTAACTAAAACTCTATAATTTACATCCTTCCCAGCTCCTTCTCTAAACTTCCACAGCCGCTATTTAAGCCAGATCTCCCACTATCCATGTCATGCAGTCTCATGCGCTCTTCCCCTACTCACACTGTTACCGGACTAACAGTCAGCACATGCAAGGTTCAACAACCTCATCATGAACTTGTAAGCTAAATCCACCTGAAATGTTTGCATTGTAGGAAACCTTGTGGTGTAATCCAAATCCTTTGACATGAGCCGTGGAGAAAATCTTCACTGTCCCCTCAAGCTAAAAAGCTGCAAACAGGGGAGGCTCATAGAACTGTTGCAAAACAAAACTTTGCACAAACTTAATGTTGATGGCAATGGCTCAGCATCCCCTTGTGCAGTCCAACATTGTGGGGCCCAACAATACACAAACCCAGCCAGAAATGTGCTTTATACAGATAATTATACAAGCAGATAGATGAGGTCAGGACACCACATCAAGGCTCATTAGAGAAAAATAAGAAAGAAGGGACATGCCGTACAGCTCTTTACAGAGCACCAAAAAATCCAGAACCCAATGTGTTAAATAACGGTAATTAAAAGGAAAAAGACAACTAAAACCGTCTATGAATATTTTGTGTGTCCTCTTTTGATGGCGACTCTTCAGACGCCAGAGTCATTAGGCTAAGCTCTGGTAGACCTATCATGAAAACTAAAGAGCTGCAAGCTAATTGCTGGTGATCATGACGCAAACCGTTTCCACGGTAACCCAAGTTTTAGAGTGCCCGCTCCAGCATTTCCTCATCTGTTTGCACTCACACCAGCAGGCTGACAATGCAGTCGCTGCATCCTGTTTCACTCTGCAGTCAGCCAAACACACAGTACCTCGCTCAACTTAACCCTTTCTATTGGTCCTGCTGCTGCCGAAGGCAAATTAAAAGCAGCTATGCAAACTAGTTTTGACAATAAAACAAGTTGGACGAGAGGATGATCCTAATAAACAGCCCGTGAGCATTCAATAACAGAAATTGTGTATCAGTGCAATGCTTAAAATCCTAATAAAATGAAATATACATAACCTGGAGGAGCATTCATAAATGCTGATTCCGTTTTTGATTTAGCATTTACAAAAGGATTATCTATGAAACTACCTGAGGTGTTGCTATGCAATGCATTGGGGCATCTTGGACCTGATATCGCAACTGTTACACAAGCTCACTTCACATGTCACTCTACTTCAGTTAAACAACACCGCAGTTGAGGTCACATTTCTTCACATAAATCATTCAGCTCAAAGTCACATGAACACAACTTTCACTAAAGCTAGGAATTATTCTCATTTTGTAAAACTGAAAATGAGAGCAACAGTAGTTTTAGAAATTAAACTGCAAATTCCAATTTTATCAACATACAACAAATTCATAAATTAGGCAGAACACAAATCTTAGCTGTTATAATTATTTTTTTAATGTGTGGGGGATTTACACCGTACTGAAAAATAAAACTGAATGCTTGTATCAGCACACACTCCCCGTGCAGACACAGACACACATCTTGAATTTAACACATTCAGACAGTGGTTAGTCAGACAGTTTCACTAAATGCAGGGAGGCTTTCATCTCCACAGACATTTCAGATAAAGATTTTCAATTAATTACTTTCTCTGTGAACTAATACAGATGAGGATTTGTTCAATCAAAGTAAACATTATGTAGCAAGTAAAATACACTTACACCACTGTGCTGATAGTGTCAGCCTTACCTTTTTTTAAAAAAACATCTAATATTAAATAGGAAACTATCATTTTTAAAAAATGCAAAACCACAAGTGCAGTTGAGATTTATATTATATATATATATAAATATATCTGGGTTAGCAAAGTGGTTCAGTCTCTATAGCACATTTTTCCACCTGAACACTATTGTACGCAGTGTGTGTAAAGACAATTTCTTCCTTTCTTATCACTGCTAGAGGCAGACACTATATTCTACAGGGCAATTAATAAGACTTGGCATTTTTTTCTTCTTTGCAATCACCCTGTAGTACGTCACTGGTTTATGACGTCAATGTTATATCATTCCACATGGCTTTACAGCAAGTGAACGTGACAGCTGAGAGCTGCTCTGCGTTTTCACCGCTCTCCCTTCCAACCGCTCTCTCTGCAGCCCTGCCTAGTTCTTGTCTGGATGGGGGCTTGGTTAAGTGTATTATTTACCCCTGCCTGCCCCCGTGGAGTGCTAACCACACAAAAAGATGGCTTCGCCCTGAATTTGCTGCCAGCACTGGTTGCCTCTAAGGTTTTACTCATGGAGTAGATTTTTTTTTTCTGCCATGTAAGCTCAAAATACAATACTACTACTATAAGGAAACAAAAAAACTTTATTCTCTTCATCGAAAAAAAAAAAAAAAAAGCGTGTCTTAGAGAGAAGTGCTGATATGTTTTTTTGGGTGTGGAAGAAGAGGTTGAAATTCAGGTTGGACCAAAAAAAAATTGTTTTGAAAAACAGTAATTTGACGTTTTCTAAGGATTCACAACAGTGCTGGTGACACTGAGTAAGATATAAAAAATGTATTTCATTTAAAAATAGTCTTAACCAAATTCAGCATATCAAATGTAGTAAAATTGGAAACTGCAAAGTTTCAGAGCTCCTTCACCATGTCAACACGTTACCTAATTTACCCCGACTTTTTTTTAGATATTATACTGAAAGAGATTTTAGCTTCACAGACTGACGTAGCGAATGCAATAAATCTAGGCTTCAGTGAGACCTTGGCACTTGCACTCAATCTATAAAGCTGTGGTTGTGCAAGAGATTTTAAGTTACTGTGGCAAAACTGATACTTACATGAACAGAATGTGGAATAGGCTCAATGGCACAAATATTTCAACCACACTGTGAAAAAAAAATTGTTTTAACTGTTGTTCTGATTTCTGGATTTGCTGTCTTCACACTGTTCCCATACATTGTGTACAACAGAGAAGACTCTTACGCGGCAGCAACCACGAAGGGTTTTCCCTCCTCTTCACTATGACACATTTATGATCACACCTACAATAAAAACATGTGGCCAGCTACTGAGACTGTCACTTAGTCTAACAAAACACTGCATACAAGCAAAGAAAAGTGACCTTTAAAAACAAGTAAAGAAATTTGTTTATTCAAAAGATAGCATTAAAATTCATCCTCAAGTTTTTCACACTAATTTCCAATTTGTGCTTGGTTCTCACTTTAAAGCCCCAGATTCCATCTGTATTTCTATTACAATAGATAAATTAAAAATAACAATGTTTAGAGAAGTAAGCAATATTGGAGTTAGTGATATGTGTGCATCCAACATTTCTCAATTCATCTTAGAGTTTCATACACAGACTTGCATTGCTTGAAACTTGTGGCATTAGCCAGCTTCAAATGATTAATAGAGCTGCACAGTGTGCTGGTATTTGTTGTAACATGTAGTACTCATTTGCAAGCCCAGCCTTTCACAATTAAACTGTTCAAAATGGTGTGGGCTGTGGTAATACACCGGTTCTCGAAAACAATAGTAGATTTCTGAGGAAAATAAACTTTCTGTGGACGTTCTCCTAGGTTGAAGGAAAAGTTTGGTTTCCTTCACAAATCAACATCTTTACTAGTCAGTTCCGGGGAATGTGCACTTTCTTGTAAAACTTTGTAGGGTTTTAACTGATTCATTTTTGATCATAAGAATTTTTGTTTTCATTCAACACGTTCTCATTTATGCTCGCGCACCTGCCTTGCATAAAACTATAATGAACATCAAACGTGTTCTCTTCAGAGGACTTGTGGGTACATTTAATGTTTCTTAGTAAAATGTACTATTATTACAATCACAACAAATAGCTGGATGCAGTTTGCACTTAATAAAATATCTGCAGAGTCACTTCAAAGTCAACAAATGTTTTGAATTTCCGAACTTTTTTGGCACCTACAGTACACCACAAAACAGAGTCTGTTCCTGATCAATATCACTGTTGTTTTTACCACAGCCCGTTAAAATCAAAAATGTTTGGTTATTTAAACTCGATTGAAAGGCCCGTATTTCAGGAATAGCTCTGATCAGCCAGTGAAAGCCAAATTTTTTATAGATAATCCTTGTGCTCTTGCCCGTCTGTTTTGAATATATGACTGTGTAAACAGTGAACTGAAAATGAAGCACTGAGGACATGAACTGTGTCGACCATCACTGGTACTTTTGCCTTTCCTTTCCCTCCTGACCACTGCTGCAACCCTTCATAAGCCTGCGAATGCTTTTTTTTACCCTTTCCGATCTTTATGAAGTCTCACGGTCTCGGTCAGGTTATTCCTTACCACGTGAAGCCACATTGCATTAGAAACCAATTGAAACTGAAGACCTGAGAAGCAGTGGTGTTCACAGGTTGCTTTACAAGCATGTTGCAATTATAATTAATTGGAAATTGCAGGTAAAGGCAGGTGCACTCACTTGTTTTGTGTTGTCATTGGACTTTTGAACTTGTATTTTCAATATAATAAATACAATCTGTTTATTTAGACGGTTAAAAATGTGACGAGAAAGGAGAAGTTACATTTGGATTTTAGGCCTGCATGTGCAGCTTTGCGTGTGCAGCCTTGCATGCATGCATGCTGTTAGAAAAGATGATAAGAAAATAAAACCAGTACTACTCTATTGCACTACTAGTGAACAAAATATCGTGAGTGAAACTTTAACCAAAACAACAGCAGGAGCCTCTGTCCAAACACATTAATAAATGGTCTGCACATAACACTTTATAAAGTTGCTTTTTTTTCACCCATACACCAGTGACGGAAGAGCTGCCATGCAAGGTGCTAGCCTGACCCGCCGCAAGCATTCTTGGGATCAGTGTGTTGTCCAAGCGAACTTGAACATATGGACAGGAGGAGGCTGGAATCGACGCGCTGACCCGATTGGTAGATGACTGCTATGTCTCCTAAGCCACATCGAGTAAAATCAGTTAATTAACAACAATTAACTGGTATGTTAAGAAAAATCTATATCTTTCAGTAGCTCTGATGAGTGCAGAAATGTGACATACCAACTTGAAGTTATAAAAATATGCAGAGCTGTATCTTCAATTTGAATTCAGAATGGATTTAATAACGAAAGTCATCACAGAGGCAACAAACTATTTTAAGGTTTTAGTCAATATTTTACCTGGACGGCTTCGGCTCTTGCTGTCATGAACATGCCGAATAACAAGCTTAAAAAAATACAAAAACAAGTTTAATACATTAAATGTCACACAATGTCTGGACATATAGACTAATACTCAGGTGTCTGCTCTCATAACTCTCACCCTAGTGTGTTTCAGGCCACATCACCCACATTTAGTTTAGACTAGACAAAAGGTCATATACAATGGGACATGAAAGTACCCACAAACTCAACACAGTACATAGATGAGTCAATCTTACTTATTTCCAACTGATGGTAATTTAAAAAATTTATTGATTTGATGTGGTAATATTTGAAAGTGTCCACAGTCTCATACATAATGGAGAGGAGGCAAAGACATTTACACTGTAAAGTACTCATTGGCATTTCCTTTACCAGCTCCATAGTTAGAGCGTACTGGTCACACTACAGTTACAGATCACACAACGACACAGCCTAACCAAAAATCATGTAGCTGTAATCTCCTTTGGCAAAATATTTAAACTGTTAAAAGGATCTTTTTTTGGGGGGGGGGGTTTCTCACATGTTTTTAAAAACATCTGACACTTAATTTCAAAAGAAAACAGGCAGGTGTGAAATGATCAAAAGTCAAAGATGTGAGAAAATTTTTAGTTTTTTCTTTTTGCCAGTATTATCTAGTTAAGTTGATGCTGAGACTTGGGCTTGACTTTTATCTACTAAACTCTATTCAACCAAGTTCCTGTGGGGGTGAAAAATGCATATTTAAAAACAAAAAAACAAACAGCAGCCCCCCTCCATTACTAGAAGACAAGAAAAACAAAACAATGGCCCTCTACATTTTTTAGAAAAGGGACATGGTGTGTGTGCGTGTGTGTGTGTTAGTTGGCGAGACAGTTTTTGTGCGAAATGTGTGTAAAGATGAAGAACAGAGATCAGCAGTGAACCCTGAGTAACTCTTTTTGAATCTTCCTTCTGTCTCAGTTTTCCTGCCTCTGACGCAAACTGTCGGTTTTGTATGAAATCACTCATTACTATATAGAGCAGTCACACTACGAAATGTTATTTCTAATATACAGTTCTTCCTCACTGACTATCAATTCAGTGAAAGGAAAAGCTTAGTCCCATCAGTGGATACAATTTAAAACATTCCCAAAATCTTGAGAGTATAAAAAAAAAACATTACAAAACAATTCTCCCCTACATTATGTGCTAGACAGCTACTACTGTTAGATATCACACCATCCCAGCAAATAAGATCTATCCCAGCATGAAGTGTTCACAACACACCAGACAGGTTTCCAGTAAGCTGCATCATAAAGCTGACACCTACAGAGACACACTCACATCACAAAATTCTCAACCAACAGCCAATTCAGTCAATAATGCATCTGACTGGCATTTCCCAAAGGAAACCCACACAGAGAAGAGCATTTGCACTGTTTTGTCCCTTTTAAATGCTAATCACTGGCCTCCAAGTTGGGTTCCTTATACTCAGACGTATACTCAGCTCATAAGTGTTCATGACTACATCAGTAATGTCTTTTCCAGCACTTCTGCACAAGTTGCGCTGCTCTTTTCACATTTTCTTATTTACGTAATTTTACAGAGCAGAAAAATTGTTTAATATGATCTGTTAGGGACTGTGGGTCACACAACTAACAGGGCAAATGAACCAGAAAAGTAATGAGCAATTAAAAATATGTATTAAAACAAAATAAAAAATAATATATATATATATATATATATATATATATATATATATATATATATATATATAAAAATCAAAAGCATTGTCCTTTTATCAACTATAGTACCTAACTAAAAATGATTGTGTGTGGTACTTTCGGTGTAACAGCTGCTGTATACCTATCTTCAGAGACACTGAAAAACTAACTACGGGGGAGCAATCAGTTTTACTCTAAAACATCAGACAGATTTAAGTCGTAAATATGTCAACACTGAAGTACATAATGGGTTGCAAGTAACTACAAGAGACGTAAGCTGAGTCAAATATGTCAAATAGCAACAGTGCTGGCATGAATTGCACTGATAATCAAGGTCAAATCAAACGATTTTCAAATACAATTGCAGCAACTTATATCTCCAAATGGGGTCCAGAAAATGCTTAATTTTAGGTGAAATTGTAAATATTTCAGCCAATGATGGAGTTGAGGCTCCTCTTGGAAAACTTACTTTTAAGAAGATGCAGAAAATAATGTTTGTCTATCCCACTGAATATAAAAGGTGTATTAGTCAAAGCAGGGTCCTAAAGTTTTTCCTACGTCTGGTATAATTCAAGCCATTTTTCAGGTTTAGTTGTCATGCACTGTTACAGGCCTAACTCAGTGTGACTGCTAATCTACTAATAGCCTAAAACACAATGAGGTGGAAAACAACTGCTGGAAATAGCGCAACGAAGACAAACTGGACATGCATTTTTTGTTCTCTTATCATTTCTAACAAAAGCTCGAAGGACACAAAAACAATGTGTGTGAGCTGATGGCTTGGCTTCCACTATACAACGACGTGTTGTGTTCTTAACATTGTTCAACAACAATAATAGTGATACAATAAGGTTTTTTTCCTTACAACAAAGTATAAGCAACATGGCAGTTTGGATGGATATCACTTGATATAGGCGTATTGGTTTACAAAAGTGATGCAAAGTAGAAAGCCGCTCACATTGCAGTAGACCCGTTAGCTCGTGTGTGTACACAGAATGTTTTCACACAGCCTACATGGGCCAGTGTGTGGAGGCAAACAAAAAGTCCCTGCATGTGTCCATCATCAAGTTGCCTTGATGACTTCAGTCACTGAGCACAACAGCAGGCCACATCACCAGCTCCGCTGCTGGTTTTTATTGTTATTCTGACAGCATGGTGTGCACGGATCACTGTCAAGACAAACGTGTAAAAGTTTCTGTTGTAGATAACCAATGAGTTCTCAATAAAATGTCAACAGACAAAGCTGAAGACACAATCCCAAAGCAAAAGGCTCACATTCTTAGGGATTTAGGAGCTATAGAGGATCTTTTTCCAATATTGATGAAAAACCTTGACTCTGTATGTACATTTCTGATGTAGTCCTGTATAATAACAACTGTAAACAATGATACCTAATTGCCTCCTGCTTTGAAAAGCCTGTCACAGCTTTATTAGGTCATTCATAATAACAACATGTGTTCTGTTTTATCACCAACTGTGTGTAATTTGCAGCATTACTACATGTTTGGCTGATTCTTTGGTGCAGTTTTGTTCTGTGAGGGAATGATTTCTACAGTAGTTCGATATGCCTTTTCACAGTAGGCTGAATGTTTTTGCCCCTGATGCACATGTGCACTCGCCGTGGCTGTGGAGGATCAGAGGCCCCACTTTTGCAACAACAACAAGACGTGGTCCTGCAGCGGGAGACCTACCTGTTCTCTGGATATACAGGGTAACGAGGGTCTGCGGGGCATTTTACAGCTGCCATAATAGCTGGTGGATGTTTCCCCCAGTGAAACGCAGCTGGACCTTCTCCTAGGTCGGATCACAGGCACCTTTTCCTCGGCGCTGGAAATCCCACTCGGTGCTTCCCTCGACGGGTAATAACGATCAAAACTGAGCCCCAACAAGGAGCCAGATGCCCCCGCAAAGCAGGCGAGGAGAGGTCTGAGCAGGGCGGGCAGACTGCTCAAACTTGTGAAGGAAACAAGCCACACGATGCTGGCGAACACCAGTATGAGAACACTGTGTTTGAGTTTGAGAGTGGGGATCAGTGTCAGCAGACCCACACATCCCAAAACGAAGAACAACCTGCCCACCATTTGCATCTGGTGCTGGTCCTCTCCCCACTGCAAAAACCGCAAAACCAAAAAATCCCCGAGGTAACACGATGCTGGCAGTGACATGAGCCAACATTTGTTGCTCTCTTTCTTTTTCCTTCTCAGGTAAAACGTCAGAAAGAAGAAAGCACATCCTATGCTGAATAAAGGACTGATGGACTGGGAGAAGCCCGACAAAAAAGTCCGCAAATCCCATAGCGAGTCACTTTGCAAGCTCCTAGAAATTAGAAAAGAAACCGCGAAAATTACAAATGCGCCGACGTAGAAGGCAGAGACCTTTAACAGTTTTGAATTAAGGATGTCTTGGTTGCAAAACCTGCACACGTTGAACAAAAATCCCCTCTGATGGTCCTGTTTAAGGGGGGTGACGCAGCTCTTCACATAGCCGTTCCTGAAGCCCTCTGAGCGGTTTACACTTCCAGCTCCGTCGTGGTGTCTTGTTTTACTGTGCAAAGTCTCTCCTTCCTCCCGTGCAGCCATGGCTCGACTGAGGCTACTCGGATCCGCTCAAAAGTCTCCGTGTTGCACGATTCACGCCGCGTTAACGCTGAACCACATGACAGTAAACCCACTCCATGGTCAGCCAAACGTGCTCCAGCACTTGGACTAAAGAAAGAAGGTGAGATGTTGTTTTTACAGAAACCGAGCTCTCTGTGGCCGCCTACAGGCCACGGCTCACACCTCAGGCCTTCGTCCCGTGGAGCTTTGGACCTCAGCTGTATCATAATACCAATCGATGAGTATCAAAAAAAATAATAATAATTACGACTAAAAGTGACGTTTTACAATTTAATCATCCAATCCAAAGCTTATTATCATTATTATTATCATTATTAATAATTATGAAGTAGTTCAAAATAAGAGTTTTTTAGACTTGATTTCTTCAATTAAATTAACTGTTTCTTTTCATAATTGAACGTCATACCAACGTATTACATAGATTAAATTATCTTGGCAATAGTCTAGTTACCTGATGTTGAAATAATATTTATAAGTCTTAAAATAATTGGACTTTTAGCCAAAGTGTTCCCCCCACCGCCATCGCTTTGCTCTGGGATCGTGTAGTTCTCCTGCCTTGTGCCTGGTATCGTAGACGATTGCCGATTACACTGATCTAAATGCTACTGTGACCGGCTGTGGTAGTGGTTGTTAGAAATATATGTAAAGGCGTTTTTTTTTTAATTATAATTGGCAAAATGCACTATAGGTGGCTAAAAACAAGGGCTTCCACAAACGTGGAACGTAATCTAGCTTGTTGGCATCATGTTCTAAGGTAAGAAAGATTCTGTTAGTTTACAATTTTTATATTTTCATGTGAAGCATATATGCAGAGGGGATAAGTAACTATATTGATTTAGAATTATATGTAGGTAGCCTACTATTGTAAGGGGCTTTACTTAAATATTTCCATTTAATTTCTTTTACTCCATATTCCAGAGTGAAATGCCGTACTGCAGTAGCTACTTACTGATTGCTGAAGAAGATCCATATCAAAATATATAATCAATTAATAACCTATAACTTCTCAACAAATTGGTTCCGCTTTTGCCTGTGTTTGTTCCACACCAGGCTCCTTTGATAAAACAGATTGTTGTCCTTATTTCTCCTGGTGTTTCTGAATTTCACTTGCCACATTTCTATCTTTTAAAAGTATGTTTAAAGAATCTGGACTAGACGTGTCCATTTGTGCTGTCATCTGAATCAAAATATATTTAAAATTCATTGTTTTCTTCGTGGAGTAGTTTTATATTTTAAGTAGATTTTAAGTAGCCACATAAGCATAAATAAAGTATTTCAAGTGGTACTTTTCTTTTACAGTAGTCTAGCCTGTTCTTTTAACTAAGTATTGAGTTTGTTTAAGCTACAATTGTGCTCTGGCCAACTTAAGCAACTGTGTTGTTACAGAGTAGTCTTGGACCTACCACAGACAGCTAATTGGCCTATTAAACAGTGTACACTTTGACATGTCACAGCAGAAAAAGCACAGGTGTAATTATTAATATGGATGATGATTGCATACCACTTAGGTTTGCCAGTTCCAGATGCATTATACTGGCTCACAGGCATGGTTTACTGGAACCTTTTAAAAGGACAGAGACACTTTTAATGTAATTAGTTACACCTGCTGCTGTGACAGGTTAACATGTCTGCTGTAAAAGGGGACTGTGGACAGGCAGTTTTGTTAATACAATATTTTATTGCAATTAAACTCAGTGCACTTACATTTAAAAGCATACAGCTAAAAACAATGGGGATACAAAGAAAGAACACGTGACAATAAAAAAAAAAATAAAGCAAGTGCCCACAACCCACAAGAAACTGCATGTGTCTCTGTGTACTATATAAGACCATGGTCCTTAAAAACAATGGCACACATTGCAAAATTAGATGCTGATGAAAATATATCAGTGTCACTTGTGCAGACAATACTTGTTAGAGGTAAATTCATTATTTATTTTGATCTTAAAATGTGTTTTTATATATATGTGTTTTATATATTTTATAATGTGTCAATAGATATAATAGAAGGATAAAATATATTAGTACCCTAACACCATTTTAATATATAATTATGTCATATTGTTCATCCATCAGGGTTGCCATAAAAAGTAATTCTCAGTAATTGGAAGCGAGGTATTCAGAGAACCTAAATACTGCAGTACAATTTTCATTTTGGGTCTTTGGCCACTAGTTGTTACATTGTTGTTTTAGGCTGAGAAAGAAATAATGAAATATTTGAACTATTTTCATTTTAAAAAACCGGTTCATTTCAGTTTCTATGCACTGCGTCACTAAGGCTAAACTTCCACTGGAGGGTGCTGCATGCCTTCATGATCAGTTTTAAATGGCCTTACTTAATTACTGGGGGTCAGTCTTTGCATTATAAATTGTTTTTTGGTGTTCGTGATAGAGTGACCAAGTCTCAAGAACATTGCAACAGTGAGACCTGATATAACAATAATCCCCAAAGTGCAAATTGTTAGTCGATGTGAAAAATGTGGTACGCTGTCCAAGATGTAAACTAGTTACAACAAATACTGAGTACTTGGTTTTGAATGTGTGTTTTGTCTCTCTTTTGTTTAAATACAAAACAGGAGCAACATTTTTCCACAATGTGAACATCTGCTAGTTTCACAGTTTTCTTTTTGATAGCAACTCAATATTTTAAGATGTTGTTATTACAGACATATTTAAGCAATGTGTATATAATAACTTCTTCAGGGAATAGGGATAATCAAAAATCAATTGTAAGGGTTTTAAGGGAATTATTTGTGTATGTGTTGTGGAAAATATTATGCTGATAGATTGTAGAAAATATTATGGTAATAGATTGTAGAAAATATTATGACAATAGATTGTAGAAAATATTATGCTATTAGATATGTATTGAAATACTGTTGTACTCATAATAAGAAGTAAGTATCACAAAGTGCATTTGTGCAACTCAGGAGGTTAAAAACAGAGCATGAATGAAAGTGCTGTACAGAATAGAACTGAATCTGAAAAACAGGTGTGTGTGTGTGTGTGTGTGAATAAAGTCTATTTTATTGGTTGAGGGAGGTTGTCTTGGGGATACCAAAGCAGGGAGCTGGAGCCAGCTGCGAGGGATGCAACAGGGAAAATAAGGAGGCTGTCTATATATAATTGGGTCCAGGGAGAGACAGATGTCAGACTTCGTGCCCTGACAATCTTTGTGTTGTCACTAGGGAAGAACTCTGACCCGGAGCTCTGGTTATATTTTCACTTCTGTTCATATTATTCTTATTCAGATTACTTGTAACCAGGATTGAACTAAAACAATAAAATCTTGTTCTGAGAATAAGTCGTAGTCCTTCTCTATTTTGAACAGCGCAACAGTGTGTGAGTGTGTTAAAGAGAGCCTACAAGAAATTGTAATTAGAAATATGTTAAAACAGGAACAGAAAAAACTCTAAATATACTTAGTTAAAAGCCTCACACATAACATTGTGTAGCTGGTCCAGCTGAGTACAGATGTAGTGTAAACTGTGACAATGAGAGGAAGCAATTGGTAAAATAAACCTCCCCTCTGTGCAACACTTTAACACCTGTGGCTTCTCTTAGCAGAAATACTTGCAATGTGACGAACCATATAAGAAGTCTGTTGAAAGCACAAAGTTGAGAAAGTTGGGTAGGACTCCCCTTATAGCATTTAATCTCAATGCAGATTGACGCAGGGCAAAATAACAAAATAACCATAACTAAAGCATTGGGGCTGCTGTGGTGGACGATGTAAGATTTGAGGAGATGTTTTAAAACTCTAATTACACAGTGTGTGTGTTGGTATATGTTGCACTTTATCGTGATGGGGTGAATCCCTCAGGCTTTACAAAACCACTCTGTGGACAAATAGAGGACAGCCTGCAGCAAGTGGTTTGTCTCCAGCTTCTCTCAGAAACTCGCCTATGTTAATGGGGCTAGTGTAATATCTGTAGATAAAAAGCCTACATGACCAATTGCAATTGGTCCCTGTCTTACCAAAGACCTTATGATAGTTTCTGCACAGAAACTTGTGATTACAAACGATTTTAAAAGAACTGGAGGCATTTTCTGCTTTCGCGTTTTTTCCTCACGTGTTTGACCCTTCTGACGCACGGTAGTAGTGATGTGGCTCAGAAAGTAATCTTCCACGTCACGAGGAAGTAGTGGAGAGCCGAGGAGACAACTCGTCCAGAGGAGCTGCTTCTTTTTACAGATGTAAATACCCCTAGCTGGATATCGAAGGTCACTTCAGAGGATAATTGTTGTGCACTTAGGTATGTTAATCAACTTAATTTTAACTAAGACGAGTGGTGTTTTGTTTTTTTTGACCGGTGTAACAGCTTCGACATCTAACTAGCTAACGTACTGTCCTCCATTTCAGCCTGGGCACAAGCTAAGCAGGCGTTAGCTCACATTAGCTAGTTAGCAACTGAACCGGGCGTTAATGTTATATCTTAGAGTAATCGAACCATTTAAATAGTCGAACTACTAATATGGGTTTGCGTTTTATTGAGGTTTTGCTGCACCATTATTGTTGATATCGGAAGCAGGGTCATCCCCGCTGTGGCAGAAGCTGCATTGTACAAGACTGTTGAGGTTCCTTGTCAGTTTTTTTTACTTGCTTTATTTGCCTACGGGAATATTGTAAGTTTAGCTGTGACAGCACTTTTCTGCAGTTTTGTGAGGTAAAACTGTAGTTATTACACTCCAAATCGGTAGTAAATGCAAAACAAAATGTTATGACTTGTAATCGTGACCTCATGAAAATGATGAAGTATAGAAGTATATAAAGGCTTCTTTTAATACTATATAATTTAACAATGTAAAAGTCATAAGTAAGTAATATGCTGCATTCACGACAACCACGATGTAAATTGAGTATTATCTGAGTAATTATAAGGGAATTTACTTACAGTAACATAAAAGTACGATTATAAGGCATTCTTAAAATGTTACGTGTTTTGTGTGATACATCTGTAATGTTACTACAATACAGTCAGCTTTTAGTCTGTTTTTCATAAATTGGAGCCAAGTGTATTGTCTGTTCCACTTAATTGTCTACGTTGACTCCCTGGTACTTGTAGTCTGTTACAACCTCCTCCTCCTCACCACAAATTGAGAGAAGACTGCCAAGAGACTTAGATTCTAAGTCCACCTACAATTCTTTTGTTTTGTTGATATTGAGCTTTAGATAATTAAGCCGACAGAATGGTTATAGTGGTTATTTTCATTTGTTTGGGAACAGAGAACAGCTGCAAAAAGACAAAGTAATTTCCGTCTGGTATTAATAAAGTACTTTTCACGTCCTTGTAGTGGGGTAAAAGTCCAATATTTTATTCTGAATTGCTGTAGAAATTTAAAGTTTACTTAAATAATGTACAGGAACCTAAAGTCTGAATCTACTATAATTGTTAAATAAGCAATCACTCCCCTTCCACTTTCTACATTTTATCTACACTTTTTTAAGGACTCAGTCTCTGCCGCATTTTCACTTGGTCTCGTCTTGGTCTCAGAGAGGATTGAGAGGACTGAGAATTTCTTTTCAAGACTGGTCAAGACCACCAGTCTTGACCAGTTCACTAAATTGCCTGAGCATTTAGTGAGATTCGATGTAAAACATCCTGCTTCAAATTACCTGCAGCCAATTACTTCACTTACTTCGGATTTTAAATTATTGGCTGTCACCCCTCCCTGCTACCTTTCACTCATACTTCCAGGAAAAGATGTCTTAACTTTCTGAGTTTTCTTTAGTGTGTGCGTTCATGTCACAGTAGAGTGACAGCACAGGGGGAGAAAAAGGGGAAAAAAACACACTGAATCTCCAACAGCCCATTCCTTGGCCTTGACTTGGTTTTGGTATTATATTGGTATCGATACACTAAGGTCTTGGTCATGATATGGTGTCGGTTACACTGCTTATTATACTACACAGATGTTCTTGGGGCAGTCATAGACACCCATTTCCCAGACCACCTGTAATGCACACAGGCACATTCTAATAACTTGGTTGACCAGGCCTTTATTATTAGGATATATTCTCTCCTGCAACAAACGCGCATATGAAATAAAAGTGTTTTATACGACATACAGGCAACTTCAGTATAAAGTAATATTGAATAAATATTGCAATAGTAGATGCTTGTGTTCACTAAAGTTCATAAAGAAATTAATGGTTCACCCAGTAGCTTTTGAAAAAATATGCTTAACATGACTAAAAAAACTTTTTAGGTTAGGATGTCATTTAATTGTATAGTGCATGTGCCTGAAGAGTTTTTAGTTTTAAAAGAAAGAAGAGCTGTTTAAAATATTTTACGTTTTTGCTTATTGTTGTTGCCACTTTTTCCACAGGCCATTAAGAGATGACTTCTTAATGAGTATCTTAGTGATGAAGGACAAAGTTTCCAATTCTTGTTCAGTGTATACATAATCACCTGAATGTAATATGAGCTTTCAACAATCTGGACTCAACAAACAGTGAAGAAGTGGTTATATTTGGTAAATCAAACTTTGTAGACTCTGTCTACTCTGTTTGTCAGTTTTCCTGTAAAGAAAAGTAATTGGTTGACTACTCTAGGTTTTAAAGAGACAAGAAGAGTTATTCATTTTCATTTTAACATTTTCCAATAACATGTTCAGCTGTTTTATAGATATGATGCTATGTTTTATTCTGTTTTATAGATGTGATGGTGTTCAGTAATTCTATCAGGATTATTTCTACATTTTTCATAGTTTATGTGAGCATCTTGTAATTAAAGTTCACATTTTATTTATGCTTTTATTTAATCTTTGTACTTTTTTGTCCTTGATTTACTACATCTACTTTTTTCCATTTCATAGGTACTATCCAGTGAGCAGAATTCTTTGGGATTCTTCTAAACGGATAAAAGCCCAGCAGCAAAATGACAGCTGCAGAAAACGTTTGTTACACTCTGATCAATGTCACATCTGACTCGGAGCCCCCTTCTGAAGTCAGTCTCAAGACAGATCTAGGTAATTATTCCTAATGATAGCTTGCATAACTATGGCACTAAAATATTACTGTAGTAAACTAAGCAGAGGGAAAAAAATAATACCAAAAACATTTTCCTCATCTCAGTATTACCCATCCAGCATTGAGAATTTTTTTTAAAGCAAAGTACATTATCTCTTTTCTGACACAAATAAAAGATAATATATACACCTCACTGTCAAAACAAATCTCATATGAGTTACTTCTTTAGCAGAAAGTAGTTTCAGTGAAAACTTTAGATTTTGTAATTTATCCTAGTAATGCAGAGATGAAGATGTGTTAAAGCATCTATCAAGTATCTGAACCACTTTTCCTGTAAAGAGGTTTGCTTAAATCTATCCCAGCTGTCACTAGGTAAGAGAAAAGACAGGTCACCAGTCTACAACCAACAAATGAAGAAATCAAATTTTAATGTTCCCATACTCAGAGATAACTTTCATTCTAGTGTTGATGCCATTGCAAAATAATAGAAATACACAAACTCAAGTAATAAAAACAAACAAAATTTTGAATTCTTACTGCTGCCCCGCACATCTTCACATCCCACCAACATCTAAGTGCATCCTGCACTAGTAGACCAGATTAAGCTTGAGACATCATAGGTGACTTCTCACTTAGCACTGTATTTAGTGCAATTCAAAGCTCTGGTGTTCCATCATATGGTGTCACCATCACTACAGTGTAGGAAAGCTGTAACCTGTGTGATTTGTTTTTCCTTTACAAATGACTAAAATGATTTATTGCTTATCAAACTAATTATAATACCTATCATTACTTCAGTAATGAGGATATTCATCTTTTAACAGAAAAGGGGGAGATAAAGGCAAAGACTGAAGCCCTGAAGAAGGTCATAATCATGATCCTGAATGGTGAGAAGTTGCCAGGTCTGCTGATGACGATAATTCGCTTTGTGCTGCCACTTCAAGATCACACCATCAAGAAACTTTTGCTGGTTTTCTGGGAGATTGTTCCCAAAACAACTCCAGATGGCAAACTGCTGCAGGAGATGATTCTGGTCTGTGATGCCTACAGAAAGGTAATCTAACTAAAACGCAGGTGGTTGTTATCATCTGATGATATGATCAATCAGTTGTCCTCTTCATTGTAATACACCTTCTGTAACAGCAGAGAACGTAATTCTTATCACAACAACACTGTAAAATGGAAGGAGATGGTTAATTTTTTAGGAGATTTTTACGACATGGTAAATCCACCGAATATATGTGTTAAGCTTCAACCAACGTCTTCTGACTTATATATTGTAATAATAGTGTAACTTTTAAAATAATGATTTTAGTGGCAAATTATGATATAATCGCCTTTTTTTAACATCAGGACCTGCAGCATCCCAATGAGTTCATCCGTGGCTCCACTCTGCGTTTCTTGTGCAAGCTGAAGGAGTCTGAGTTGCTTGAGCCTCTCATGCCAGCAATCCGTGCCTGCCTTGAGCATCGTCATAGCTATGTGCGTCGCAATGCTGTCCTGGCCATTTACACTATCTATAGGTAAAAAGTGTTTTATATTTTATGTTCAGTTGAGTGTGTAGACATTATTGCACAATGAGCAACTGATGACATTTGTGTGTTTTAGGAACTTCGAACATCTCATCCCAGATGCTCCAGAGTTGATTCACGATTTTCTTGTCAATGAGAAAGATGCCAGCTGTAAGAGAAATGCTTTCATGATGCTTATTCATGCAGATCAGGTTTGTAAGATATTATCCTCTTCTTTCTTACACTACATGCTGTAAGTTAGGCCTAACTTAAATAGTGTATTTCACATTTCTGCACATCACAGGATCGAGCTCTGGATTACCTCAGCACATGTATTGACCAAGTTCACACATTTGGTGACATTCTTCAGCTGGTCATTGTTGAGCTGATTTACAAAGTGAGTCAAGACCTTTTATTTGTCTAACTTTGAAGCACAACAGGATACTAACAGAAGAGCTGCTTCAATGTCTGTACTGTTGCTGTGTTTGTTCTGTTAGGTTTGTCATGCTAACCCCTCTGAGCGTGCCCGGTTTATCCGTTGCATCTACAACCTGTTGCAGTCCTCCAGCCCAGCTGTGAAGTATGAGGCAGCTGGAACTCTTGTTACTCTCTCCAGTGCTCCCACAGCCATTAAGGTACATCACCAAAACTTTGTCTTTAATTTTGTGTATGACTCTTATGTGGCATGGACAATGTACAACTATGCATTCTGTGTGTTGTGAAACTCTAGGCTGCTGCCCAGTGCTACATTGATTTGATTATTAAGGAAAGTGATAACAATGTCAAGCTGATTGTTCTTGATCGCCTGATTGAACTGAAGGAGCATCCCACTCACGAGCGTGTACTTCAGGTACTTTTTGGCTGTGTTTAGTTTTTTATGCAATTAACAATATTTGATTTGTATAATATTTGCCTAATATTGCCTTTTTAGGTGCGATATTTGCTATTAAAACAAACATCCATATTTTCACATATATATATATATATATATATATATATATATATATATATATATATATATATATATATATATATATATATATATATATATATATATATATATATATATATATATACACACATATACGTATGTGTGTGTGTGTGTGTGTATATATATATATATATATATATATATATATATATATATATATATATATATATATATATATATATATATACACACATATACGTGTGTGTGTGTGTGTGTATATATATATATATATATATATATATATATATATATATATATATATATATATATATATATATATATATATATATATATATATATATATATATATATATATATATATATATATATATATATATATATGTGTGTGTGTGTGTGTGTGTGAGGAAAATATCCAAATCTTATGGTGGTCATCAATGTTTTGTTTTGTTTTTTAACTCAGGACCTTGTGATGGACATTCTGCGTGTTCTCAGTACTCCTGACCTGGAAGTCAGAAAGAAGACATTGCAGCTGGCATTAGACCTTGTTTCATCTCGCAACGTGGAAGAGGTTGGAGTCATCAATGTTTTGTTGCTGTTTTTATGTTTCATCGTGGACTTACAGATAAATGTGAATATACCGGCAATATAGTGACATCTATTTGTTTTCCAGTTGGTGATCGTTTTGAAGAAGGAGGTGATAAAGACAAACAATGTAACAGAACATGAAGACACTGACAAGTACAGACAGCTGTTGGTGCGCACCCTCCACTCTTGCAGCGTGCGTTTTCCTGATATGGCGGCCAATGTTATACCTGTGGTGAGTTTTCTATATTTTAGGTGCATTGAAAAGAAGATGCTCTTGAATTGTGCTTTATTCAGTAGGTTTTTACTTCTCTATCTGTTGATATGATTTACAGCTGATGGAATTCTTAAGTGACACTAATGAGGCAGCTGCAGCTGATGTGCTGGAGTTTGTACGGGAGGCCATTCAGAGATTTGACAACTTGCGACCCCTCATCATCGAGAAGATGCTGGAAGTTTTTCATGCCATCAAAACTGTCAAGTAAGTCTTAATAAGCACATTCAGGGGTATATTAATATGGTCTTTTTTCACAATTTGTCCCCCTATAACTTAAAAAATGTATAAAGCAAGAGATAAAGTAAAATTATTTGAGATAGATAAGAAGGTAAATTGTAAAGCATTGTTTTTGTCAATGCATACTAATGAGAAGACAGTACTGTAAGTCTACTGGAACTGACCAGCCAGTTTAAGCATGCAGCAATAGCAGTTGGGCACTTTCTCTAATCAAAAAAGAGGTGCCCAGATGTGATTAATAAAAAATCTAGATAAAGATAAAGTGTACAAATGTGTGTATGCTGAAAGATGTCTTATTAAAAAGATCATCCAAAACGTGAAAATATGTAAGAAAATAAAACTCTACTTTTATTTTTGTTCTTAGATTTCAGTGACTCGTTACCTTACCGGATTTGTTCTCTTCCATAACATTTTTGTTTTCTGGGAGTCATGCCTTATAACGTCTGTGCATTTTCCAGGTTGTCAGATGTTTCATTCACTTGGTGGGGTTTTGGTATTTAATCAGTGTACAAGTATATGGTAACAAGTTTGTTAGTTTGTGAACTTTGTCACCACTTTTGTGTTTCAGGATCTACAGGGGAGCACTGTGGATCTTGGGAGAATACTGCAGCACAAAGGAAGACATCCAGAGTGTGATGACAGAAGTTCGCAGGTCCTTGGGAGAGGTATGTTTGTCCATTGTTTTTAGAATTCAATGTAACACAAGCTTACTAGTAAGTCCCAACTTATCACATATATACGTTGTCTTTGTCTTATGTGGACAGATTCCAATTGTAGACAATGAGATAAAGAAAGAAACAGGAGAGGTAAAGCCAGATGATGAAGTCAGTGCAGCCCCAGCACAGAAGCTGGTAACCGAGATGGGCACGTATGTGACACAGAGTGCCCTCAGCTCCTCCAGGCCCTCAAAGAAAGAAGAGGATAGGTAAAAATTGCACACTGTGGAGAAATATTGCAATATTCCATTGATTATATGGAGTTTGCTCATTGAAAGCATCCAGCTCTCTCACTTAAGCACTGCTACTGTTGTTCCAGACCCCCACTCAGAGGGTTCCTAATGGATGGAGACTTCTACGTGGCAGCTTCCCTGGCCACCACACTAACCAAAGTGGCCTTGCGCTATGTTGCTATTGTTCAAGACAAAAAGAAACAAAATGTAAGTTCTCTTTCCTTTGAAGGAAGGTAACAACTTATTTAAAATTATTTCCCCAGCCACCTTTCCATCTAATTAATGCTCTCTTGACATTCTTCTTAGTCGTTTGTTGCAGAAGCCATGCTGATAATGGTCACTGTGCTGCACCTGGGCAAGTCTTCTCTGCCCAAGAAGCCAATTACAGATGACGATGTGGACCGCATCTCGCTGTGCCTGAAGGTCCTGTCAGAGTGCTCGCCACTTATGAATGACATTTTTAACAAGGAGTGCCGTAAATCCCTGTCACATATGCTGACGGTCAGACTGGAGGAAGAAAAACTGTCACAGAAGGTAATTACACTTGACTCAGAAGGCTGAACTTCTTACTGAGCCTGCTGACAGTCAGGCACAACCTAAGCATAATCACAAGTAGAGGATGGGAAGACATTTTGGGTGTATTTGTGGATCCAGCCCTTCTTTTGTTGTTATAGCAAATGTGCCATTATGTTTGTAGCATTATGTTGAAGTGATGTGTTTTTAAAAATGTATGATCTTAAAATCCAACATTAATATGTAAATTAGGGCCCCTGGTTTCCCTTTGCATGAGCAGCATCACTGTTACTGCATTTTTTGTATTCATTCTGCACAGCTGAAGTAATTGTTATCTTCAGTTTCTGTTGTGTTAATTCTTCTGGAAGATGCGTACGTGTCGTAATATTCTCCAAAAAAATAATTATGCTTGCTCTTTTTTTTCTGGCCACAGAAAGAGTCTGAGAAACGTAATGTAACAGTGCAGGCAGACGACCCCATCTCCTTTATGCAGCTGACAGCCAAAAATGAGATGACTTCTAAAGAGGACCAGTTCCAGCTCAGTCTGCTGGCTGCTATGGGCAACACTCAGAGAAAGGAGGCTGCTGATCCCCTGGCTTCAAAACTCAACAAGGTACACCACAAACCTGGCAGAGCTCTTTCATTCGGGAGAACTGGGAAATATGTTAATTAAAAAATACCCTTTTGTATCATATTTGTCATGGTTGATGATGCGGTTTCATTGCATAGTGGAAAAAACAGCACATAATTTGCTTTTTAGTTATTGTTATTTCCATTTTTGGCTATGAGTATAAATATTTTTAATACAAAGAAAAGTGAATAATTTTTCCTCCCACTCAAGTTCTTGTGGTGCACTCTTTATTAACCTGTTAGGAAATGGATGACAAAAAACAACTCTTAACCACTTACTTTGAGGAAATACTCATGTTATTATAATTAAAGATAAAGTTTGATACATTTTTTTCCAATCTAGGTGACACAGCTGACGGGTTTCTCAGACCCAGTGTATGCTGAAGCCTATGTTCACGTCAACCAGTATGATATTGTGCTGGACGTGCTAGTGGTCAACCAAACCAGTGATACTCTCCAGAACTGCACTCTGGAACTGGCCACTTTGGGTTAGTCTAGTTATTTTCTACCTTGCTGAATAATTGTAGACCTATTGGTTCAAGTCTGTCAAATCTGTGTTTTTTCTTCGTACTCTAAAATGAAATTTATCAATATACAGGTGATCTAAAGTTGGTTGAGAAGCCTTCACCTTTAACTCTGGCCCCCCATGATTTTGCTAACATTAAGGCCAATGTCAAGGTGGCTTCAACTGAAAATGGCATCATATTTGGCAACATTGGTAAGAGACATGTTGTATCACTGCGATTTGTACAAGTTGTGTGTGTTTTTCTCAATGTAAACAGAGCACATTGTCTTATTTGTGGGGGTGTTTTGATTTTTTCAGTCTACGATGTGTCTGGAGCTGCCAGTGACAGAAACTGCGTCGTCCTCAGTGACATCCACATTGACATCATGGACTACATCCAGCCAGCCTCCTGCACCGATGCAGAATTCAGACAGATGTGGGCAGAGTTCGAGTGGGAAAACAAGGTAAGCGCTGTAGTGCTACTTTGTCCGACTGGCTTTGTTGACATCAATCAACTGCAGCTCATCATCATCAGTCAATTTATTAGGTTTATTGTTCTGCAGTTTTCTCAACTACCATTTTTAAGGGAACACATTGATTTACATTCTACAAATCAATAACAATAACTGGAAAAATTGAAAGAGGGTCATTATAGAGTCTTTCTTTTTGGTAGGTGACCGTAAACACCAACATAACCGATCTGAATGAGTACCTCCAACATATCCTCAAGTCCACTAATATGAAGTGTCTGACTCCAGAGAAGGTCAGTATAAGATATTAAACAGAGCAGAGCAAAGAAAAGTAAATTAGGTTCTAATAAAACTCTTTTCTTCTACTTCTTACAAACCAGGCCCTATCTGGCTTCTGTGGCTTCATGGCTGCCAACCTTTATGCTCGTTCTATCTTTGGAGAAGACGCCCTGGCTAATGTCAGCATTGAGAAGCCGATTCACCTGGGCCCTGAGGCACCTGTCAACGGACACATACGTATTAGAGCCAAAAGTCAGGTGGGTCAAAGCTGTGACTCCACATACCTTTATTCATCTGAGACGTAAAGTCTGAATTTATTTAACCTCAACACAAGTAATGACACCACTTCATCATTTGGAATTACAACATTTTTAATCTGATATCTCATTTAAAAACAAATTGAACCGAATGGACAAGAGCAGTATGGAATGGAATGGCTTATTACATGTGATTTTTGCATTAAAGTTAACCGCGCTAGGAACTGTGCATCATATTTGTTTGAGTATGTTACAATAAAAACTTCCTCCTTCATTCCACAGGGGATGGCCTTGAGCCTCGGTGACAAAATCAACCTCTCCCAAAAAAAGACAAACATCTGAGCCCTCTGACTTTGTAAAACTCATTGCTGTTGTCTTTTATCACTCATTTCACAGCCTTTTCATCACCGCACATTAAAAACTCAGTATGGTCAGTTGCTTCTGTGCTGATTTGTTTTTTTAATCACCTTTGTCTGACAACATCTAAATGTCTCTGTCCCTGTTTAATTTTCAATAAACTTATGTATTAAAAGAATGACAAAATGTGGCATCATGCTGTGTTGAGTCAGAACTTCGTCTGTAATTATGGACATTTTTTAATTTTTGTGTTTTCTATAGTTGACTTTATTTCATTTAATAAGACAGATGGTATTTTTTCAGGTATTTATGATAAAATTAAATGTGAGCAGGGATTTCCTTGACTGTTCTTTTCTAAAACATTTTGTACCTTAAAGATTTAATTAGTTTTAACTAAAAGCCAAGGTTTTTGTAAAAGCTTTATCATACAATGGACAGTTTCTTTTTGCTTTCTTCTGGGAATTTATGTTGTACATGTGGTGCAATACAAGATCTTTAACTAAGTGATTTCAAAGACATGTGAGACTCTTTGAGGCCATTGTTTCCCAAAGTGAGGGGACTGGAGCTCCTGCTGGGTCCAGTTTATGCCTCTTGGCTCTAATTAGAATTCTTCAGATGCCTTAAAACATCCTTGAATGGACCAGGATAGGTTTTTATTGAACCTAGAGGTTGATACATTGCAGAGACTTCAAAATGCTCTCAGCAGATTTTACAGTCAGTGTTACGAAGAGATGGAGATGCATTAGCTCTGCCAGGGACCTGCGTATTTCACGAGGGCTCCTATTTATAATTTTAAAGTAAATGAACATTTATGGGATTATGCCAGATTAAAGGTCATACATTTACAGAAATTGTGAAAACTGTCTGGGGGGTTGAATAGAAGGTGAAAGGTGGCTTTGAGGTCAGAGATTTATCTGTGATAAGTAAACAGCTTTTTGCCTGGACAGTCACAACCAAGCTATTGTGTTCAGTCTTAAGTCTACAGGCTCTTTGAATGTATTGTAGCTGTTTCTCGTAATAGTCACAATCATAGGTAAAGCCCCTAATGTGACATTTTGCACCTTGTGTTTCTGTAAAGGCAGAAACTCAAAGGATTAAAAGCTTGACCTGAATAATTTAAACCCACTCACATGTGAGACGGGAGCTTTAGAAACACTGTCTATACTGGATGAATTAATTCAAAATGATGGATGAAGGTCAGAAACATTTTTTTTTTATAGTAGTTCAGTTTCATGTCCAGTCTCTCCTTTGACAGTAGGTGGCGCAGCATGTATTAAAGCATCACGTGGTGGTATTCTGCATAGTAAAACATCATGGGAAGATTGACATGGTTGTGTAACACAAGTCGTGATTCTAGCACTAAAGGAAAGTGTGTTATTTCAGATAAGAGTCCTTAAGCTTTTTATTATCACCTTAGTGACGACACCACATACTTAATTAATTAATTGAAATTAAAAGTAGCCGGAACCATTCTCACAATATTCCTCCACACAGCACAAATGAGTCTAACATTTATCTGTATAGCTACGTACATTTATGCGTGACATTTTTATCAGCCTTTTTCTTGTTCAGTGGTATGACTGTATTTATCTATGGGCATCTTCAAAATTTGTAATGTTATTCTGGTATTATAGTTTAGATTTTCTAATAATTCTCATGTAATTTTGAGTGCATTTATGTAACGTCTGTAATGACTGAGAGAGGCCGCTTTACCTTTTTGGCAACCAATAATTTCTCATTCTGGTGAGTATTTGATGTAGAAAAGTGTGTAATAAATTGTACAAATTTACTGAATCAACTTATGGTGACCCCACGGAGGAATGCAGGCATGTGAAAAATAGTGTAGTTAATAATATTAATTTAAAAAAGGCTTATTACAATAAAGTATTGTTTTTCAGACATTGTTACAATATAATAGATGGCCATGGAAAATTATAAGACAAATTATTTCAAAATGCCAATGTATGGGTTTCTATGTGTGTTTGTGTGTGTGTGTGAGGGGGGTGAGAGTGAGGTCAGCATCTTTCACTGGGTAGTTTGCCAAAGCACAAATCTAAATTTCATGAACCCACGTTCTGCCCAGTCAGACACCTGAAAGGCTTCATTTACATAATGACGAGAGCTGCGGGACACATTTATTATCACTAAACAACAGCGTGTAATTACTGTAAGCAGGCGTTGCTTCTGTGTGTGCAGACTGTGTGACTGCAGGGGTGTGTTATTAGGTCTCAGGACAGGGCAGGAGAGTGGGCTGCGCTCGTGTGTAGGGGGTGTTGAGGCAGTCCCTGCCTGTAGAAGGGCCCCTAGCGCCAGACATTAGTACTGGCCTGGCTGATTACTCCCACTGTCGGATCCACATCGCGAACATCGCAGCTTTATTCGAGGCTGAAACACGGTCAGACGTATGGACCGGCGCCCGTAGCTCCGGGATCCCTGTCGTTTCATCCGTGCACACAGCGGACTAAGCCGACAACCCAGCTTTGGCACGTCTTCGCGCCCCGGCGTCTCCACTGCAGGGCCTCTTCAGTTTACAGGAAAAAAGTGGGTGTTTGCTGCTCACTGGTGTTTCGGCAGCGGCGGCAGCAGCGGCGGCGGCGAGCGCAGCGAAGTGTCCTCGATGGCTGGCTGGAAGGACGGATCGGTGCAGGAGAAGTATCGGCTGGTCGTGGTCGGAGGCGGCGGTGTCGGAAAATCAGCTCTGACTATCCAGTTTATTCAGGTCAGTCCAGCTCGACCCTCCCTTGAATCGAGTCGAGCCATTGCTTTGATTTCAGTGCTTATCCGAAAACACTGCGAATGAGGAGGAGGAGAAGGGGGGGAGGCCAGACCCGGGAGCCCCGTAAGCGGATCCCGGGTCTGTGCGCTCCTGCACTACTTTACCGAGGCCTGCAACTATTTACCGATGGGCTGATAGAAGATGTTGATGAGATATGGGAAGTGTAAGTGGGGAATTCAGCGAGGGTGGACTGCTGTCACTTTAACTCGATGGTTTCCGACGCATCCACTTCCACTTTGCGCTTTTCGTCAAAAGAGAAAGGAAAAGTGGGTCTCCTGAGTCGTCCCGTTTTATTAAGTTCGTCTGCGAAGTCAAGTAGCACATTTAGAGACAAGGCGATTTTGCTGTTGAAATGTTAAACTGTAGTGTGTCTAGAAAAATGCCAGACTTGTGAAAGCTAGAGGAGAGTGGACAAAAAAAAAAAAAAAATCACATGGTGTGTATCCTCAGACTGAATGGTACTTTTAAATTTAGTCCCCAAAGTGTTGGAGCCCATTACAAATATGTGAAGTGGAGTTAGGCTTGAGTGAGTGTAAAATAAACAGCAGCAGCACAAAATGTCCATTCAAAGATTTTGGTTGGAAGACAAACAGCTTATTAATGTAAATATTCTTAGAACTTAAACTTTACCTGCCCCCGGCAGTTTTTAGTCACCTACTTGAAAGCTCATCCATGTCACATATAAAAAGCATGTAAACAGTTTAACTCCCTCCATCCTTGGGGGCTTTCCAGCAAACTGCACTCACAGTCTGCCTCACTTTGACCTTCCAGGCTTTCATGACAGTCATTTAGGAGAGGGCTCCCTTCTTAAAAGTCCCCCCACCACCACACAAACACACACACAATGTTTGAAGGAGATGACAAACTTTGCCCTTTGCCTGGTGAGACCCCCCCCCCTCCCTTCATGTAAGTGAGTGTCACTGATGCAGGCTCTGGCTTCCAGGAGACCAGACTGCAGGCAGCTGCATGTCTCCACACTGTCAGACAATAGTGGACTGGCACATGTTTCAGGGTGGGGGTGAAAGGCTTGTGTGTGTGTGTGTGTTTGGGGGGGAGGTTGTGTCTAACGAGGGTTCAAAAAGCTCATTAACTGCATACCAAGTAAAAGGGATCGCATAGATGTGGCACAGATTTTTTTCCACGGCTTAGTGACTGCACTGACCTGAAGTGGTGGAGCCTGTGCTGTCGCTGACATTAGCACGATAATGTGAAAGCTAATTTTTAACAATAATTTCTGTTGGTTCACTGAGCTCAACACAACCAAGGTGTGTGTTTTGTGGAATTGGGGAATATAAACAGATTTTGATATAGTATAAGATTCCAAAATGTATCATATCAAGCTGTCTGCTTCGTGCTGTTTCTGTAAACTTCAGCATATAGTGTTGTTTTTGTGCATTGATTTGGGGATTCAGCATTAACATTCACATTGTATTTTGTACTCAGTTTGACCCACAGTTAATTTCCTTTCCAGCTTTTCTCACTGCAGACTGTTATCTGGTGCTGTGAGATGCTGACATGGTCGCTGCAGAAGCAGAATCCGCACACAATAGAAAAGTTCTTAGCAGTCTCCTCCTGGCAGGGGACAAAACTAACAACTGGTTGTGAAGTTGAGGCCCTCCTCAGAGCTACTATTGGAAGTGATATGTTGGGGTGCTGGTAGGTTGCGAATTTGGGGTGGGGAGATCAGAGGAGGAGGGGGGTGAGGTGAGGTGGAGGGGTCTGGTCAGCCTGGGTGGGTTAATGGTCACGGACCAAGTGGAATTTTGCCCTTTGGCAAAGGAAGTCCCTTTACTGCTGCTCTTAGGACCTCCGAGCTTTGTATGGAAAAACATGACCTGCTTCCTGAGTCACTGGAACCACGTCTGCGTGTGTGTCTGTGTGTGTGCGTGCGTGTGCTAATCTTGACAGAGTAGATTCAGTGTTTTGTGTTTTACCCAAAACATCAAGTGCCTGACGTAATTTTCACCAGGAATTTTTTCAGTTTTTACACGTTATTAAATGTGGGGCATTCTACAGTGTGGACCAGGCTTCAAAGTCTCTTCATAAACCAGAAACCTCTCTTTGAAAGGGTTACATACAATCAGCATTTTTGTCACTTTTCTGTGACTGTGGCTAAGGAGGTGAGTGGGGGCATTTGCGGACAGCATGGTTGGCGGTTCAATCCTCGTCTCCTTCTGAGCCCATATGTCAAAGAGTCCTTGAAACTGAAGGCCAGGTACTACTGTAAGTGTTTGTTCACTTGTAAGTTAGATAAAAGTGTTTCCCAAACGACAGAATGTAAAATCTCTATGCATATGGTTTCCATCAAATTCGTAACTAGAACAGCGATTTAAGCTTTGCACCAGGCAGCTAGTGACACAATTTATCATCATTTGATATGCTGTCATCCAGCGGGTAAGAGGTCACTATTATAAATAGGCCAGTAGAAATAGGCTACTTGAGGTAGTTTTGCAAACTTCTATCAGGACTACTTCAGCTAGGACTTAACATAAGAGAGGTGCTTAGTTAGATATCATGCAGTAAGTTATCTTATTATATGTTCTGTGCATTTATGGCTCTGTAAGTGTGTGCGCGTGTGTGTGTGTGTGTGTGTGTGTGTGTGAGACTGGGGTGACTGTGGGCGACCACAACATCTCAACCATTAAGCATGTTTCAATTTTGTATAGATTGAAAGTGTTCATTATTACAACCCTTACCATAACTGAGTTGGGTTATATTGGTACACATCTTGAATTACCTTTAAAGAAAACATTTATTCCGCGTGTCTTTTTATGTTAATACAGCAACATTTCTACAGCGAGCGAACCGTCAGCACATGCGCATGCAGCTGTACCACTGCCCTCAAAAAAAGTTACGTTTTACAACAGGAAGTATGTCACTAAGAAGGTAAACTATCATTGCTATCATTAGATGCCAACTTCCAATACCCTTTTTAAAACTCAATTCTGTGGCCACATTTAACCCACATCTAAAACGTGTTGGTGTTAGATGCCCATTGCTAATCTTGAGCGTGGTGAGAAGAGTCTAAGAGAAACAAAAACAGCCCACTGTGCTGAAGCAGAGATTTTTGGGAGTCAGTGGATAAAAATGATGTTGCCAGCAATAAGAGAGTGGCAGGTCCCTGGAATCTGCTGACCACCCTGATGCCATGCAATAGACTCAATCTGAAATAGCATTGCAATGACATAACATTGAGTCATCTGACAAAAGTTGTGGAACACAGTGTGATGTTTAATGTGACATCTGCAAGGGAGGAAGCTTCCCAAGTAAGGGAAAACATGACTCATGTTAGGCACGAGAAGACTACATGTGGGGTGGTGATGTCTGTGTGTGCGTCTCTAGGCTTGTTTTTATCACCCCCCCCCCAAAAAATAATTTCTTATCACAAACACTCCTAATCTACTCAGAGTAACCAAAGAAGCTACTGCATGTGATGACTCTATAATGAGACTGGTGTTGCATGCTCACATGCTTGCTGATAATAGTGTGGTGGCAGCCCTCAGCAATGGAGGAAAGCAAAACATCCAGACAGATTAGTTACATATTTTTATAGGATAAAGTGAATACGTGACCCTTCTCTTTCTTTCTTGTACTCCTCTGTCACATCGCTCACATATTTTCTACCTACTTTTCATATTGTATTTCCACTTTACAAATCTATATTTATGTTTTGTACTTCTTTACTTCCACATATTTTTTCACTTCTACATAATTTGTCACGTGTTGGATTAGTGGCAAATTTAGGTGGCATGTTGCCCTAAACTGTTATTCAATAGAATAAACATGGATGATAAGGGCAGCTCTTAGTGGACATGTGGAGGCAAGGTGTTTGAACTCAGTGCGATGGGCGCTGCAACGTGCATTTCCCAGAAACAGCCACAGGTGGTTAGACAACGTGTTCTGCAGCGACACTTTTATGCTTGAGTCTTTGAGAAAGGTTTTGTTGTAATCAACCACACGCTGCATAACTCTCAGGCCATTTTTGGACTTTCTGTCTGGCTCAGTGATATGTCACATGCCATACCGCTGAGTGCAAACAATTCCATTTATATTCTGACCAGTGTTTCTTCGTCTCCTTTCAGGGAGTTCAGATGTTGCCTTTGTAAAAGACTAAACTGAATGACAGTTTACTGTGGACTTTATGGCTACGGCAGGTGTGTGTCTGTGTGTGTGTGTGTGTGTGAGGGCAGGTAATGAGAGTACATTGTTTGTTCAGCTCTGGAGTAGGATCACCTGTTGCTTTCTCACACAGCAGAACCAGAATGAGAGCAAATAAGCCCTTCAGTGTTTTTTTTTTGTATCTGAACAAATGTGCATGTGACTCCATAAATGACACAATAACCTATTTAAGGACGCAGGAGAAAAGCCTACACCACCATGTCACCTAAAGTAAACGAAAGAAGTGGGCCTCTTTAAATTGCACACATGACTGTCACAATACCCTGCATCTTAAACAGTTCTCATAGAAGCACTGTTTTTGTGAATGACTTGAATCCTTCTTTGCTTGTGACTCATCCATCCGGATGATAATACCCTTAAGCGCAAAATAAAAAGAAAGCTATTTGTATTCTGCATGCGTCTGTAAACAGCATACTCTGTGTATATTTGAGCTTAAAAGCTAAATGCCCTTATTCATTTGATAACTTGATAAGATGCTGCTGCTACACTCAATAATATACGTATATTGCTACTGGGCCCAATTAACAACATAACAGTGATATTTAAAACAGTATTTTGGATGCACACAGTACCTCAAAGTCCATGTTCTTGTACCCTGTGACACCAGGCAAAATTATTATAGGAAGTTAACGTGTACAGAGTGAGAGAAATGTATGTTTAAGATGACGGAAACTCAAGGCTGTTGTTGTTTAATTGCTCTAAAGTAACCAAAAATATTCCCTTAGAGCTTTTATAGAAACGTTTTTCTTCTTCTAACCCAAAAACGCTATTAAGAGACAGAGTCAGATAATGTGCATTTGATGGATCATTAAAACTGACTGCAAACCCAAGTTTAGAACTTAACAAGAAAAAATATAAAAATAAATAAAATACATTTCTTTTCTTTTCAAGTGTCTCTCTACGAGTGTACATACATTATTATATGTATTTACTTTTGATGTTCACAGACTTCAGAGATATTAATTTTTCAGAGACAAAATGTTTTAGACTGAGGCTCATCCTGAAAGACTTTCGTCAGTATCTGCTTGATTAGTACTTTGGGCAGGATCCTTATTTGTTCTAATTTGATAATGACTAATATCTGAGGGCTGTGCAGAGCATAGCAGAGAGAGGTTGAGCTGGGTGGGGTGGATTGATTTTAAATCATACTACTTTCACCTTAACCAAGCTATCTTACATTGCATAATGTAGTTTTAGGTAGTAATCATAGTACTACAGTTTTGTGCCCTACTAGAGTTATAATTAAACACACATATGAAGAAATACAAGGTACCTGTATAGTTCTTGTTTTTGTATGCTGTAAAGCTGGAAATATTGGCCATAACGTACGCCACTGCACAGTATTTCTAAATGAAAGGCTGTATTGTTTATGAACTTTGCCACGATTATTCATTGTGCGCAGTTGTTTTGTCAGTCAGACTATCCTGCAGCGCTGCCCAAAACACACACTGGATGTCCGAGCAACATCTAAACCTAATGCGCAGATTGCCATGAAATAAACTGTGCACATTCTTGCTACCCAGAGGATGAACCACTACAGTTTATACGCTGCAAACTTTTCTTCATACACAAGATATCTTTGAAGGTGAGGTGCCTCATTTTTATAAAAATGACCCCAAGAGTCTTCTACTACTACAATCCCCAGGACAAATGTGACAAATTTTCACCCAAACATCTGGGAACAATTAGATGTTAATTATGTAAAGATAAATGCCCGGTCAGTTTATGGTTTGTGCCTTCCAACGTTAGGAGGATGAGCACCTCAGTACCAAACCACTAGTGGGGCTTTAAATTTTAATATTGTTTAAATACAGGGATAAAGACAATCCTGTTGTCTTAGGCAATTTACTTGGATCTGGCAGAATGCCATGCAGCACACCATAGGAATGTTCCTGCAGAAGGGAGTTTGGGATCTGCACAGACACTCCCACCCATCTGGGAAAGCTCAAGAGAGTAGCAGGTCATCGCCTTTGCTCCAAGATAATAAGAAACTAATGACTATCTCGAGGGGGGTGGGGGCTGCTCTTAATCAGAAATAGCTTAATCTAAAAGAAATTCTTACAACATGAGGCGTAACTGTATGGATTGTTGTATATTTTCGTGGTTACCTCATTGTGATTCTGTGCTATTTGTTGTTACGGTGTTTGAGAATCGGTCTGTAAATTAAAAGGACTGGTAGGAGTAGGTTTGCCGTTACACACTTATATGTCGGTGTAGCTTCACTCTCCTTTCTGTCCTTCACTCGTGTGACTTTGAATGTCCTTTACCTGTTTATTCCCGTTGAGTAATGTTGGCATGGATCTGTGCTCACACATTTGTACTCACACCCCTACCTGAAAAAAAACAATAGATATTGCTCACCTACCTCTCTGTGTGTGCTTCCCCAATCTGAATAGCTCTTCTGTTTATTGGCTATTATGTGTGTTTGTTATAAATTAGTTCTCTTTTGCTTTAGTAAGATTTCACTTTAGTGTAGTTTTATAAAGAGCTGCGTGGCATTACTGTTTACACAGTCACTTCCTTTTTCACTGCAAGAAGAGCTTCAACACTGGGCTGTACCAATATGTGGCAGGTGTGAACATACTGTTTTACACCCTCCTCCAGTCAAGAAAAACAGCAGAGACTTTCAGAAAAGACCACTTAACCTCATGAATGCAACATTGACGCTCTGGTGAACTGTAATCATTGAATGAAATGAACTGTAATCATTTTATTTCATTCAAATTCTTCTCTCAAATGAAGATTTCAAGGCGATGAAATAAAAAATAAAGAATTTGAGGTCGTATGCTGTCAGTCATCGGATGCTCTCTACAACAGTCTCCAGTGGTGCTTTCTGAAACACATCTGCTGTGTAGAGTACAGTTCTTACTGTAGCTTGAATTCCAAGGTGTTGCCCACCAGGAATTTCAGATCAGATGATAATTTCAGCCACTCCTGTCTCTCTAACTTCATGTTGTCCTGCAACAAGTGCAGAAGAATAACACAAATGAGTTCTGTATGCACATCAGTAAGGGACAAGCTAAGAGCCCACGCACACTTCCTAAATGTTCTTAGACTAATACCACAAAGGGGGCAATGACTGTATGTGATGGATTACTAATATATGAGCCTGTAGTGACACATTACAGTTATAGAGAGACTGTAAAGATAACTGAACAGAATAAACATCTGCGGTGGGAACGGAAAGGTTCAATAAGACCTGTAGGTTCCACTCATTCAAGGGTTAATTCCTGTGTACAAACACGATTAATTGCCTTTAAACTGTTCATGATTCTGCAGAGATTAACAGAATAACCTGCAGAATGTGTCCTTGTCTTTAGAAGATGGCGTTGAGTACCAAAAGCTGACAGTGAATGTCTGAACCAAGTTCTCAAACCAGATAGTGGTAGTGCTGAAGAGGCATCAGTAGGATGGAGACATCAGCAAACATTTGTATTTTTATGAACCTGTAACTGACAACATCACATGATATCTCTCAAGGTTAGCAATGGGGCCTGATTGACCGGAATGATGTTGATACTTTCTGTGGAAAAAAAAGAAGCTATCACTGCGGTACAACGGATTCTTTGTTCCATACGTGTTAATAGGAGAACGTTTCCGCTCTGAGTCCTCTGTCTGTCTCATATTTCACCTCTAAGCTCCGTTTCTTCTGTGTACTTTACGTTGTTTATATAGAAAACACTTGGGGATCTGAGTAAAGGAATCCTGCAGGTAGCTTTATGGATGGATGTTACAGGCCCAGCAAGCTGCCACCAGCAAGGACAAAAGTCAGACAATCTGATCTGCGCGTGTGTCCTCATAAATACCCACTGAGCTTTAGTAGCAACGACTGCTGATGTGCCCGTGAGTCAGGCATTTAGTCACCAGTTTAAATTAACTTTTCTGTTTCCAGTTGCACAGAAAGTGGTGTTTTTTCACCTGCTTGTACCTCATTTGTAAGTTGCTTTGGATAAAAGCGTCTGCTAAATGACTAAATGTAAATGTAAAATGTAAATGTAAATGCTGCCTTTCAGTTTAATTTGTAATGTTAAATAATTGCACATGCCAAATATGCTTGGCCACAAAGAATTAACTGAAAATACATGTTAATGATAGATAATGACAACTCCTTTTGTGTATTTTGAACTTTATAGTGTTTTTCTCTGAGAGGTTTAAAAAAAAAAATCTACTCACCTGTGATAACCCCACTTGTTTCCTGTTCACTGCCCCTCAGATAGTCAGACAGACAGGGAGGGCAGAGGGTTTACTCTCTGTTGTTTTTGGCTTTTGTTGTGCATTCACACATCTGTCTGTTTCAGAATAACTAGCCACAGTATCAGGTCTCACATCTCAGAGTCATGTAACAACAACTCTGGCTACAGGAAACTGACATGCTGCTTATTTTAGCGACACATTTCCCACTGTCTTCTAACAGTGAGCCATACAAATTTGTGCGCATCTTCATATACAGCAGGCCTGTTTAATCAGCAAACTACAAATGCCTGTGTGCTTTATGTGGCTGTGTTTGACAGTTTTCATGCAGCGAAGCCCTGAGGATGGTTCTTGTCATATGTCTGGACTTGTCGCTGATGCCGGGCCCTCAGCTGCCTGCCAGGCAGCTGGTGGACATTTGGCACGCTGATGCAGACAGCGTCCAGAGGCCTGTGGGCCACCTGCTGTCCATCAGGGGGAGGTGAGGTATGGAATGCGACAGCTCAACAACAGGTGACAGTATAGCACGAATCACTGTCCAGTCTCTCTGATGACAATGGCCAAGTGTTACTTCTGTCCTGAACAAATAAGCTTCTGAGTCTCTCCCACTAATAAGATATCAGATCATACTCAGAAAGGCTGTTCAGTAAACATCAGGTGTAGACAAACTTTGGAACATTTGAGATTGGTTGAGTCAGTGACACAGCTGTTGTGTTACACTGATCTAACACACAGCAACTCTGTGCGACTCTGTTCTCAGCACCAGTTGGTGGAGGCAGAATGTTAAATTGGCACACGCCAGTGCACAAGTCAACAGCTGCCTGAACAAAGTGTTTGGTATGTCTAACCAAAACATTGTCCTCTCACAGCCAGAGTCCAGACACCATCACACACAAAGTGTATTGATCTTGTTGATGAGCTGGTCGGTTGTTTTAGATTTTAATAGTAAGATGTTATACTTCAGAGCACGTCACCTTGGCATAGTCTTTGGTAGATTTAGCATTTCGTTGTTGGTCCTGTCTAAAAGTCTGATCTTCAAAATTCCTCCTTGTGTTTTCATGAAGTCATGAAGCTTACAGTAACTTTGTGATGCAGTGACTACTCATCTGAGCAGTTCAACTGTGGCTGATAAGCTATATGCTAACCACGTAACTGGCTGGGAATATGTAACCGCAACCTCCTTTTTGTTTTCTCTGTACTAAGCTGTTTACTTCCTGTGACATTTTGTTCGTTTCACTTCATTGGAGGGTTACTGGGAGCAAAGGGAAAAACCCAAAAAGTTAGAAGTCTGGTAGTGATAAACTGCACAAATGTGACATGTGCAGATGTTAAATAGGGGAAGGAATGGAGAAACCATTGGAGGGAGAACATGTGTCGTTTAGGTCCTATTTAATGTTGCTTTTAAAGAAAGGTTCATGTGCTGCTGTTGTTGCACAGCTGGCCTAAAAGCAGAGGTCTTAAACACATACTAGCCCGTGCTGAGAATTAGCATGTAGCAGCAGGTAATTGTTTGTTTTGTGCTTTTGTGCACTTTTACTGTTTTAACTTTCTCTAATCTTTTTTGTAAACCAAAACCTCGGAGCCTGTGACTGTTTTTCTATTTCCCAGTGCTGATCAGCATCCCATTATTTGGCCAGTCATACGGTTTTCCTGAAAACCACAGACTGTAGATTGTGAGCCACACTCCACTGAGTGACTTTGAATGGGGTTTTGAAAGTCGCACAGTAGTTTCTCTGTCCACACAGAAACTGCTGGAGCTGGTGTCCTCTCACTGAGGCATCACAGTAGTGCTTTGTTAATGTGAGCATGGGCAATGCTACGTTTGCACAAAGACAAACAGAGGAAGAAGAACTGAATAAAGCCCAGAAACAACAAAAACATCTGCAAACACTGTCTGAGAAAACAAAGCGTGAGTCTCATTATATGCCAATAACGTGCTCTCTGGGTCAAATTTAGACGTCGAGTTTCACTCTGTGTTTTGCTGTATCGTGTAAAGATTATGAATTTTAGCATATGAACTTCACATGTATATTGATCACTGTTCTGACAGCTCTTTGTTTCATTTACCATCTGCATCTATTCTACTTTCTGCGTGTTGATTTTGACACATCCTCACATATAGTCCTATACTCACCCTCAGAAAAGCAGAAGCTGATGAAAATTTGCCAGAGTAAAACTCAGGGGAATCAGGGGGAATCACTACATCTTTTTAAAGTCTTTGTCTTATCAGAATAAGGCTTTATTTCCTGTCCCTCCCAGCAAAACAAGGGAGGGCCAGAGAGAGAACAGCATCGATAACCCATCAATGGCTGAACTTAGGGCAGGCCCGATTCAGGGAAGGGGAACATTATGTGATGTCACATTTTCAGCTAGAACAATAAGGGTGGTTCACTCAGCTCTCTGTCCCTGTGTTCTTTTGTATACACAGGTCCACACTTAAACTCCCAACAAAATGTGCATATGGAATAGAGATGAAGAAGTAGTTTGGAGTGGGACCATTTTAGAACAAACAGGTGGCTTTAAGCCCAGTGAGTCTGATGGAAAAGGGCCTTTAAATGGCAACTCTTTGATTCTTTGCCTTTAAGTGAGTTCAAAAGTGTCCAAAGTCCAGCACACGTTGATATTTAGCAGGGCGATTGAAGTCTTTAATGCCAGAGAGGTTAGAGGGGAGCAGGGGGTAGAATGCGTGAGGAGTTGGCCTACTTGGTGGGACATTTATCCTCTGCTTTAGTCTCTGCATGAGTTCTGTCGCCAACTACATGGTCTTCAGTGCTAGTGGGACCATTCAGAACACGCTATGACGTTTGTTTTTATTGTGAAAGACAAGTGGGTCCACTTAAGTTGCATCTAAGCAAGCTTTAATTGTACTTGATTAAACAGTAATGCTTTATGTATTTTATTATTATTGTTATTTGATATCACAACTAGTTTTTACAATCATATTGATAACCATATAAATATTTACGAGTAAAACTAAATGGTGTACAAAGCAGATATGTTCGTTACAGTCCTCCGATCAATGGTTAAGATTATTTTGGTAATTTGTAAATATAAATTCTGTAATGTGAGAATATTCATCATATCTGATACTGAGTAAAGTGAATGTGTTGTTTGATCAAACAAGGATTTTTTTTTAAGGGGTCACTTTGCGCTCTGGGAAATTATAATGTACATTTGACACTAAATCCTTCTTTATTATTATTTCATTATGTGCTGCCCTAACATAACATTGAATGCCTTTATTTTATTTATTTGATCATCACTTGAGTCTACTGGACTTAACATGTGGGTGGCTGAACCCCCATGAGTCAGCAATGAAATATTGTCATGACCAAATGAAATGATGCCAGACAGTCCAAACTTTTCACACAATTTACCTACTTGTCTGAGGCAAACAAATGCTTGTAAGCTTATTAGATGTTATAAATGAGGACAATATTTATTAATTCAATTCAATTCAACTTTATTTGTATAGCGCCAATTCACAACAAAGTAATTTCAAGGCACTTTACAGAACAAAGTCAAGACTATAAAGATGTATATAGAGAACCCAACAATTCCCCCTTGAGCAAGCCCTAGGCAACAGTGGAGAGGAAAAACACCCTTTAACGGAAGAAAACTCCAGCACAGCCAGGCTCAGGGTGGGCGGCAATCTGCCTTGACTGGTTGGGGTGAATGAAAAGGGGAGAGAGAAAGGAAAAGAGCAACAAAAGCAACAACAAAACATTATGCAGGTTGGTAGGACCAGTAGCTGCAAATTGGGAAAACGTACATGGGACAGAGAGAGGGAGACAGAGAAGGAGAAAGACAACTACGGGAGAAAACACGCAGAGTTAATGTCATACAATGGTGACAGTCGTGGGGTTAGACGAGAGGAGAGAGGGTCAAGAGGAAGAAAGGAAATCATGCAATATAATTATGAGATTGATCAAGTGACATGATGAGTAGAGCCGAAGTATATAGCTCACCATACAAAAGAGAGAGGGACCAAAGAATATTTAATTACAGCCTTTAAGTATTTTTAAAACATTATTTGGGGGATGCATAAAATAATTGAATCCTTAAAGAAAAATCTACTAAATTATACTTAAAGAGTTTTACTGATCTGCAAGCATTTAAGGACAAGGCAGTAATTAAAGGGACAGGCTATTGATCTGTTGCGCATTAGGAGGAAGAGGAGTGAGGTGCATGGGTTCATTTAATTTGGCATCAAGCCTAGGTTCAGTGCAAGACTCAGGCTACACTGCGTAATTGTGAACATTCATTAAAAATGTTGCCATAGTGGATGTTGATCAGGCAATATGAATGTTCCAACGTTATATCAGGGCTATAGGACTCAGACAATAATTAGTGTTTTAAAGCTCTGGCGTAACTCTTGCAGCAGTGTGTTTTGTCTTAGAGCTTTCCCAGCTTTTACAGAATGCTTCCCAGTGGTGCTGTAAGGCAGTGGACACATTGTGCGCTCCCTGTATTAGGTATTGAATAAGTGACCTTTCTGGTTTGCATGAGCTCATGGGAAAAGTGGGTGTTTCCACAGGAAGTTAATGCCTTTCCCTCCCCCTCTTTTTCTCTTGCTCTCCCTCATGTAGCCTACAGACTCCCTCCCCCTCAAACCTTTCATTCTGTCTTATTTTTTCCACCATTTCTCACTTTCCGCACTCTCAAGTACTCAACAAAACAAAGCTCCTCACACAAACTCCTTTGTGAAACTCAGTGAGGCATGGGAAGAAAGGCGATGATGGAGGTGGACAGACAGTGTAAAGATTCAGAGGAACCGGTCTTCACTTCCATCTGTATGACATTAAACTCCTTGAAACTCCTGGTGACTCCTTGATTACTGACAGCTGTGCCGATCCATCCCTAGAGATTTAGCAATGGTTAAACCTGCGCGGGTTTGAGGACAGGAAGCGATGCTCAGATGCCTCAAGTCAAATTTCTGTTTTCTTAGATCAGTGCCCCATGCGACACTGCTGTGGTTTAATGCTTAGGTAATCAAGAAGGTTTGACACTGATTGCGGTATATTTAATTGACTGACATTTACCTTGAAAGATTTAAAGTATAAATGCATTTGCAAATTTGTAATTTAGATATTTAAGAGAATGAATTGAAGTATCAGTAAATCTTTAGAGGAAAAGCAAGAGGACAATGTCTATTTAAGCCATTACATATTTCCTCCACTATTCCATGCATGTACAATATATGGAGTTGGCCTTGTCTCAATGATATCAGGAATGGATCATCGTGATCTGTCACATTGTGCTTCTGTCTACTGAGGCTGAGACTTGGCAGGCTCCAGACTGTCTGGCATGGAGTTTGTGTCCTTAATTGAAATTGCTGGATTTGGCTTTGGCCCACTGAACAAGTCTTACAAATGGCATGTTTTACCTGTCAGTTGGAGGGCAACCCCCCACCATCAACTTCACCTCCTGTGTGTGTGTGTGTGTTGGGGGGGTGCAATCCTTCTTGGTGCTGCTGGCGCAGTCTGTGAAGCAGTTTGTATTGCTCTGTCATCAGAACAGCAACACTAGTTGACTAATGGAAGGAGCTTTTTTATTAACCAGTGCTGCAGAGTTCTTCTAATTTCTGGCTTCTTAGACACCTGCCAAATTCCACCTGACGCGTTTTGCACATCTATCCATTGAATCTTAAACAAAATCTATCAAAAACCAAAGAGAGTTGATTCCTACACTGTAAATTCCCTTGTCCAATAAACTTACAAGTTCAAATACCCTAATCTAAGACAATAGTTTACACAAGCCATTTTTAAACAATGTGACATTTAAGTCTGTTAGAAGAAAGCGTTGCAATTTTTTGACATTTGCCGATCAAACTTGCGCAACAAGTGACAGTAACGCTAAGAACGTGTTTGACTTTGTTTTTGTTCACTTTCAGTACGTTTTGCAAAATGCATGAAACCAAGCGCAGCTCACACTTTCACAGCCACTCCTTCATCTAGAGCTATTTTTTCATCATTGCATTTTGTTCACAATGTGTAAAAACAAGAGCAAGTGGTTGTTTGGTCATTGAGAACTTGAGTCCAGTATTGCCCAAAACTACCAAAGAGGTGAAGATGGTGGGATGTTGGTGAAGTCTCTAACTAGTCTCCATATGCATCGGCTTTAGCAGAGGAAAATATTATGGTAGAAAGAAAGAAAGAAAGAGAAGGGGGAATATTTAAAATCTGCAGATGCTGACAGAATTTTTCCTTGAGTAAGACAATTTAATGGCTTTGAATCTACATTTTTCTTTAATTAATGAATAACTACAGCTGATGATTTTCCAGTCAAGGTCTGTAAATCCTCATTGGACATTGGGCCGTATGCAGAAGTTAATTAACTTCTAACCATGTTGATGACTATTTGTTTTACAATCCCTGTCATTATGACACTGTAGCAGGTAGACGCCGCATTTTTCCTCATCTGTGTAGTTACTGTGCCTTTTTCTTAATTAATCGCCCAAGGTTTTATCTGTGTGTGTGTGTGTGTGTGTGTGTGTGTGGAAACTCTCAGTTGTATCTATGCTGGTGCTGAATCAGTGATTTTGTGCTCTCTCTTTAGTAATGATGCCATATTGGTTAACAGTTAAGAGGCAGCTCTAACGAAAGAAGCAGGATAACTGACAGAGATGGAAAACCATCTATATTTAGTGGTAGTGAAGCTGTTTCTGTGGAGAGGAAGTGGGTGCATAGTGCAAGCATGATGTTGATTACACGCCTACAGATATCACCCATTCTTACTTTCCTTGAGGCTGGCAACCAGTGGTTGTATGAGACTGGAATCAGTGCGTTAGATTTTGACAGAAGAGCAGTGAGCTAAAGAGAAACCTGATCAGATACTTGATAGGAATGTACACAGTATAAATTTAAATTAGAAAACACGCTTTGCCAGATAAAGCATTTGTTATTGATAATGAATAGCTTTGGGAAAGCTAATATGTACACCCACACACTGATCTTCTGCTATCTTTGTAGTTTATTCAACAAAGATTAGTTAAATCCGAGTTGATGCATCACTCAAAATTAATGTACAAGATGTGGTTATATTGCTTGTACTGTTTCCAATTAGTTGACCTATAGTAAGTTTGTCAACATGTGATTTTAGCCACTTACCATTTTATTTCTTGCTCCAGCTTTTTAAAGGACACCTTCGCTGATATTTAACTTTTGGTTCTAGTTTGGATAGAACATAAAAATAAATGTCATTAAACTTGGGATTAAACCCTCTGACTTTCCTATATTAAAATATCTCTCTACTTCTAGTTAGAAAAATGCCTCCAGATGACATCACTTGGAGGAACCTTCAGTTAAGATTACTGTATGTCATCTCGGTGCTCATACTGTGAAGTTTGTAATCATGCTCAATCTGCTTTTCAGAACTCCTCCACATGACATAATCTAAACTCCTAATGATAAAATATTTATCAGCAAGAAGCAGAGAATTATTACAATATAGTGAGGTCAGAGAGAGTTTTAAAAGCATTATTGCACATTTACACCCTAAACTAAAGCTATAGGTGGAGTCATCCTTTAAATGTGATCATTTACTTCTTTCCTGTAATACATCATATTCGCAAATGACTGCTTATATCCAAAGCGCATTACAATGTTGCTTCTCATTCACCCATTCACACACACACTCATACACCAATGGTGGTGGCTGCCATGTCAGGTGCTCACCTGACCCACCAGGAGCAACTTGGCATTCAGCGTCTTGCCCTTTGACACATAGCCAGGAGGGACCGGGAATCAAATTAATGACCCTGTGGGGCCCATGTTCTACATTGTCAAACAAAAATGTAGAAGACATCACCTTAGACTGTGATTCAATTCAATTCAACTTTATTTATATAGCTTCAATTCACAGCAAAGTTATCTCAAGGCATTTTACAGAATATAGTCAAGACTATGAAGACGTATAGAGAAACCCAACAAACAGTAGGGAGGAAAAACTCACTTTAACAAAAGAAACCTCCAGCAGAACCAGGCTCAGGATGGGCAGCCAACTGCCTTGACTGGTTGGGGTAAGTAGAAAGTGAAGACAGAAAAGAAAAGAGAAACAACAAAACATTGGGCAGGTTGGTAGGACCAGTAGCTGCACATTGGAAAACATACATTGGACAGAGAAAGGGAGACAGAGAAGCAGAAAGACAATTACAGGAGAAAACACACAGAGTTAATGTCATACAGTGGTTACAGTTGTGGGGTGTGAGGAGAGGACAGAGGGTCCAGAGGAGGAAAGGAGCTCAGTGCATCGGGGGGTGGGTCCCCCTGCAGTCTAAGCCTATAGCAGCATAACTATAACTAACTATAAGATTTTTCGATGCGATTTCTTGCCATTTTTTGACATATTAAAGCACAGAGGACTGTGCTGCAGTTGTGTATTCATGGTGAAAAGAGGCCTCCAATGTTTTCCTGGTGTGGGTTTGCACGTGCTGTGTGTGGGTGGAGGGCTCAGATGTATGGTTGGAATTTCTGGAGGGGAACCGAGTGACAAGTTTGGACTTTGGTAGGTAGGCGGGGTAGGGGAACATGGCGTCACCACCACCCGAGGGCTCGGCAGGACCAGCTGCCTGCTACAGAGGTGGAGTTTCCTTCCTGCAGTGCTGACCGTGGCTGAGTTTTGCTTGACATACATTACAACCAGCATCTAAACTCTAGTGCAGGTCGGTTCTGTAGGCTTTTGAATTTTATTCCCATTGTTTCATTATTCTGATTATCAATTTATCTTTAATACACTGTGCTGCTTCTTGTAAATTGTAAAGCTGAGCCACCTTACTTTCATAATCCACTTTAAATAAACTGCTGCTGAGAATAGGGGAAGAGGCAAAACCCCATGGTGTTAATAATTGTTTTATAGCCCACAAATACACTGTCTTGGTGGTCATGTCAGCACTTGCCTAGTGATTGATCATGACACGTTGATCTTGTTTTTTTAGCGGCATACAAAATGTAACTGGTAAATAGCAAGTGGTATCTGCATAAACAGAAATGTACCTCAGCTTTGTGAGGATGCTGCAGAATAACAGCACGCCTCAGTAGCCTGTGCTGTAGTTGGATCATTTACCTGAGTGAAGGCAATATAGCAGTGAATGTTTTAAGATGTAGAGCAAAGCAAGGCCACTGTGCAGTTTGTGTGTGTGTGTGTGTGTGTATTGACCCCACTGTTAGTGTCAGCTGTCTCCACATGCCAGCTGTGAAATGTTTTCATGGAAAGTGTCTAGGAATCTGTCTGCCTCCTCTGTATGTACCTGTGAAGTAGTCTGGCAGATAACGGGTAGCTGCATCACAGCTTGGAGATTGCATATTATTTAGTGTTCAGTGTTTGCATACCAACAGCATGTAATTATGATCACTGAGTTTTCATTTTAATACAAGAGGTTTATTGTATTAATTTGCATATGTTTTTGGTTTTTGTAATTTGGTAATCAACTGTTTGAGTCAAAATGTATGAAACATTTTCTGGTTCGGTTGTTTGTTATTAGGACTTTTCCTGGAACATATAAAAAAACATTTTAATCGATTAATAAAAGCACATTAATTAAGAATAAAACAATTGTTACAACGAGGCCTGTGTCATATCCTCTATCATGATAACTTCTGCGATAAAAAGTTGTTATATGATGATATTACCAGTTCGCATGTACCTGCTGTAACATGGACATCTCACACTACAGGAAGCATGCTGGAAGATTCTAAGGAAGAATGGATTCTTAGAGTTCTCAGAAGCTTGAATAAACAAAGAACAAGCGTGTGAGTTTAGTTGGATTATTTTGTTCAGAAAGGTTTCTCAGCATTTTTACAAATTTGTCAATATGAGCTGATATTTAAAAAATTCTAACGCTTTCTCCACATTGCCCTGTCCTGGTTGCAGCCATAAAATCTATTTTATTATCTTACTTTAAATGTTTCCTACCCCCAATTTGGTACATTTCACAAAAGCAAGTCAATGCTAAAGAAATACCTGGCTAAGCTTAAAGTTGTCTTGATTGGAATGGGGATCTACAATATTTTATTTGTCACATTTTGGTCTAAATCCTTGTGGTTTGATACCCAGCTGGTTGGAGGGGGTGGATTTATATTGTTGATGCTAATGCTCCTTAAAACCCTGTGACAGCTCTACTCAGCTCAGCCTGATTCATTGTGTTTTAGAAGCCTGTTACATCTGATGAAGTCATGGATTTATTTGAGGATTTATAGATCATTTTACTGGACATGACTCAGGCTGCCTTATGTCACATAGTTATTGGTAGTCTCCCTGAGTCATGTTGCTCTCCCTCACATAGCTCATTGCTCTGTTGCTGCCCATCTAGACCCACCTACAGTCCCTGTTCGTGCTGGCTCTGGTGCTGCTGGCATTGCAAAACAGCCTCATCTATCATGGGAAACGGCTCTGGGAGAATCAGCTCGGACCAAACAGAGAGCAGCAGCTACACTACCAGAGCATGGAGGGAGGGGAGAAATAGCCAGAGCGGTGCGGTGCTCAATAAGGCTGCCCAAGGTTGACAGAACAGGAATAAGAGGTTGACGGGAAGCCCAGGTCACGTGCTGGAGCTATGGCTGGGAGAGTGGTGATGGTGGTGGTGGTGGTGGTAGTGCTGGGAAGGAGGGATGAGAAACACAAGCAGCTTTTTTGTCTCTCTTTTTCTGTTTCTGTCTCTGTCTGGTTGTGTGAAGGCACACTGACTGTGCAATGAAGCACATTGTAGGAGACACAGTAATACTGAATTATTGAACAGCTGTGTGTGAATGTGACATAGACCAGCATACTTGCATGCTGCAGAGCAACAGGCCAGTGAGGGGGAAAAGATTATCCACATCACCTGCAACAACAGAGAGCTGCAGGTTGGGAGAAAGAATATGTATGCGGAGAATATATAAGAGACAACCGATGCAAATGCAAAGTTTCACAAATCTATAGTGGCATCAAATTAATGTTTAGGGCCATTACTGATTTTGTAATTTGAGAGAGAGAAGACTCCAATAATAGTATATATACTTAACAATTGTAACTTTTCAGCCAAGATAAAAACCAAAATTGCAAGTTGATAATATTGTGCAGACATGTCAGTCAGGCTTATGAATCAGAGATGCATAATGCCATCCTTCTCTTGCCTCTACACACAGTTTTACATACAAACAAAAGAACAGTAAATGTTTAATTTGGCTTGTCGTTAAGACGAGAGGGAATCTCTTCAGGGTTTTATGTTCCTCGTGCTCTCTCTATGTTCTTGGGTGTTGGTTTGACATTCCCTGAGCACTCCCTCAACCGTCACCACTTAACTAGTACCAGAAACGAGCAAGAACTACAAAACATGGGAAAAATGTAAAAAATGCATGACTCCTCCTCTTCCCAACTCTCTGGCCCCACCCTTCCAGTTTAGGTTTCTAGGAGACCAGATACTACCCACAGAATAAAAGAATCAAAGGCTCAAGGAGTGAGTGGTGTGACTTTTGCAAGAAATGTCTTTTAAATATGTTTTGAGCTTATAAAATTGTTGTGCTGTCTCAATCTGAGCAGTGGTTTTGGTGGTAGGCTGTGTGTTTATCTCCTGTCTCCAGTATGGTAGTAAAGGTAGAGGTCACTAGGGCTGTCTGTGCTGTTTTAACTAAAAACACAAGGAGAGAGTGGCTGTTTGTTTTTACATTCATCCATTATGAAGCCATCCGATTTGAATCACTGTAGCTGTATCCCAGATCCACAGAACAGACTCATTATAAGCAGGATAAACAATGTCATGTTCACACTGAAAAAAGCGCTAAAATAACCTATACTCACAGCAGTCAATAAGCAGACTAATAACAGGATGCGATTTACCAACCAAATAACATACAAAGAAATGGGTCGAGCTTCACACAGCTGCAAAAAATGAAATGTGAAAGTTTAATTGGCAGTGCCAGTGTTTGATTGCATTTGCATGGTACACAAATTGCTTAATTTCCTGTTGGTATAAGCCAGTAAAGCATGTTGGTTTCTAGTATACCCAAGCTTCAAAGATCAATATATACTGAATAGTGCGTAGAGACTGTGTGGAAGTACATTATTTTACACTGTTACATTTAGATAAGATAATCAGTGTGCTGAAGTTGCATTATAGTGAAATGTGTAAGGTTTGCAAGTGTGTCACTGTTTTTCTAAACTGGTTTTAGCTATGCACTAATATAAAACAGATTTTATTGTAAATAGTTTTATGATTCTTTAATGTCTTGATAATGCATTGTAGCTGCATTGGTCATGATAAACGTATACACGTATGTATAGACACACACATACACACACACCCACAGGTTATCCATGTACATAAACTCCAGACATATTTAACAGTTTCTTTTCTCTTTTTCTTCTACAGTCATACTTTGTCACTGACTATGACCCCACAATTGAAGACTCCTATACCAAACAGTGTGTGATTGATGAAAGGGCGGCCAGGCTCGACAGTAAGTGCACTTTGCTGAACGAATATGTCTAGACTAAATACACACGCAGAGAAACGCACATGTAGCCATGTTTCTGTTGCATTAATATTGTACTTTTGGAATTTTAAATATTTTTATTTCTTTATTTATACAGGTTAGTGTCATTGAGACACAAGGTCTCAGTTTCAAGAGAGACCTGCTAATGATCTAATTTAATGAAGAGTCTATTTTGCTGCTTTTCTGTGTGTGTGGTTCATGTTGACATGTGTGTCTGCGCTCTCTAGTCCTCGACACGGCTGGACAGGAAGAATTTGGAGCCATGAGAGAACAATACATGAGGACAGGGGAGGGTTTCCTGCTCGTCTTCTCAGTCACTGACCGAGGAAGGTGAGTGACAGTTCTAACCACGTGCAAACATGCTCACTCTGTGTCTATTCTTGCTTTTATTCTCTTTGCACATCTCTGTTTACTGTTCACAATTACACGCTCTTGTTCTCCCCTCCCTTCCCTCTAACTCTACTAAAACCATAAATCTTTCACCGATACTCTCACTTGATGCCGCTTGTACTTCCGGACCCTATTGCTGTTGTTCTTGTTGTCATTTTCTTTTGTTCTCAGCATTTCCTCCCTCATCCTGTTCTCTTGATTTCACTTATTCATGTACCTCAACTTTCTACTTAAAGCCCTCACACTCTTGAAACAAAAGTTTGTCAGCTAAAATAAAGACATTTTGTTGCATGAAAAACCTAAGATGCTTGAGATGCATCTCATAACTATTCCTCTCTTGACATGCACTTTTTTATTTTAAAATGTATAGGCAAAATCAAGTCTTAAAACCCTGATCACCCTGTTATAATTCATACTAAACCTCGTTTAAATGTACAAAACTTTATTATAAACTCTAGTGGAGATCTCAAAGTTACCAAGAATAAGAAGTACATCAAATTACATTTCAAAGAAATGCACCTAAAAGTATAGACAAGCTACCTGGAATTTGTGTATTTATGCAATCATTCATGTAGTTTTGCATATGACCGTTTTGCTGTGTGTACACATCAGCCATAATGAATTGGGGGTAGTTTGAAGCAAAACCTGTAAGCAACAAATACAAAGTGCAATTCATAAGATTTTAACCATTTCTCGAAATACAACAGAAGAGCAACTGTTTATAGTGAAACCACGCGTGCTTACGTTGTTTTTAACAAAGCAAAGAGAGTGAACAGCAAACAGTGATGGCGTTATTAAATTAGATATAAAATGTCCTTTATTGCACAGTCATTGTTTTCCAGTGAATCATTTGTGCTCAGGAAGGAAATTTGAATCCAGAGAGGCATGGCAGACACTGCGATTACCAAGAAAGCTTACTATAAAGAGAGATAATCACTTGATGTAAACACACTGAATGACTATCACAGACCATACACAGTATCAACATGAAGGGATTGATCTAAAAAAAAATCTTATAACTTAAAGGTAAATAAAGGGGAAATGAATAAACGATGGTATCAGAGCATAATCATATTTTTCACATTACGGTAATTGTCAGCCACAACATTAAATCAAGCTGGTGATTTTAGAAAACAATTTCAGCCATTCTTCTAATTAATTATATTTTCAACAATGCCTGTGCAGGCACTTTAACAATGTCCAATGAGTCTGCAGCCAGGGTTAGCCTGTTTGTCTGTGCTCCATGACCTCAGTTATTGTCCAGAAGCTGCCAGTCGCTCTGTGACACGTCTTTTCATTCCAAAGCATTTAGCCAAGCAGTTGTTAAGAAAAAGTTATATATTTTCCATGATGTTATATATTTTCCATGCTGACCCTTGAGTCCACAACTACATTAAAATCACCAGGTGGAGGTAATGTTGTGGCTGATTGGTGTAAGGTATTCTTGTTGTAAACAGCCTGTCACACCCCATCCTCTCGGTCTTTGTGTCCCTGCCCGGCAGTACAGTGAGCTGCATTCCCCTGCCCCCTCCCAATGTTTATGTTGTACACAGTCTTTCCTTCCTCCATTTATATTAGTTAAGTCTTTTCAGATTTACTATGTGCTCACCAAGCTTTCTGTGGGCTGATGCCGCCCTGGGTTTGCACTTCCATTAGGTTCAAAAAGTGAACCTAGCATTTATATCATAACGGTCAGGCCAGTGCAAAGAGCGGTAACTGAGATGACACATTTTATGTTTTGTAATAGTGTGGCTGAATTTTCCTCTCTGCTCCTGTTCAACCCTTCAGTCTGACCCATAGTGGGGATGACTGCAACTTCTGTGTAATTGTTGTGTTCGTGTGTAGGGTTATGGTTTAGCTACATAGCATTTTAACATGGATGTATGCATGTTCATATTATTCAGAACATCACATAATTACATACAATATGTTTTCACAGCTTTGAAGAAATCTACAAATTCCAAAGACAAATTCTCCGAGTCAAAGACAGAGATGAATTCCCCATGATTCTTGTAGGAAACAAAGCAGATCTGGAACTACAGAGACAAGTAAGTCCGACATATTGCTGAAATCTGAACACACTGGCTGGTATCTGAAGAGATGATATCAACCAGTCTGGAGGGTTTTGCATTTGCATAGTTGAAAGTGGAAGCGAGCATTGCAGCTGCAACTAGCTGCTATGATACAACAGGATGTGAGTAAAAGAATAAAAGAGAGGATGTAGAAACTGTGGTGTCAGGAGGGGAGGATGGGATGGAGAGTAAAGGGAGTGTGTTTAAATGATACATTTTCTGGCTGTTGGTGTGCATAGGGCTCCTGGTTTCCTTCAGTGAAGCCACACCACCCCCTTATGGTGAAAAGGAACCTTACAGGCACATATAAGGAGCCTAAACACAATTACTCATACTGTTAAGTTAATATAAAAAGTGTCCGCCACATGCAGTAAAGCAACATATTATAAAGTCAGTCAGTATTTCAGATTTCTCTTCTCTTATCTATATATTTGTATATAGCATGACAAATTTATTATTAAAATCCACAGCTGTGTCACAAAGAGGGTGGAGGCACATTTCAGCTGTGTCCCAGATGCATTCTACATGCTAATTGAAGTGTGTACAAAGTCTACACTTGAGAAATTACTAAATGAGATGCAATCGAAATTGGGACATGAAGATAAAAATTACTTCATTCTTGGTGCCGGTGGACAATACTGTTCCACATTGCAGGAAATACAACCAAGGGACAGAGCATCGCTGATGAAAGACTAGTCAGAGAATATTTTTTGACAAGGAAAATTAAAACGAGAGAAAATGGTGTAGGAAAATGTGATTGTAAATCTAATTTTGTTTATACTTTGATTTATGAATCTTAAGTAAAGTCTTGTGTAGTACTTTAATGTTACACTCACTAGTACTATAGCAACACTAGAGTAAATAGTGCTCATCAGTCCTCAGCACAAATTCATTTTTTAGTCTTTGTTCCTGCAGGTTTTACTAGTTAAACACAGTAAAGAGTTGACAACGATTTGAATATTAATGATAACTTAGTCGAGTAAAAACCAGTATCTTTACGTTTTTATACTTTATCCTTTATATGGTCACCTACTATGCCATAAGAAGCTTATACGACAGGACTTTAGACATGTACACTCAGTCCACAGACTATATGCTCACATTTTACAAGAGTAGGGCATTTGTCACCACTTTATTGAGCTAAACCTTTCCTGATAATAAAACTGTTTTTTTATGTAAAATGCTTTTACATCACTTACACCTCATTTTACATTGTTATTCTGTGCTATGTTTTACCCCAGGTTACCCAGGAAGAGGGCCAGCAGCTGGCCAGACAACTGAAGGTCACATACATGGAGGCTTCAGCCAAAATACGTATGAACGTAGACCAGGCTTTTCACGAGCTGGTTAGAGTAATCAGGTAGGTGTTTTGGAAAGGATTTTGACATATTGTTTAACTGTTACTGAAACTGTGAACTTATATGATAATGTTTAGTAATGGTGAATACAGCTTTGCACATGTTGCTATAATATGAAATATTTTTCAATCAATGTGTCCTGGTGATGTGGTGATTGACACTCGTGGTTCATGGACCTTTGTTGCATGTCATTCCCAATTTCTTTCTCTCTTTTTGCTATTGTTACCTAGGCTATAAATGCATAAAATTAATGCAAAAAAAATGGGCAAAACATCATGACTAAATAAGGAACCAACCCTAAACATTTAAATAAAGTATAGTTTTTCTGCTGTGCCCTGCCTACTCTGAACCAGTGGGAAGATCTGAGATGGAACAGCACCGACAGATCTTTAAATCGGGGCTCAATTTTCCATTCATCATGTTTGTTTAAACGAAGGCAACGAGGGATTGTACAAAGTACGTAGTCCACTATTCCCTGATAGCTCTGCTCTTTCACGAATTTCAGGAAATTCCAAGAACAGGAATGTCCACCGTCACCAGAACCTACACGAAAAGAGAAAGACAAGAGCGGCTGCCATTGTGTAATCGTCTGAGTCGGCCTTATCACTGTAACTCATGCAGCTACTCTCTACCGCCCCACCCACTCTGCCTGACATCACATCCTAAGTGGATGACTGACCGCTGCCTTCTCCACGTGCATGACTTCAGACAGCTCTTTCTGACATTGTTTGACCAGGAACTGCTGTCCCCAGTACATCACTATGGACAACTGACAATGCCAAATTTTAACACCACTCTACCTTCAGCCATAATATAATTCACATGAGAATCCCAACACTAAACATTGCCTTCTAAATCAGCCCGACAAATTAATGTTTTGTACTCTGAAAGACTCCTCTTGCCTTGTAGTGACATTTGTACTTGCTACCGAGATTGAATGAAAACTATATATCAAGAATGTTAATGACTTCCTTTAGTTTCCAGTGTCTGGCCAGAGCAGAGAGATTATCTTATGAAGCTTTGTGTATGTCGTGCCATATTCACCTTTAATCACATGTGCTAATCTGCTTCTGTACATAAGTGACATTTGTTGTGATTTTGGAAGTGTATTTTTAATGACCTATTAAATCACCACAGTACAGTGTGTGAGGTTGAGTTTGGTTTTACATATATGAAAGTAACTATATAAGTATGTATATAAATATAATGCCTAGAAAGGCCTTAAAGCTACAGTGATAGAACTTACTGATATTCTGCAGTGGATTCTTTACTTTGTCTGTGGTTTCTGCTTTCATCTTACTTACCAATAATGGAGTGTCTACTGTATTAGACTTTTTTGAAGAAATATAGATTGAAGGAATCCTATTCTATGCCATTCTCCTCAATGTGCCGAAAGTAGCAAATTTGTCCTTATTTCTGTCCTCGAAGGTGGTGGTTCAGTCAAAGCAAGTCATCTGTTGTTTGAGATTTCTAAGAAGCAGTAGAGACAAAATTATTGGTAGCACATTGTGTAGCTTTAAAACCTAACACTGAACACTGTATGCTCTATAGTCAACAACTGATGAGTAATGTTAAATCCATTTGTTGTAAATCAAGAAGCTTTCAGAGCTCGGCTTAGTTCAGATCATTCCAATGTGATGCATCATTTCTATCAAACATGTAGTCTACAATATTGAACCAATTACTGTTTTATCATTCCAGTAACACAGTGGCAATGTATTTGTTTTGTGTCCTTGAATTATTCTGTTACACAACCTTTTCCCGCCGGTGTGGAAATCCAGGACAAGTAGAAGCATTGGGGTGCACGTCATTAAACAACCCACCTCCTCTGAGACATCAACTCAACAGACCGGTCACCTGTGGAACTATCATCACCACAGACAAAACACTGTTCTGCCTTCCCTTTCCACTTCTGTACGTCTGTTCAGGCACACAAAAGAAGTACCGCAGTTTGTTTTTCATATCATCACCTTGTAATATAAACAAGAAAATCCAATGATGGAAGTAACGGACTTGATTAAATGTTTCTACTCTACTTTTATACATTATTTTCTTATTAAACTAGTTGACAAGTATTTTTATATGTTTATAAGTGACTACATTCTCACAGCACAGCTGTGTATATATGTAAAGAGGAATATTTAATTCACTTATTTTAAACTGAAGATGACTGTTGGCCCGAAATTTTAGTAATTGGATTCTTCATCCAGATGTGACCAAGAATGTTTTGTCTTAATGTGGCTTAGAAAGGAAGAATATATTTATCTTTAGGTGTTCACCAAAAGCTCACAGTGTAAAATGCCAGGTCAGGTGGGAGACACTTTTAGGAGTGATTTGGGTCTTTACACGGGAGCTTTAAACCACACAAATGAATTATTATAATCAGAGATCTGAAACACTCTTTCCCCATCTTGTTGCAAAATCTAGTCTACATCCAAATCATACTGTTGTTTTTTCATTTTCTTCCATATCAGTGTCTTTTGCCCTGTGTCTAGCTTTTGGTGCTAAATAAAATCTGTCATTGAGCCAGATGGCTTAGAGAATCATTCTTTTAGATTCAAATAGCTGCACAGATCTGGCTCTGACACGCTGAGCCTTGTGTCAGTGAGATTTGATGCTGGCTTCAACTTGTGATAGACAGGAGTCAAGAAAGAAATGCAGTATAATTCTACTTGGTGTTATATCAACAGCATGACCTCGAAACATTAGATTTAATTCTACTATTATACCGTCTCCTGACAACCCAGTTGGTGAGTCCACATATACTACATTCATCCACATGGATTTAAGTTGCACATGCCGTCATCTGTATGAAGACTAGGCTATTTCTGAGCTCTGCTTCAATCTTCTCTCTGCCTCTATTCAGAGAAAAACATGATACACAGAAGAAATTATTTAAAAATCTTACTATCACTAACATACTGATAAAACAATGCTTCCCTCTTGAACTACAGTGTTTGATGAATGCTGAAATACTATCAGTACTGTGCAAGAAAACACTCATATATCTACTTGAATCATGTGGACATAATAGACAGAGTTTGGCAAAAAAAAAAACAATATCTCCTGTGGATTTCAATGAATTCTGGGTGTGATTTGATACAGCACAATAAACCCAGCCATCATACACTTGCACATGCAGCATTTGACCACAAGGGGGTTGGTTTGTCTGAGGAAATGTTATTCATTTCTTGGACCACTGGGGGTAGGATATACTGTACAGGAGAAGGTAGAAAATAAACATACACATGTGATAAAATGAAAAAGGAGAACACGTGGAGTCATCAAAGTCACATAACTCTCATTCTCATCCAATATGTCCTTGAGGCACACAGCTTGTAGCTAGTTCTTGCTTTTGCACGGAAAAGCTAATTGTTTAGGTTGAAACACAGAAGGGCCAATAATTTCTTAATGCACCCCAACCCAGTATGTGTGAAAGTCTTTGGCTTTGGTCTCGCTGGCATAAATAAGTATCACTGTATAAAGCTGTGGCATTGCCAATGCCGACCCCATACAACATTGCAATCATTATGATTTATTGCATTTTAAAAATCCATATAGTTTGTTTTGACGTTTTGGACTTTTAATTATCCTCAAGAACATTCAAGTGCTACTTTTAACATGGGAAGAAGACGGTTTTTATCTGGATGCCCTTCAGCTTTGGCTGTAGTAAGGACAGAATATTAAATAAAGATAGATGCAAATCTAATAAGGGAAAGATGATGGAGCTCTACAGCTCTGGTGCCCTTTAATTTGTCACTTCAATAAAATATATTAGAAAACAAATATTGGGGATCAAAAAGTACTGAAATATTAGCTCAATTGGATTTTTTACAAAATTGTAAGTGTGCAGTCACACAACTAATGATTCTAAAGATGCGGCAGTTTTAACCTGCTGGCAAAATTTTGAGCAGTTATATTTTTCTTTGAATTAAATCCATAGAGTGCACGAATCCACTTTCAATTAACATTTAATGACAAAAGAACAGAAGTGCACATGTGGGTTATCGCTGTTTTTTGTAATGATCAGCAAATGAGCGAGAAGGTTCCGTGGCTCCTATTGGCCACCGCGCGGTCATGACGTGCCTGTAATAAACAAATCCCTGTTTCGTGCACTGATGCGGCCTCATCACTTAGGCAAGAGTCTGTAATGGCTATTGACACACAGGACACACTCCGTGAGCAAATTTAATGTGTATTCGGCCGCGCGTGAGTGAAATAAATCAGCATCGGCGCGTGCACAGTGAGCTGACAGCGCGCGCTCCCCTCTCCGTTAGTGGTATAGCCCACAGGCGAGCGACTGACTGTGCATAGCCTCCCTGCCAATTCACCTGACGTGTGCTCGACGAAGGGGTGCACTTTGATCTCAGCCTGTCACCGTCCACCCCAGTCCATCCAGGTCTCCTGAGACATGGAGGGAGTGAGCGGAAACAGAAGCATGTCTTACAGTAGATGGAGTTATGACAGGTAAGCGAGCTCTCCCTTATAATGGCAAGTGTATGTTTGAAACGCTTGCAATCTATTGCATTTCGGTTTTTTTAATTTAGTTTTTTTTTTTTTTTTGCTTTTTACTGTCATACTAGGCCCAAAATGTAAAGGTGGAAAAAAAACTCCCCTACGCAATTAGTTGACAGGTGCTACAGATCTGGAAATGAGAAGTAGGATTGCTGAGTCTATTCAATCTGTGTCTGTATGTATTCACAGGTCTTGAGCATCACCAAACATTCCCATAGAAACGGACGGAATGTTTAGGTTGCTCATGGTACCTGCTATGTTATTAATGCATTTTAATAATACTGCTATGTATCTATCTATTACTGCACAGACTATCATGTGCACAGTAGTGAGAGTATCTGTGTACACCAGCTACAGGGCTTCAGTAACAGAGGTGGACTCACGGAGCAGGAAGTTGGCAGGCTATGCCTCAGCAGGGCTGACTGTGATCAAGACCTCACATTCTGGTACAAATTCAAACAGGCATGTGGAGTAGGAACAAAACTACCCCGTAGAGCCATGGTGATCTGAAATTAGGTTTTTGGAATTGGAGTTTAAGCTCAGCGCAAGTCAAAGATTGTTTGAAGAAGTCTGATTTATAACACATCTGTGCTTTATAAATAAAAACAACTAAATGTCCATTTTGTGTGTGTGATGTCGTCTGTGTAATGTCGGACATAGGTGTGTATGAGTCACTCAGTGAGTAGTCTTGACAAGTGGAAATGGCTTTAACATGGTGGAAGCACTGTGAGAAGTAGAAATGCAGTCAATGTGTGGTACATTTGACACAGACATGGAAGTAGACAGATTAACTGCACACACTCACTGTGTCTCCAAGAGTATCAGTGCTTTATTCTCTATCCAATTGCTCCTTAGTCATACTCAGCCAACAGTGGCTGGTTGGAGATGCTGTTGCTGCATCATTGATCACGACAGGCACAGCAATGCCGTGTTTGCACATTGTACTGTGTTTAGATTTCATTTTAAGTTGATAAAAGTGATGCTTTTTTTCTGTCTACACTTAGTTTGCAATAATGATGATTCTTCATCTTCTTCTTATTATTAGTGAACATTTTTCATCGCCAGTTTTGGAATGAAGAAACCTCTCACACAGTGAGCGGTGAGTCTGGCTGAGGTATTTGTAAATGTTTTTGGACAACAACAGTTGTAATTTAGCACAGATAAGCTAATGCATGCTGCAGACTGATAAACATGTGAGGAGTGTTGAAAATATGATTATTTAGACAATGACCAAGGTTATGCTTTAAAGGAATTTGGGGATTTGGGCTGAATTCATCCTTCCTTTCACTCTGTCCAGTTGCTGATGCCGAGAAGCCTCCACAGTATGATGCTTCCACTATCCAGCTTCACTATTGGAATGGTATTAACTAGGTGCAGAGCAGTTTGGTGTTCACCGGAAACAGTAGGTTTCTGCCAAAAAAGTAATATTGTCTCAACATACCATATTAGAGAATCTTTGTCTTCCTGATCTCAAAGCCCTTTAAAAGTCACCTTCTACTCAAGAACATGGGCTTATTGACGAAGTGCTGGTGAAGTGGTTTTCCCATGATCTCTTCAGAGGTCTAAAACTCTGTCAAAGTGATCATTGGACATAAAAATCTAGGCCTACAATTTGAAGCCACTGAATGCCGCATATAGGCTGAGACAGTAGAGTTGACACCCCAAGAGGCCGGTTTCATAGTACTTTGAAATTATGTTTCTTCTGAACAACCTTTCATGCCATGATCTGCACATTTAGGGATGTTTAGAAAAAAAACAACAAACTTCTAAGGGGTTCCCAGTATTTCCTTCCTACTTGGTAAATATATTCTTTTGGGTGCACATGTATGCAGGCTCTCTGCTCACGAACTGCTTCAACAGCAGGTCAGTCAATGTGGAGAAGTTAAAACTAACAAAATCAATTGAGCCAAATCTATTTTTCAGTCAGGCTAGAAGCTCGATAAGTGTGTGGGATCTGTGCAAGGGATATCAAGGACGTGTGTGCGCGTGTGACATTTCTTCTCACAGACTCTCTCAGGGGCGGCTGTGAAAATCTCTTTTCTCCATGGATCAGCATGGGACCCAAAAACATTTGTATTAATTACATTTTTATATGAGTCTGTATGTCTGCCTGCCCAGAAATAGCTGATGGAAATGAGCCAGTAGTTACACATCTTTTCTGTTTGTGTGAGATAAATGTTTCTGTGCATGACTTCTGACAAACAGATGAAATGATAGAAAACAGTTTCCAAGCTTTAGTTTATTTAGTGGATTCCAACCTTGATTCTTTAGTTGTCCTGTTGGAAAATACCACGCAGACGATTAGCTGGTCCCTAAACTGTGCTGACTTAGGTCTGCCTGATAACACGGCTTAGGCGGCTCTGCCTAGCACAACAAATGAATTAGCCAAGTTTGATTTTGTAATTTGTCAAACTTGTAAAATTAGCTTTCAAAAGCTAAATAAACTTGCCAGCAGAATTGCTTTTTCAGCTAGTAACTGCAAATCTTTACTGTCTTTGGTTATAATAAATGTGGCAAACAAATGTTCACCATTGGGGAAAAAAAATGAAAAAAAATACTGTTTTGTTTTGTAATTGTTTATAGGTGTTTTGGTTAGATTTGGTTAGATTTATTAATCCTCAAGTGCTCCCGCAGTTTCGAGAAGCATTGTGTCGTACCATTTGCAGACATTGTAATTCTGTGGTGCAGCCTGGTTGTACTCAGATCAACAGTACATACAACCACATTGTGCTGGAACCCACTCATCAAACACTGTAAACACTGTTTCCAGGAGATGTAGGGGCAAGGTGAGCTGACAAGATACGTTTCAGACCCTACAGTGCTCAGTACAGCAGTGGAACTTGTACATGTTTAGGGTTGTCATTAATAGCTCATCTTTCATTATGGGACCTGATGATATGTTGAAAAGTGACCCGCCCCATTCTACTAAAAATCAGCACTGTAGTTCATTTAATGTGCAAATGAAATCATTACACTTCCAAAGGCCCATTTGGAAGTGTATTCCTGCCATTTTATAAAAGACAAAGGAGAACATCCACGAATCCCAAACTTGGACCTGATTTTGATTTACTTTTAGTCTTACCGACTACAGAAATATTTTGCTTCAGGTCAATAGATGAGCCAAATGAACCTTTTTTCTGCATTTATGTACAGGATTCACCTGATCAATTTCACTGGAATTAGAAGAGCAGAGATTGTCTGCAGGTATTTGTGCCAAATGTTGACCAAACCAATGTTAAACATCATTGGCCTGCAAGGGAAGGGCCTCAGGCGTATAGCGTTAGGTAGGGAGGATGGAGGAGGGAAGGAATCATCTAACCTGTAAGCTAGTTGTAGCTCAGTGCACACTAACTTTTCTAACTAGTGAGATTTAAAAAAACTGGAAACACAATCGTGAACCAGAGCATAACCATAACTAATCCATCTTGGATTCAATTCTGTGGATGTTCTGCAAATAGGAAGAAAAAAACACCTGGTTTAAGGTAAGACAGCCCAATCAGACGTGTTTTTAATCTTATCAATATCAGGTTTTGTAAATGTTTATGATGATGTTAACATGACCTGTCAGCTGTCAATCGTGGCGCAAGAGCTGTCTATGGATGACTTTTAACGAGATTTTTTTGTTTCCCCATAAAGAATTACTCATTTTATTGTCAGTATACTGACTGATCTACTACTCTGCACATTGGAGTCAAAAGTTATTTTTACTGAAAGACCTAATGAATTTAATTTTTATTGCTGAGTGCTTATTTTCATTGGTGTGTTTGCTAATCATTTGGACCTGCAAGGGGTTGTTATCTGAATGAGTCCAGCCAAGAAGGAGTTTGTCTCCTCTAGACAGGTGCATTAAGACAAACGGAAGCATTTTGACTTCTTGTCTCAGGATGATACACAGACCCAAGCAGCAATCCTCCTTAAACCCTCGAGACCTAAAACAACCAAAAATGTTCTTTGAATTTGTGATAGTCAAGTCTGCATGATAGGGTAGACACTAAATCTTTTCAGTTTTTAAATGATTTCGTTTTTATTACTTGAGGAAACGTATTATCATAGTATTCATTTTCAAATAGCATGTTTGAGTGAGGCCAAGAACAGAGCTTAGTGCCAATTAAGTATCAATAAGAATAATAATTATTTGTATTATTACAAGTTTCTAGTGGCATCTGCTGAGCCAAGAAACTGTCATTCCAGTTTACACTGAATACATTGGGGAATCATCACAAACCCCTAGCAGGCCACCAGTATGCCAAAAACCACTTTTCAATCTCTGCGCTTTACTGTTAATCTGTTCTTCATCGTGAGAAATTGGTTGGCAACAAATATTGGTCATTGTGGTTTTCATTAATAACTTAACACCGCTATGAAAAAGACCTGATGATAAGAACGCATGGAACAACTTCTGAGAACAAGCTGCACACAGTGTCAATGTGTTATGTTTGTGTTGTTCTTTGGGTATTGTGTTATGTCCCTCAGTAAATACTAAGCGGGACTGTGATGTGAGGTGTGCTCCTGTCGGTTCAGCTCTTGATGCAGGTGTGAATTGGTCACAGCAGGAGTTGTTAACCCTCAGAAATGAGTGTGTCTGTGTGTGTGTGCCCTTTGTATTGCCTGTTACTGAAGCTGGAAGCTGCTAGAAAGGTATTGTGTTTATACGATAGTATGTGGAGTTTTTTTTTTTGTATATTGCTGTTTAAAAATTAAACCTAGATTTGTGAGTTACACTCCTCCACAATTATGTTTCTAACACTGGTTGTCAACTACATAGCCAGTCATCCACACCAAGTGCACGCTCCTCAAGTAGGAATGTATCATGTAACTGGGTGCTAATGTGGGTGGCTTTAAAATGAGTCACAGAAGAACCATGTACCTTGGTCCAATTGTGAGACACCAAATAAAAGGTTTGATTCACCATTCCCCATCCGATAAGATGGTTACTTGTGATACCTTTTTTTAGGTGGCTGTAGCTCAGTTGGTGGAGCAGTCATCCATGAACCATGGAATAAGTGGTTTGGCTCCCTCTTGGCTACATGTCGAAGTGAAGTGTGGTTTGAGGATACATTACGTGGGAAGAATGACATTGTGCATAACTGAAATGACAGTTGTGCACAGGAAGATTGTCATTGTGGATATCTGAGATGCTCTTTTTAGCAAGAAAGAATCGAATTATGGATATCTTCAACAGATATGTTGTTAAAACAATCAAATTTTTTTAAAGGAGGTTGATATATCTTAAATGTAGATTTGATTAGTGGAATGGAAGTTGTCGATATCTTAAAATGCAATTTCTACCAGTAAGAATGTGACTGTGGATAACTTTTAATAGATTCTGACTAGTAAGAATACAATTTCGACTTTAGGAAGAATGGCATTATGGGTATCTAAAATGTAATTAGAGATGTGAGTGTGGTTTGGTTTAAAGTTAAAATCACTTCCGGAATAAGCAGGACCATCTTTGGTGATGATGGTGTGACTCATGGGACACGAAATTGTGCTTGTGGGTTATACCAATTATTCAGTTAATGCTGCAAAATTTATTATGCTCAACATATTAAGCAAGATTAAGAGTTCTTCTCTTGACTTTTATAGTAAACATAGCCTTTGCCTTTTACTGTCTAACTAGGCAGTAAGCTCTTATCAATTATTCAGACTTAATGCACTGCCTTAAGGTGAGCGGTGAATGGGTAGACAAGAGAAGTATTTGATATTAGTATATACAAAGTATATGTTATCTCTACCTTGTCAGATTCTGCCCTCATCCTCTGAAATATATACAGGACTATGTTTGAGGATATGTTTGATGACAATCACTGTCACAGTTTAGTAGTGTGCCTATGCTAGTGAAAATACTGTATGTAGGTTTTGCATTAGACTCGCAAACAACTGCAAAGGATGATGTTGGGAAAAAATGATCCTGGAAAAGCAGGTCAGTTCTCTGAGACTGCTGCAGTGCAGGAGAGCGGCTAAAATGACAGCTGGGTCCAGGAAGTGTCAGTGTTCGCTCCACCGGCTGTGAGGCCCTGTTCACAACCCTGACCAACACTTCAGAGGATTCAGCTCCATTCCACAAAGGATGATTATACTGTTGCATCTTTACGTACGACATCACTATAGTTGAACTGTATTCTTGTCAATATGGGGCTCATTAGCATAATTTATCTTTGGAAACTGTTAATATTGTGACTTACCACTTGTTGTTTCAAGTGATGTGGCCTGTCATGTCCTATTAGTCAGACGTCCTGATTCTCCCGCTCAACCAGCCTTCTGCTGCACTGCTGTTATTATGCAGTTCATAGCTTAGTCACTGTCCACCTGTTTCTGTAGTAACCACACAGAGAAAAGCAGAGTAGCAAACAAAGCTTTCAGACCTTTGTCTCTGCTACTACACCTCTTTTTTTTTGCCTAGTAGCAATTACACTATAGCTGGGATGCTTTGTCACTGTGGCCCCAAATGTGATCTGTAAGTTAGTATTATTATTATTTTTAATTTAAACCAAATGTGAGATCTTTCCTGGTTAAGACATGCTCTTTGGCCATTAATGGTCCTTGAGAGGGAAGTGGCATTTAAGTCTTGGTTAAGTTTTTCAGTAATGTCTTACTGAAAAACTTAACCAGATGCAAAACAAACCAAACTACAGATTTTTTAAAATTACTGCTAGATGTTATGTTTTTAAAATTATTAACAATAAACACAATGACCAGCGCTGCAGTAGAATGCAGATTCTATGTTATTAAACCGACCCAGGTGATTAAACTGAAGCTAACAACCTAAATTCAGCCAAATGTAATACTCATTCATACTTTAGACCTTATGCCAGATTTTATTTTTATTATTATTGTCATTAAACAACTTAACAATTCACTACCCTCTTGGCATAGACCAACAGTTCGATGTCTGAGCTGTTTATTGGGAGGATCCGTTGGCAGCAAATGATAAGACTGGTAAGATACAGGAGAGTTTACGAGGTACGGAGGGAAAGATTGTCAGTCCGATCGTCCCCCTCCATGTAAAAGCAAATATGGCAAACAGTGAAACCAGCTGACCTGCTGCTTCCTGTGGTTTGAAGATACATTTCTTATAATTGTTGCTGACAACTAGGGACAGACATCAGGTGCAAAGGTGGAGAAGCTTGCTCTGTGACATCTTCCTCTGTGTTTCTGGCTTTCTGTTGCTATGAGAGAGTGCTCAGTGCCTGCTGCTGCGATGCTGCCAGGCTTTGAAGCCTATGTTCCTTATATGACCCAGAGTAGAGCTGGTAAATTTGTAATGGTCATTGTATATTGTATTTTGTATTCTGTTGGGGTTTCTTTTTGCCTTTGTTCAATGGTATGAACAGTTGTAGTGTTAAAGAAGAAGCAGTAAAGGGACGTGTGCTGTCGATTACCTTCTGTCAGCATTAAGGACTACACTTATATTTCAATTTCTCATAGATTTTAAAGATAGAAGAGAAGGTGAGAGTTCATGATTTGTATCCATATGTATAATCTGCTTATACAGAATATCATTTACAGTATATCTACATCTATTTTAATCTTTAAATATCAGTATTAATTTTTGTTTCTTCACCACAAATATATTTTAGGAATTAAAATGAGCTTTTACCTTTTGCCTCCAGACAGTGGTAAACTTCGAGCAAACTTTGTAGCACTTCATTTTGTTTTTCACCTTGCTTTTCTGTATGGATGTAATACAATTTATATGCAGATGACAAAGAACAATCAGCGCCACAGTCAAGGATGGAGGCTCTTAAATGTCCCGACGCCTGATGATTATCTTTGCTCTGAAGTATTTGAAAAGATGATCTTTTGATGTGTGAGAGTGTGGCAGAGATGCGGTTGAAAGGTGTGGAGGTGTTGGTGGAGGCTTTTTCTAAGGCTTCATGAATTTCTTTTAGTGATATCTAGGGTTAAAAGAAATGATAATAGTGCCTTTTTCTTCACTTCCACAGATCTTCAAGTAATCATCAGGTTTTACAAGGACCTTTTTATATTCTTCAAACCACAGATACATTTACATACTGTTTAAAGGACAAGAGTTCACATGATTACATGAAATTACATTTCCTGGTGGCTTTGAGAGCTAAAGTAGTATGGTTATTAACTTGGAGAGTCAGAAAGATAAGAATTGGATGGAAATTAATATAATGTTTCAATATATGATAATTATTACAGAGAAATTATTATCTACAAATGGTGGCAATATGTTACAAAAAACAGCATTATAAAAGAATAATTATAGATTGAGGGGTGTGATGCACATTATACAGAAAATATAAAAAGATCAAAAGTGGAAGTGATTATTAAAACAGATAGAAATCTTCCTGTAACTAAAAATGCATTTGAAATGCCAGTCAGTGTTAGTGGAAACACATTCATGATGTTTAAGATCCTCACTTTCTAATTTGCACAGTCAAAGCTAAAATGAAAGTTTGTATGACATATCACCCAGCACCACCATTACACCTAATACTTTCTGTAGGTTTGGCATTTTTGATTTTTAGACTTGTAAAGGCAGTTTTATCAAAGGAATAGCATCGTCTGTGTTCATAAATCATAATCACTGTACAAATGGTGTTTGTTGCCTCATCACTTTGATGCCTTTGCTGTCCTATTAAAACAGGAGAGGTGGTTGGTTCTCCTGCACATCAAAGTGGATTTGTGTTGAATTACCCTTTCAGCAGCAGGTGTGCTTTTGGAGCAGTAGTCTGGAACAGCATGACACCCCAGCTGTGTTACCCCTGGCCCACATAGATGCTACTACAGGTGAAAAAACATTAAGATGTGATGGAACATATTGCAGAATGGTACCTCTTTCTTGGAGTAGTACATTGAGTAAATGAGAACCCCTTACACACAAACATGTGCAGAGAGAAATACATAATGTTGTAAATTGGATTTGTGAGAGGAGAGCAACATGTCTTTTTCTATTATTCATTCAGATACTGTACATCCCAGATACACTCTGAAACAGGATAATGTTACTGTAGTGAAAGTGAAAGTCACATATTTATGTAGATTCTACCATCCACATGTAGACATAGAGTAATTTTGATCTCTGATACAGTCTTCCGTATTTTGGCAGTTTTTTTGGTTTTTTTTGTCGAAACTTCTAAATTCCTCTCACTGCCCTTATAACCTTGGTCTCCAGTTGTTCTCACTCAAAACGCTCCAATAAACACTAGCGGGCACCGAAAGGCAGACAGAACAGGTGACTAGCTGGTGAACACCATGGAGCATTATGCAGCTGCAGAGCAACATTTCTCTCATGAGTTGGTGGAGAAGAAACCTGAGCTAAAAGAAAATGTAAATATTAGACTTAAAGTAGTTAAGTGGCTAGAAAACTTAAAATTGGTGTTTGTTGGTGTTTGCTGGATATGTTTAATTAGTTGTTGTCTCTCCAGCCAGAAGACAGGTTTGATATTCTAGTATATTCTAGTGTCCCTTTGGTCAGCTGGCACCAAGAAAGGCACCGATAAAAATCATTATGCAGAGACCATTCAGCTTTCCATGTTCTTTTCATTTGCCCCTTAATAACTTATGTCTTGCTATTGAACTGTTCTTTCCTTTGCTGCCCTTTGCTTGCCCATTATTGTCTTATTTTATGCTCTACCGTGTGCAGTGAAAAAAATATCTGTGACAGATCTTCATTTTTATCTCCTCTTAGAAAATAAACCACCTGTTTGTCATTTGTGATGTGTTTTAAAATCTCATATTCAAAGCATTAAGGTGTCTTTCAGTGTCTTGGTGAGATTGGAGTTCCAGTCTTATGTGGAACCACACCTTAAAATTTGCTTTTATAGAATCAAGTAAAATCTTTTTATTGTGAAATTTTCAAACATATGGGTTTTTATATTAGATTCTTAAAGGATTTTGGAGCAATATAATAAAAAAATGTACTGTATGTTAATTCTGCTCCCTCTTGCTATTCTCCTATTCTTCTCCATCCTCTCCTCCACAGCTCTGTAACACCGGTGGTTGTGAGTGGGATATGCCTCTGGAGCTGGTTGCTATGGTGAAACATCATGGTGTAAAACAAGAAGTGGCATTAAGTTTCTGAGGAATAAGATTGTGTACACGTGGACTGTGCAATTATGTGTCCCCTATCCATGTACTGACTGTACTCTGAGTGTAAACACATATGTGCTGTGTCCCTTCATCACATGGAAGAGAGTAGACACCGCACTTATGCCTCGCTGGGACTGAAACATGCTTCTGTGGGATTATAGTGGGTTCTGCTGCTCCATATTTAATATGTTGATTAATTATGTGGGCATGTTCTGATCATAGTTAGCAAACAAATAACACATGGTGCCTTTTCTATTTGTTTTAGAGCCTCATGAAATTCTGTATAATTTTAAATCTTTAAAATGTATCTCAGTGTTATAAATTAGTTTTCTAAATCTTGCTTCTATAATAATATAATACGATAACATTCTAATATGTTAAGTTTTGTTTTATTCTTGCATTTGTTTTATTCTTGTTTTATTCTTCTATAAAATTCTTTTTTTTTAATCTGCTGGTATTTCATTTGCACTTGCATTGCAGACCAAGTGAGGTCTAACCTTTAGTGAAATGATTTGTGGAGCCTTAGTATTTTTTTCATTTAATCTCTTTTGAGCAAGGCTCAAAGAGAGAATTTCAGTTATTTCACCTTGATCAGTAAGTTCTGGAGCTTTCGTGTTTATTGTAAGTTAGTACAGTACTTGAAGCGCTGGGTAGAGGGTTGTAAAGTGTAGCAGAGCATGGAGAGAGCGAGAGCTGAATGGAGCAGCGTGGATTGATTTTCTGTCTCATGCTACTGCTAACTTAAGGTGTATAGTGTAGCTTTAGGGATACTAACCTTGCAATAGTAAACAGGTGATGAGCAGCCATGGGTGCCAGTCTTGGACCACCTACAGTTCTTATCTCTTAGTATTTATTAATTTGTATGCATTGGTCATTCACAGTGTGTCCAGGTTTTATAAAGATGTCTTGTGAGGATTATTTACCAAAGCCTTTTTGAAAATATTCATATTGAATTGACATGTTTCCTCTGTTTATCAGGAGATACTATAATGTGCAGATCATAATAGTCATAATACTATTAAGCTGGCTTAGTTAATAGCAGGAACAAATTTAAACTTGCAGACAAAACAGGGTGGAGATTGTTTTCATTCTGTCACTGGTTCTCATTCATTTCCAATGATTTGTCCTCCGTTGACTCAGATGGCTGAATATTAAATGAGTTTCTCACTGTATAAATTGAAAACAGAATCCGAAAACACAGAGCAGACTGTTCTAAAATGGCACGGCCAAAGATGTTTCTCACCGTCATTGGGGTGACTTGGTAGGGAAAAGCAAAAGCACGTAGGCCTAGCTATCTGTCAGAATGTTATTTTGAGTGATGATGTTCATGGCTGCTCAAGTACAGTATTTTGCATGTAAGGATGAGCAGGTAATTGTTAAGGAGACACTCTACAGTATGCTTGTGTCAGGCATTCTTCTCTTATGTGCTCACAACACTATAACTGTGGGTTTGTTATTTTTGCCTCAGTCCACCCATATTATATTTTTATTTTCGGGCTTAATTTTATTTAAATGCGATTAAATCATTGCTATAAAATTACATTGACATGGCAAAAACAAGTCCAATTGGCAGGCAATGCTCGGGAACTTCATTACAATATAGGTTGTGTAGTGTTAGTTTAGTTCTTCTATAAAGTGTGTTATGAGTGTCAGTGCATATCCTTCCTTCACTTAAGCTGACAAGATGCTGTTGGGTTTGCGAAGATGGAAACGCCAACTTGTGCTATTATACAGCACCTCCATGTGTCCGTGACTCATCACTACACATTTCTGTCAGCGTTCAGAGAGTCCCCCTGTTGGTAAAGAAAAATATGCACTGCCACTTACTGCAGTAAGTGATGTGACTGCAAACTGCAGCCACAGCGAGTTGGTAATTAATCACTTCTATGGTATTAACAGGTATGGTGCGAGAACATTTGTGTACAGTATGTGAGTTTTTTCTTAAAGCAGATATTAGGCTCAAATAGCCCACCACTGACCATTTTAAAATGATAATTACTCTCTGCTGTTGCCATGGTCACAGGAGCGAACCAGCAGAGGAGTGTGTGTCAGAGGAGGCAGCGTGACATACAGAGAAAGACGTGAGCCACCGCCTCCTCGCAAAGATGTGCACAAAGTGTTGCGCACATACACAGGTGCGACAGTCCCTCTATCTCTGTGCTAGCGTTTTTGGAAATGCAGACATTCATTTGCAGCTGCTCTAAAATCTGTAAAGTGATCGGAGAGCCACAATGACATGTTCAGTTTTATTTTTCTTCGTGAGATGTTTGACTTAAAAGCCAAAGCTGTTTCAGGAACAAGGCCCCGACGGCCAAACTGTGTCATTTAAGGCTACAATCATTTGTTTCTCAGACCTCACTGTCTCTTGCCTTTACCTACAGTGGTTTCCTCATCTTATTTAATGTGATTACAGGGAATTTCCCAAACAGGAGATGATGGCTGTGAGTGTGTGGCAGCACAAAACTAATTTGAGCACTAAAGATAAAACAAAGCAGACAAACATAAGTACTGCATGAGCAGAAACAGCTGAGGAACAGTGAGTCACAAGCACGTAATCCACTATAAATAGAGAGACACACACACTGCTAAGATGAGACTGGCATCTTCTTGTCAGCAAAGTGTGAAATACAATATGCATGTGTCAGTCTTCTTCTTCTTCTTCTTCTTCTTCTTCTTCTTCTTCTTCTTCTTCTTCTTCTTCTTCTTCTTCTTCTTCTTCTTCTTCTTCTTCTTCTTCTTCTTCTTCTTCTTCTTCTTCTTCTTCTTCTTCTCTACATTTATTGGTGGACTGCAACCAATGGGAGTGGTTCACACCGACACCTACTGTATCAGAGTGTGCAAAGTCATGCCAGAATCATGTGCGTGACTGTGTGTAGGACGTAGTTCTTATTCCCTGTTTGACCTCTGAAAAGACAAAACATCCTTTTGATCTTCTTTTTATTGTCCTCTACTACCCATGCTATATCATGAAAAGATTTTCTGAGAACAGATTGTTATCATCAGAAAGCTGCCAGATTATGTGTACACACACACACACACACACACACACATAACACAATATACACCGGTAGTCATCTTATTTTACACTTGCACTGTATCACCCTTGTATACATTACTTCAATGCCTTAATTTTATTATTCTTTACTTGTCTCTTTTTTTCTTATTTCTTTACATTCTTATACTTTTCCTACTTCCTTTCCTACACAAACACATGTATCTGTTTGTCTGCCCACTTACTTGCCTAGCTAACTACTTACTTATTTTTTACCTACCTATTTACTTAATTACTTACCTATTTAGTTACTGTATTTGGATATCAAATATGTTTGGTTTACCATACAAAAGCCTGATTTAGGTTTGAGTCTCACTGAAAGGGAAAACTTCTAAATTCTTTTGGTGAATAATTAAAATGTATCATGTTATGCCAGAGATTTAGGGATTGCAAAAATTGACTCACAATTTTGGTAAAGCAAAATTATCCATCTCACTGTTCACAGTCACAATAACACTAGAATATACTTCTATTTGTTGCAAAGAACAAACGTGATGTGGACAGACATTGTGATCGTAAGGAGTAGTTTAGCTGTCTAAAACTGTGGATGATGACTCATCCGTCAATAATGGGATGTGTGCCTTTTTATTATACTAAGCTGTGGATCTTTGTTTGTTGCCCTTAGATACTAGGTTTCTAAAGGAAAACCTAGCCGTGAACACAGGTTTAGAAACGCTCAAGACATATAGTTTTTGTCCAGGCTGTCATACTATACTAGTATTGATTCTTTTTCTCTGTGTGTTTGTAAAGAAGTACTTATGCATCCATTGTCTAAACCACTTTATCCTGTAAAAAGCCTTGAGGAGACTGGAGTTCTTATCAGCCCATAATTATGCTTCAGTAGGTAGCTCCTAATAGTGTCAGTAGGTTGTTATCTTGCAATAAAAAAGTTACATCAGCTGCGCAGGTTCAGTAGGTTCTTATCGTGTGCCATGATGCGCCTAATCTTTGCTTAACACAGCTCTGCAATCTTCTTATCTTTAGGATGAAAATCTTCAGTTAAAGGTTTAGGGAAATATCCTAATTTATGTTTAAATACACAAACATTTTCTCTCATTTCAAAGTGGGGAAATAAAATGCTCCCTCTTGCATGTTCTCTACACCTGCCTATCCACTTTGTCCCCTCCCTAAGCAAACCTTTTCCCTTTTAAAATGCAGCACAGACAGTCAATTACTAATGCCACTAGATGTCGAGTTTCAATCACAGAAGTGGAGGGTATACTACCTACTCAAGCATAATTATAGGCTGATAACTACTGATAGTGCTCATTGGGTGGAGTCACAAGTCAAATTGGTTGATAACTACCAGTCACCAGTTCACCTCCCTGCATGTCTTTGGATTGTGGATAAAAAAAAAACCCAGTATCTGAGAAGATGCAGACTCCAGCCATAAAAGCTGCAGCAAAGAGCTGGTTTAAACTGAGACCACTCAGATACTGTGCTGCCCAGTACTTGTCTAATATTTTCCAAATACTGCGTGTTATTAAATGCGTGTATTGTATCATTTAGTTTATGATCTGACTGTAATGCCAGCTCATAATTATTTAATGTACAATAATTTGACATTGTTACAGAAAGAGATGTAATGACTATAGGCTAATTTGTGGCCACAATCTCTTGGTAGTCAATTACCAAACTGCTGAAGTTTTAATACATGCCATTTATTTTCTTAAGACATTAGCACAGATTTAACATCTGTATCAATTATCACATTTGTTTAAAAAATAGCTTATCTAATAAGAGGTTGGTATTTACAGCTGCTGGTGGGATACTGTACATACACACACAGAGTGCTGTGGAGGAAGAAGAACTTTTGTGTACTGAAGCAGTCCATCTGGTTCCCTCACTGGGACACTGTTTCATCCAGCGTGACATTTTCTAATCCAAATCATGTTTTATGCATGGCCTCTGTTACACACTGAGAGATAACATACAAGGGATTTATGCTGATACAAGTGCTGTGTATGAGTATGTGTGTTTGTCAGCCGTCAACCTGCTGATTCTTTAGCATGGTTTCGTTTTGAGCCACAGTTTCGATGACTAAAACTAACATTCACAAAGTCTTAGGTCTCATGGCCTTTAGTTTGATATGATGCTAATTAAGGAGTGATCCGTGAAAAATGGAACTCACCACAATTTTTTGTGACCAAAAGACACCACAATGCCCACATTAGGGGGAATCACCAGCAAGCACACGTAAGATTCAATCACTGCTGGACAAAAGCCAATGTTCTCATTCACTTTTCATTCTTTTCATGCATAAGCTCACACACACTCTCTGTCTGTGAAGCTGTGAGATTTACTTTTCACTCACACTCACAATCACACACAGTCTCTCTGTTTCTCCCTCTCTCTCTCTTTCTCCCTCTAAGATTTACAACTCCCCTTAAAATAAAGATGCCACTGTTTGAACAAAATGCCCTCAAAGACTGGCATTTTGGTTTTAGCCACATACAACGGCTCTCAAATAGATTAGTTTAAATGTTTGTATGAAGACCTTTTTATCAAGGTTTTCTTTTTTTTTAAAAAATGATGATATCATCCTCTAAATTGTAGGTGGAGCTGCTCATGTTTGATAGAAAGCTGTTTTTGGTTGAAAGTGGGATTTTCTTTCAGTAGCAATCAGCTTTTATTACACTATTTTTGCAGGTAAATTCAGACTTGTTTCATTGTAAAATATTAAAGTGTCATGGCTTGAAACTCTGGTATGAATTGAACAATTGAACATTTTGTTATTATGACTGAAGCAGACTGTAGGAAGTAGTTTAAATATGCAATTTAATCACAGTTTTAAACATACTTTGAAGCATTTGCAGCTCATACCTTCTATTCAATTTGTGTTTCTGGCCACTTTCCTGAGTGACGGAAGGGAACAATAGCTCGCTTGCCTTTTCAAATTTTTTTCCAATGTACGCAAATCTACAAATCACTTTGTTCAGTGCTGCTTACCTATGCTGATCATGGATTCATCTGCAAATGCAACATTTTTGCATTGTTCTCAAAGCACTTGCAAAAGAAGGGCTTTTGTGTGCACAGTGAAGTGTCTTTGAGCTTCCACATCTTTCGTTTCCAACATCCAGTTGCACTCACTCACAAGATGTTGCACCATCTGATAACAGTGTTGCCCATTCATTCCTGTGATACTCAACAGTTTTGTGGATGCATAATTAAACAGGTGAGGGTTATTAAACACCACCCGTCTTCTCAATCCTGACACAGACAAAGCCTTTTTAGCTTACACCAGCTTATTGGTAACAGCCTCCATTGGCTCACCTCAGTCTATCTGAAGTGCAGCACGCTCGCATGTGTGATGTGATGTAATGTGGATCCAGTCAGTTACTCACTCTTTAGCTGTTTCCCAATTGCCTTCTTCCAAGTCCCTGTTTAATGGCTGTATGCATCATAAGAGTTTGATGTGGCTTCCTCGAGGAGGACAGATCCAGTGCAACTTAAATTCCAAATGCATTGGCAAAGTGGTCATTGTTAACTGTACATTTAAGCAGTTTTTTTCCATTTGTTTTGGTTGTTACCAAAACAAAAAATCACTGTTACAGTAAATGAAATGAAACATTGCGAGGAGTAAATAATACAACCCCCGGCATATATTCCACTGTGTATGCATGTTTGCATTCAGGGCATGTTCTAATTACTTACAGCGTAACAGTAACTCAGCAGTGAGAGGCAATGAGAACAGTCATATATGTACAATATATTAACAATAACGCTCATAAAATGTTTACCAAGTGAGCATCATATGCTGAAATGAAATATCAAATTATTATGTAACTTTAATACCAGTATTTACTCCTGCCATATCAGTTAGGCTATGGATGAAATTGCTGATGAAGAAACAACAAGCCTTCATTTTTGTTTATAGGCTGTGTCCTTTTAAAGGGAAACACTGCTTGGATATGACCATAAATAGTTGCTGTGCATGCAGCCAAACAGAGGCGGAGGAACAGGCAATAGCAGCAGGATATAAATGAACCAAAGTTAGTGTATTTTGTGCCAAAATACAAAAATTGCCTGTTTTTGTTGTACAGAAAAACCTGAAATTTTGAAGGATTTGAAGTCAGAGCTTATGAAACTGTCTGTGACTACAGTATCCCACCAGGCTGTGAGACAATATGATATTTAGATGTTATACAGTATGTGTAATTAAGAAATATACAAAGGTAAATGTCACTTATCAGTTGTCACATGTCCTACATAACTGATCAGGTTTGCTATATTAGCAAAGCTTTGTGCTCTGCAGGTGTGTTTTGCCTACTCTGGTTTAGACGGGCATACAGAAGCCAGAGATCCATTTTCACATCAGTGTGTGGCTTCTGTGCTAGAACCAATTTTATAATTACTGTTACTCCTGGCCTCCTGTTACCAAAGATAAAAAGCCCCTGGGAAAACTGTACAAATTCTGGACTGGAAAAAATCTAATTTGTCAATAGAATCTTATCATTTACTGCATAATGCTGTAATGGATGGAAGGTCTTAAGAGAAAAAAATGGGGATAAAGCAGTCTTTTTGTTGGATCTAGTAGGAGGGAAAATAGTGCATATGTTTGTCTTTTTGAAATCGCATTAAAGGCAGCCTGTCTTCCGATTGTAGTTTTCCCATGACCAAAGTCAAACTTCAAAGTCCACCCTTCAGCATCAAATATTAAGCAGGATGCGGTGCCTACACCTGTTCCCCAGTAGAGTGGCTTGTTCCATTTACTTCCACTTTCATCACAGTAGCTGATATGCAGGCCACACACCATTAACCGCGGAGTGATTTGACTGTTCTACTTATTGACATCTACATTCATCTCACTACCAGTGCTTAGTACAGTAACTTCTGCTTCTAAAAGAGATGAGTGTATGTCCACACCCCCCACATCATATGGTTGTCAAAAAAGATCTGGGCCTTGCTCTAAGGTTTAGACAGAGCTGATGCTGGTGGAGCCACATCCTAAGTTAAACAAGCTACACGTCTCCCTGATAACTGTGCAGTTCTGTTTCTGTGTGACAATGGCAGCAAAAGGGTTTGATGATGCTTTGGCTAATCCTCACAGTGGTTGCACTATAGGATTCAGAAAGATTATCCTCATAAATTGTTTACAAGCACGATATCACAGCCCTTTGGTCAATTCGAGTTTCACCGGAAAAGACCCTTTTCTTCTTGTGTTCTAGAATTACTATTTGATCATTTGCAGAAGAAACAGCAGTGGAGCTGTGTAGGAGGAAAATTTGACTTTACTGCCAACTTCAGTTAAACACAAACTGTTTTCAACATGCTTCTCTGTTTTTAATTTAATTTATTACTATAATGTTTGAGTTTTCTTTTAACAGAGCAGAAAAGCGAGCTTCTTTATTCAAAACGCTTCCAGTAAAGAAGCCACATTTATCAAAGAGTTGATTACTACATTTTCACTTCTCCGCTGTAGTTAGACATTGCTGGTGGTCTGTGACATTGTGGGTGAAACACTTTGTGACAGATCGATCTGTTTGCACTTTTATGAAAGCAGTTTTATTTTACTGTCTGTTTTGTAAACACTTTTTCTTTTTGAGCCAAAATGAAACACCTTTGTGACCTGACATTTTCAAAAAGGCCATACCATTAGAGAATGCAATCAATGTTTCATTATGTTTCCAGTGAAGCAGTTGTGGTAGGTGCTGTCACCTCTAGAGGAGAATAAAATCAAGCTCTTGCCACATTTCATGTGTGTATATTTTTGGATGTAACATCCAGTGTATGGGCCATTTTACCTGAAGAAAGGAATGTGATGGTTTGGTCAGTTTCATTTCAGTTTGACTCTTCCTTCCTTAAATACCAATGTATGCACTGCTAAAGGCTATTTTACAGCTTCTCATGTAACACAGTGTGTCTAATAATAAAAGTTCCATCCTTGGAATAATGAGCTTGGAAGACCCAAAATATCACAAATGCCTCTGCAAAAATAAGCATGGTGTTAATAGTTACGTGGTAGGCTGAAAGTCCAAATTCGATGTGAATTGGTGCAACACATGGATGATGGATGATGCAAGGTTTTCCCTGAGGCTGTTTTGCAGGGAGTCAGTAGATATTCTATACTCACAATGATTTTTAGGATTATTTTAAGATGATTGCGCTTTCTTAAAATCAAGCTTCACACACCTAAAACTTAAAACTTAAATATTTGTATGTTGATGGAGTTGACATGCATCACTCCCTACTAAAGCAGCAGTTTAGTCTATGGATGGACTATAGATGGACTCCTGATTAACCCTGGGAGCACAGTGAGTGATGTGTGTTTGTGTGGTGAAAGTAGGGGGCGGCAGACCGAGGGCGGAAGCAGATGTGTGTGTGAGAGAGGTTCAGAGCTGTGGCACTATCACAGGGTGCCTTTGTCTGGCCATGGAGTGTTGAATTAAAGGCTGTTAACACTAGTCTGCGCAGTCATATGCTAATGCCTCTTGCTCTGAGAGAATAAATAAATTAATGGTCCAGAAAACACATCTGATTTCCTGCTCTGCATGCCACGTACAGCAAAGGCAGTGTGCAAGAAAGATGCATAAAGTGTCAGGGAGAGGGAGGGAGACAGTGAGAGTGGTTGCCTTAGAGAGAGGGGGTGGCACTGTACAGAAATAGCGTACAGAGAACATCAAAGAGCCAAGACAATAACAAATTTTTTCCTTTTTTTTGGTAAAGGCTTTGCACTCGATGCTGCTGTAGGTGATGCCACACGAGAGATAACGAGAGATAGATTGGGTGGGGGTGCAGAGAGTGAGATTTGGACAGAGAACAAGTGAGGGAGGGGGGATTTAAAGGGCAAGAAACGGAGGGAGGTTTAGATAGAGCCTACAGAGAGAGTGAGGGAAGAGAGCCAGCGCAGAGCAGGAGAAGAGGCGGTAAATGGGAGAAGAGAAGTGGAGGCATTGACTGGAAGTGTACACATGGAAGAGAAAAAACGACTATTTCATGTGCTCTGTGTGCATGACTGAGGAGTGCAGCTGTCTGTCTGGATTGTTAGTCATCTGCTGCCCCACGGAGAGAGGACACACGAAGAAACACAGGCAGGCTGTGGATGTAGGCTTGTGTGCAGAGGATGAACAAGCGATGTGGGCTCGCTGGATGTGATCACTGTCCTCAGACCCCGTAGCCACTGGTGCTGTTGCAGGCCTCACAGTTGGGCAGCAGCAGTCAGAGTGATTGATACACAATGAGCTCCAAGCACTCTTCCGACTGGATTCCCTACAGGTACTGTACCACATTCCTGAGAACACAGGAAAGGGCACGGTGTTCATCTTTTGAAGCGGAGAGTGCGTGTGTGTGTCTGTTGTGTGAGTGTCTGATGAGAAGATAAGACTGATATTGGCAACACTGAATGGGCACAATGTAAGCAAACACTTTATATATTTATACAAAATAGTTCTTAGACATAATACACTTATATTTGCTACTGTAAACATATTTTTTGAAAAACATTTGCTTGTATTTATGCTTTAGAGCTTTTTAAGAAATTCCCCAAGAAGAATATATTAATGCAAAAGTGAAATCCCTCAGCATGTCTATAATCGAATCGATTGTTCACAAAATAAGTAAGTAGGTTGATTCTGAGCTGAAGAAGTTTTATGTTTGGGTTATTTGACCTCTCTGGCATTTTTGGCAGGCATCAAAAATATCATCGAAAGTAATACAGTAACAATAGTTGGAAATTATCCCTTGAAGTGTGGTGTTTGAGTAGCAGAGTGCCCCACAAAGTTACTGTATTGAATATAACAGTGGTGGTGTCAGAAAACCATATTTACACTAGTCATAGCACTACATTCACATGGTGATTGTCCAGGGGATTTTGATTGTTTCCCATTGGTGGATACAGAATTGAAAACTCTCATTTTTAGGTTGATTTGTAAATAATGTCATGTCTGATCCATATTTATATGACTGATTAGCCTGAGACTCACACCAGGGCTGAGTTAGTTGACGTCTATATGCAGAACATTATTGATGATGACACGGACAAATCCTGTTTGCTTTCAGTGAATCCTCTTCTCTGAGAGCATTTGTGTAGTGTGTTCCTGCACTTGACAGTATACTTGGATGTGCGTATACTACCATGACTCATTCCATGAAGCTGCCATGAAAAATGCATGGGCTTCTCTTTGGGTTAGACAGCTCTTTCGTTTCATTAGAGATCTCATTTTACAGTAATAAAACCCAATGAAGGAAATGCATTTGAGAAACATACACATCCACTAGGAAGCAGCAGTTGTATTGTGGATCTTCTCAGTAACGGAGCAAATACGAATCTGTAGTTTCTTTTTTTTTTTTGTCTCAACAACGACGCAATATTGTGAGCTCTTACCAAAAGAAATTGTGAAATTGGTGTATTTGCATTTTTTAAGTTTCATTTTCTCAAACGATCTCAACAGAGGTCATCACAGTGGGGGAATTAGATTAGATCTTTTCTTTACTTTACTTTCAAGGTCAGTTTAACCCTGAGCAGTGTTCATCAGAGTCATTTGCTGAGGATCAAATTTCATGCATTGCACCACGTAAATCACAATTAAACAGACTTTTGTGTGAATTTTTGATTGGCCTCCGGTACCAATTTCAGCTGCAAAAGCATCAGCCAATGACTATTAGGCATATAAAACCTGTAAAGTAGGAGTCCCAGCAACTAAAAACTTTTAAATAAAACCCTTTCCCACAGTGCCAAATTCACTTGGCTGAGTCAATGGAAAATCCTCTACTTTGGTGCTCAAATTGACACTGTAGAACAAATTTAGTTTCCTTTTTCAAAAATTTAAAAAAGGTGGTATTGATGTTGTGCTTATAAGAGGAGATTGGATGATTTTAACCAGCATTTTGCTCAACCTTGTGCATGAAGGGACAGTTTGCCATCAATTGTGACAGCACAACTAAAATTTAACCTCCAAGTTCTGGCCATAAAATGAGTTTCATCTTTTATATTGGAAGTAATTTTAATGTACAAACATATTTTAAACCAAAAATTTGCATAGATGAATCAAATCAGGATATTTGCCTCAAAACACGTTTTACAGAAGAAAGGTTTGCACGTACAATGTATTTTTTTCTTTGTTCACTTGATGAAGTCTTTCTTCTTTCTATTTGATGTTTTTTAGTTTCCTTGTGTGTTTAGAAAACCTTTTGACAACAAGTCAGTAGCAATGTGTTGTAAGTTTTTTACATTTCAAGGTGTCTCTTCTTAAGTAAGTTTCAATCTAAACATTCATTATTTATTTTATTTTTTATTATTATTTTTTTCTGTCCTTTCGGCACATCCTGTGAGTTCAGGGTCGCCACAGTGGTCAATGTCCGCATGTTGATTTGGCACAGTTTATTTTTTACGCCGGATGCCCTTTCTGACGCAACCCTCCCCAATTTCTACCGGGCTTGGACCGGCACTGCACAGCTGGACACGGGAATGGGCTGTTAAGGGTTCATTGTATTAATATTATTATTATTATCAACACCATCACCATAAAAGTGACCAGAGATTCTCAACAATCATGAGCTTTTTGACATCCAGTGGAACAGCTCTGTTTGTGTCATTATCTTCCTGTCTGACACCTATTCACATAGTTGATTACTCTGATTGCAGTCATGAAGGGCTTTATTGGTCTGCATCTCTGACAGAGTGGGAGGTGAATACTTTTTTATTACGTGTGTGGAACTTTTTTGTCAAACTAGAGCCTGTAGTGGAGAGATACAGGTAGAACGAATATTTATTGACTGATCTCAAATGTTGTAGCTGAAGCGCAGACAATAGCAGCAATAGGAAAGTGTGTGGAAACCAAAATAAATATGGCACATTGGCTATTATGGAAGCTAACATCTAAAATTGTTTGTAAAAGTAAGAACATGTAAAAATAAAAAAGAAACTTCTATCCATTCATTATCTGTAACCGCTTATCCTGTGTAGGGTCACGGGGGGGCTTGAGCCTTATCAGCTCTCATAGGGCAGTGTGCACCCTGGACAGGTGTCCACTGTATCTCAGGGCCAACACAGACTGACACTCACATTCAAACCTATTGGCGATATGGAGCCATCAATTAACCTAACATGAATGTCTTTGGGTTTTGGGATTACGGTCAGTCAGGGCTGTGAACGCGCAACCTTCTAGCTGTGAGGTGGCACCACTCCCCCTCCGTGCTGCCCAAAATGAAACATTATAACTCAAATATAAAACTGGAAATTGAAATTGTGCTTTTGCACAGTCCTGCAACTACTTGCAGCCAAATTGATTACTCAAACTAACCTGCAGTATAAGCATTTATCATTTGAATGTCACATTGTTTAAGCATCTTCTGGAAGTTTGGTGCAACATGGCTTTAAAACATACACAGAAAACCAGAAAACAATGCAATATAAAATAACAGAAGCGTGCATTTATGAAGAACATCCAGAAAAATCTTTAGCTTCCTGTAAAGTGATCACAATAAACAAAATGCAATCCCTTAAGTGAAAGAATTGGGATTATCAGCGTTAGGAACAACTTTGCTCACAATAAAACTAAAGAATTCAGTCACAGTTAAGATCCCCGGAAAAACAACATTTTCTCATTAAACAGGCATTAGCAGACATGGCTTACTCTCCATCTTTCATCCTTCTCTCTTCTGCTTTAGCTCGTTTTTTTTTTTTCTCCAAATCGTGTGGAGGAAACCTCTCACTGCCCTTTTAATTAGAAACCGTTGAGTTCTCTCGGGGGTCTCAGAAATGCCCGTCCACACTGAGGGAACAATCAGCAAGTCTGTTGCTAGTGATTAACAACTCTGGCGGTGAAAAGAGAGGTCTGGATGCAAAGTGGAAGAGCGACCAGCCAATCACTGTTGCTGGAAAAATATCCTGTTGTTTTGTTAATGAGTGATTAATCTTTTCACCTTTAGTAAATGCAGCCTCAGCCTCTCTGATTCTTGGAGAGCAGAGCAAAAGGCAGCACAGTGGGAGCGACAAGAACATTCTGGTAGAGTTTGATCCTCCGCAGCAGCAGATACATGAGATTCACCAATGCTTGATGGTTTTTAGTACAAGTAGAGTGTGTACTCTCAAAAACTTGGCATTCAAAACCTGGCTTATGCTTAACCCAGAAAAAGTGACTTTGTTCAATAGCAATAAGACAAATGGTCTCATGTGGCCATGGAGTTTGCTGTTGGCAGCATGGAGACAATGTCTAACAATGTTACTGAGAAAGACTGGCATCTGTCAAATTAAAATACATTCATAATTGGATTTGTTGTCTTTGCCTGATCTGTAGCTGTTTACACTAGATGGGTTGCATGTCTTTTTCCATGCACATAGACACAGACAATGAACGAATAAACTCCCAAGCAGCACATCACAGATGTACTGAGGGTAATTTTGAATTTAAACATGTTCAGTCAGGAGAAGCTGGAAGATTCAGGGTTCAGTTAATAACAAGCTTTGAGCTTGTTATTAAAACTGTAAAACAATTTTGTAGCTTTATTAATTCACTAGAAGAATAAAAATTTAAACTTTGATCCATCCTTTAAGTTATTTAACTTTTTGAAAAAACAAAATATTTGAATTTCTCATTTTATCTTAGAATAATTTGGGGTTTTATGAATGTTGGTCAGACAAAGCAAACCATTACTCTCTAATAGGCTCTGGTATATTATTGTCATTTCCCTTCTTTTAGTGCCAATTGTGAAATGGTGACTAAATAAATTAGTTGTAGCAGTTAGTTGTTAAAATGTCTGTTTGTCTATGCTCAGATTAAGAATGCAGCAATGGAAAATGAACACTAAATTCATGAGCCTTTGTCTGCAGATTTCTTTACCAGGGTAATTAAAACCTGGCACCATTGTGCAGAAGAGAAACATTTAGACTTCTTCAGCACTGCTTGTGCTACTCTGACCTTTAGACATTTGCTTAGTCCAGTGGCAATATGTCAGTGAGCAGGGCGCCACCAAATCTAATCATTTTGAAGTCAATACTGGTGTTCTTGTAGACAAAGACTTTACCCAGTTATGTTAGAACATTCTGCTCAGTAAAGCAAACTCAGAAAAAAAAACCTTTTAACAGACTGAAAGCAGACATTTTATTGATGTTACTCAATGCAATTAATTGTGCACTGTGCTGCTGGGACAAGATGGTATTCTTGCAGTGAATTTTCCTTTTTACTCTTCCATTTGATTTGAATTGCATCACTTTTAATATTTGCTTCAGGGACACATAAATGGGTTTGAGAGACTTATAAATCTACTGTACAGTCCCAATAACAACTGATAACAGCCACTGAATAGTGTGATATTCTGAAAAGTACACCTTAACTAGTAACAGTGACTAGTTTGTGATGATGGAGAAGTCATGTCAAATTATTTATAGAACTCCTTTAGAAACAACTGCTGAAAGTGCAAATTGATCATGAGAAAAAAATCTAAACCAAAAAGAGTCTGTAATAAAAGCACCCAAAATCCGGATACAATTAGAGCCACATCAGCGCGGCATAAAAAACAAAAACAAACAAGCGGGCGACAGGGTGGTCAGTTATGTCCTCTGTATGTTTTGTCATTATAATGTCATCCTATGGTTCCTTCAGCAATCACACGCAATGTTCCTTCAGCTCTCACACGCTGTCTCTTTAAAAGTGAAAGTGTGTAGAACAGCTGCAGCTCAGTTGAATTGTGATGAGACAGTAATAATAAGCAACAAAGGTGTCAGCAACCTTGACCCAAGTGTCAGGTAGACAACAGTGAGACAAATAGAAAGGGAAATCCTGAGCATATGGACAACAGAGAGGTGAATACGGCAGCAGGAGGTTTTTGACATGTTTCTGTAGTATTTAAATATTTTTTCCACTAACCATTGCTTTAATTAAGCCTTCACTGATTTTGAACTTATTTCTTTTGGTTCTAGTTTGAGTAGTAACTGTACATTTATGCCATTAAACTTCCCTTTGACTTCCCTACATTAAAATATCTCTCTACTTCTAGCTGAAAAGGCCTCCAGATGACATCACTTGGAGGAACCGTCAGTTCATATTATGTGATGTATGGAGTTTGTAATCATGGTCAACCTGCTTTTCCAGAGCTCCTCCAGAGGACATTGTCTGAACTCCTAATGATGAAAAACTCCTCTGGGTGATGTCATCTGGAGGAATTTTTCAGCTAGAAGCAGAGAAATATTTTAATATAGAAACTTAAGAGAGACGTTTAAAAACATTAATGTACATTTGCACCCAAAACTAAAGCCATAGAAAGTAAGTTGAAAATCAATGAGGTCACCCCCAGAGCATGGGTCATGTGGCCAAACAGAAATTGTACCAATGTTTTTTTGTTTTGTTTTTTTGCTGTAGTATTTCTCAGTCTGCGTTGACATATTACAGTTTAGGACTGCAATACCTTCTGATTCCATTTGTAGAATTTCACTTTAAAAGCTTGTTTTAAAGCTGCACAATAAACTTCCATAGTAGTGGAATAAAAAAGTTTGCTTAAAATAAGCTAAATCTAACAAAATTGCATCCTAAAAATAGATTATGAGGTGTGCAGGATAAAAAGTGTCTGAGTGAAAGGACATGTCTGTTTAGTAGAAAGGACATGGTTCCCAACTCTCCTTCATTCTCACTATTGATCTTTGTGATCAGCTTCATACTATTATGTTTTTGTTTCTGGGGACTATACATTTAGTATTAAGTGATGCCACTGATTCTGTTTCTATTTTCTGTTGGTTGGCAGTTTCTATCTGATTGGAGGTTTTATGTGATACAGATGGTAAAGGCCCTTGAGATAAACTTGTGATACAAGCTCCACAAAAAAGAAAAAAAAGTGGTTTAATTTGATTTGAAGCCCACTGACAGATATGTAAGCGCCCTCCTGGGCCACATTGTTGAAGGAGAGCTTTTTAGGGGCAGTATCCATCAAAGTAGACACCCTGCTGTGACTGCTGCATTTTTTACTGGTAGACTTCTAAGGCCTTGTTGAAATGGTATGTACACCTTGTACTGTGTGTATTACTATTACATTCTATATTCTTGTCTGTCATGTTGATTTCTTTAGAGATTATTTCATTTAAATTATATATCATTAGTGATTTTTAGAATCTGAACACTTGTAGATTGACTGGTTGCACTGGATGAATGAGTTTGCACCATGTAAATACAAAAACAAACAGGACAAAATAATATTACTTAATGCTTTGTATTCCTACACTGTTTCAGCATTATTTTTCTAAGATGATTTTAAGATTTGCAGTGTGTTGAGGACTGAATAAAAAATGTCTCACAGCACAAACAAATGGACCAGTTTCCTAAGTCCATATCATGCTTGATTTACAGGCACTGAAGCTAAAATAGAGTCAGATGCTGTTAGCCCATAACCTTTCATCACATTTCAGAATAACAAGGGAATTAAAGCACATTTGAAAATGTCATTAATAAATCATGAGCATCATAAACAGCCAAGATGCTCCTGTCAGCATTGTAACACCCTTCCTTCCCCTTTTCTTTGCAGCACTTTAGATGATGAGGGCACCAACCTCCGACAGCAGAAGCTGGACAGACAGGTAAGCCTTTGCTGTGCTCCCTGAGGTTCTGATAACAGGGGAGCACACAGGGAACACTAATTATAAAAGGGCAGTTTTATCTTGGCACAATTGTCCACTGGTGCATCATGGGGCCCCACAAATGGAAAGCAAGGACTTGTTTTTTTCTCTGTATATGAACAGTAAATAAGTTACACGTTCACACACAAAAAAGCAAAGTAGTATTAAGCTAAATATTTTAAATATTTTAAAATATTATGTGTTTTTTTTTAAAGACTACAGACTCCTTCAGTCAAACTGCAGTTTGGCAGCTTCACACTGTTAAGTGATTGTGCTGTTGTCACAGTTTGTTGTGAACAAAGTCAACAAACAAAGTCCGTTTGCAGTTCAATCATTTTCAGATATTTTCTGTGCATAGTGAAACCTGCTATTTCGGATGTCAAGCTCTTTTTTTCGCGCTGAATAATGTGAGCGAAGCTGCATACAGGGAACATCCATGTTCTCACGTTTTGTAAGGCTCCTGCAGTTTAATCGATCCATGGGAGGACCTTACAGATGATCTGTCTCCCATCCACTCGAAATGCATAACATCTTTCCTTGAATAAATGAACACAATTCTTAATTTACTTGCTAACTTATGTAGCTTTAGTCATTTAAACAAAATACAACGAATTATTATTCATTGACAGCCTCATTTATTATATGTTTGGATTAATGTCTGAGCCATGTTTTATTTTTTAATAGTACTCTTCACTCACTGCTTTCTGTTGTTTTTAAAGTGGAATCCTGGGTCAGGTTGTTAAAAGCTTAATTTCAAAGTTTATCATAAATCAAAGCTATAAAAGGGCCACTTCCTTGATTTGTAACTTGCTTCTTATAGTTCTACTTTGGGCAATACATTTAGTAAACTTCTCTTTATCTTTCCTATATTCAGACTCAAAATCTCTAGCTTCCAGCAGCTGAAAAACTAGAAGTAGTTGGAAAAACTCCACATTACCTCATCTGGAGGAGGTTTCCAGTTTAGATCATGTCATCTTGGGGATTTCTAGAGGAATCAGTTCAACCAAGACTACAACCTCTGTGCTAGGAGCATCCAGATAACCCTGTCTGAGCTGAGAAACTTATCCAGATGATGTCATCTGGATGAGATCAACGTACTGTTGTAGCCGTCACTGTATGGCACAGTTATGAGCTTTAAAACGTGATACAGCAGAGCTCCAGTGCACCACAGCCTGAATTCTATATTAATAGAAACCTTTAATATTAGATGAGCTCTGGTTTGAAGGCTTGCATATAGCTGACAGTTGGGCTAGATGAATAGCTACAGCCAGCCTCAGGTCAAAGTGTTTTGGACAGCACACTCTTAAACATCTTCATGTTCTTCTCCTGGCTCCATCCGAGACTGTGTGTTATTTTCGTTATTTTTCAAACCGTAACTCTAACGCACCACCTACACTATGAATATGCCTCCTGAACATAATCCACACAAATACACAGTTACAGTGATTTTAAGCAATCAGTAGCTAATTTATTATATTTCTGTAAAAAAATTGTATATTATAGCGTGCAGTAGTCTCTTGACCAAATCTCTGTTTGGTAACTGTCACAGTGACACTATTTACATTTTTAAATGTTCATTTTTTGCTTATAATGATGTATGCAAAATTGTCTTAAATTTGCTGAAAATGTGCTTTGTCTTTCTATCTGGGTGTCTTTGTGTGTATGTACACGGTTGTATAACCTTAACAGCGAGCGCTTCTTGAACAGAAGCAGAAGAAGAAGAGGCAGGAGCCTCTGATGGTCCAGTCTAATGTTGATGGGAGATCTCGCACTCGTCGTACTAAACAGAGCGAGGAACAGGCTCCGCTTGTGGAATCCTACCTCAGCAGCAACAGCAGCACCATCTACCATGGTAAGTACAGTACGACTGGTTTTCCTCTGGGACTCAAACAGAGGGTTCACAAAACCAGGATTGAACAAATAAAAATGTCACACTGCTTGTTTGATTAGCCTCTCATATTTACAGGAAGCATTTGTTCTTAAGCTGAGTAAGAAAAAATTAGATTTTACATACATGTACATACATTTAATATATTTGAAATAAGAGCCCATGCAGACAGTGCAGCATACTGTGCCATCTCTGGCTGGTGCTCTGCTGCAAAGAGCAGAAACACGATTGGGATTGATGAGCTTGTCTTCTCTACATACAGAGACCAGAGCAGAGCATCTAATCCCCAGTTTTGGCCAGTTTCTGGGCTCAAGGCCCTGAACTGTCGCATTTCCTGCAGACTAAAAAGAAAACATATTGACAAAATGCCAGCACAGGCTAATCTAATACCCTGATGGATGAAGAAGGGGATTAATAGACAAGTACTTATATAATCTATATTTCATTTTAAATAAATTTGTTATACTGATTATCTTTCTATACAAATACATTTAAAATCTGCATTTTATGTGGTATCACATGTGTAATACATACTTTAAGATTTTGTATGTATGAGAAAATGATCATGTGATTCACACTTGTAAACAAACACTTTTACCAAGTTAGAACTACAAGAAAGACAGTTTTTTGGCCTTTGTCAGTGTAAAAATAATCTTTGCTCTTCCTCTTTTAGATATATCCCCATTTCTGTCTATTTTCTCTGATAACTGTGCATGCGCTGGTCATCTCCATTCATGTGTTTAGTGCAGGAAGCTGAACAGGAGGAGGTGAAGGTTGTAGCGGACACACAGCCGCCTCGCTCAGCCAAAAAGGGCAAAGCATCGGCCAGCTCCACACCACAAACAGGCAGCGACAAGAAGGAAAGGAAGGGGAAGCACAAAGGTCAGCCTGCCAGTATTAAGACAAATGGGTAGTCAGACACAATGAAGGGTATGACTAAAATGAATGGACAGGCATGCTGGAAAAAAACAGACTGACTGACTAGGCGATGAGGTCAGAGAAGGTAAAAAAACATAAAACATAATGTATTTAAAATTAGGATATTGTGCCTAAATATGTTTGCACACACTGGAAGTAATGGAAAGCAGTCTGTGGTACCAAAGCAAAGACGCAAAATCTTTATTATTCAGCAGCTGCAACTGTGAATCCGAGCCCTCTTTGCAGTCCTCAGATAACGGCTCCTCTGCTGATTTTTCAAGCTACATCTGGCAGCAAACACAGCCAGAAAAGCTGCCTCTTAGCCACCGCTGAAGTGCCAAGCTTGTCACAGCTCAACTGTCTATGATGATGATGTATGACAGTCTGAGCACCATCACCCTGCTGAAACAACATAAGTGGACATACAAATGAGTCTTTAGATGAAATAGGGAAAACAGTGCATTGAAATTGTATATTCCAGTAAGTCCAGAACTCTTTCATAGTTTTCCTTTGCTTTAGATCAGTCACAGAATTTTACTGTAGTACAATTTCAAGAAACCATAATAATTATTGAATAATAACGACTCAGCATTGTTGTAGATGCTTCTTATACATAGTTTGGTTACACACGTCTCATTTCTCACATTAGAGATGTTTGTCTTCTGATTGAGTCATGCAGTAGATACAAATCTTTCAAATGACTTTGTCCCAGAAAAAAATAAAACAGTTAATTAGACTGTGGGGGTGAAATATTAATGGGGCCACACATCACTAAACTCCCCAATGACAGACCTGTTTAACACTTTGATTCTTTCAAGCACAAAAAACATCTTTGCACTCACTGAAAACATTAGCTGTGTTCGTAAAACACTAGATTCCTTCATACACTTTTCATTTGCCGGGAGTTATTCACTTTAAATATTTTACACTAACATGAGATGCTGCTTATTGAACTGACGGCGTTTGTTTGTATGTTTGATTGTGGCTCAGCAGCAATCGAAGGCCAGGCTTCCCAGCAGGATGATGGTCAAATCCAGATCCTGACAGTGGGTCACCACAGCGCAGAGGAGGGTGAGGGAGAGCCGATCATGAGCTGCACTCAGTCACAGAGTAAACAGGATCTGCGCATCACCATGCTTAAGAAAGGTACAGTACAGTGTAAAGGAAGGTTCTGGAAGGAAGTGCATCTGCAACAGCACAGCCATGAGTCCATGTTTACACCCACCACACTATGGTCGAGTGCTGTGGTATGTTGGTAGGAGGGTGAAACTGGAAACTGCAAATAGAAAATCCATTTTTGGACTATGTGTCTGTATGATAATGCTGACGCATTAGAGCACACTGTGGGGATTTGTGACAGACAATTTGTCTGTCAAAACAAATCACGGGTTTTTATGACTTAGATATTTAGGGAAAAAATATAGATACTGAGGATTAAGATGACATGCTGCTCTATATAGCAAATAAAAAGTGAATGAGGCGGCGTGATGACTCAGGGAGTAAAGCATTAGGCTGGAATACAGAAGTCTCAACCCATGTACCAGCTTTTGCCCTTGAGAGAGCGACTCACTTCTAGCTCCCCAGGGAGATGCCTGTGGCTGCCAACTGCTCCCCCAGGAGGATGGGTTAAAGGCCAAATTTAATTTTATTATGTAAATATATATGTACTCAATGACAGCAATGAATATTTAATCTTAGAAAGAAATTGATCATTAGATTTTCAACTTAAATACGTTTAAATGTACAATGACAGTTTGTCTACTCTTGTCTACTCATGTATTTTCTGGATATATATATATATATATATATATATATATATGGAAACAATGTAAATACTTTCCAACAACTAAACACAAGATGAGCCGACTTTGTTCCTTTGCAGATTCCCAGATTTCCAAAGTAGTTGAAACAACAACAGCGTCAAGTGGATCACGTTGTAATGATGTCTAGTCACGGTGTTGCTGTGCACCAAATAATCAACATTATATCCCAGCAACATGAATGACTGGCATCATTGTTCAACCTCTGTTTTTGTTTGAAAGCCACTTTTATTACTACAGTACATATGCAAATAGACCTCCTGTAATACAATGCTGCATGTACTGTTGATGACAGCAAGAAACAAACAGGTCTGCAGAAGCAAAGAGCAATAATATGTAACTTTTGAAGACGCAGGAAAGTGTTCCTATTGGAAGCTATGTTTTTGTTCAAAGAAGGAACATTCTTTAACAGTTTCCTTCCTTCCTTTCTAGGCATATCCAGCAGTATGAATTTTGATGAAGAAGAGGATGATGAAGATGAAATTAGCTCCAGTTCCTCACAGCTCAACAGCAACACAAGACCAGGTTCAGCCACTAGCAAGAAGTCCTGCAAGGTAAAGTGAAGCTCGCAGCACACATTTTTACTCCCTGCATGATGTGTCTTTATCTTGCCCAGCAACCAGTGCCTTTTGCCACTGAATAACAAACGGGAATGAATGTCGATTCAATTTTGTTGCTCAGCTGGACCCTATTCAAAGCTGTTTCACAGCTCCTTACAATAACCATTATCCTTTAATGTGACAAATACTGGAGTTGCCTTTTGGCCTTTTTTCCTCTATAAAGCATACTGGAATTATTTTGAGCCTTGTTGTTTTGGGGCCGGCCATCTGTTAATTTGCTATACAAATGTCGTCTCAAAGTCGTGTGTTTGGTTATTTTAAAGGGTGGATGACACTGCATGCAGGTGGGGAAACAATAATCTCATAGAGACACCTTGTTTATCTCTAGGGGATTAAAAGGGAATAAACATGTTTTTTAGTTAGATGATCTACACCTGAGGCATTGAGCCTTGCATAAAGGCTCAGGTGTTTTCATTAACGTGCAATTTATACGTATATAGAATTAGTATTTTGATGTGTTTTTCTTGTCATATTTCCCACTGTGTGAAGACAGCTGGCTTTAGATGTGTAGGTTTTATTTTAATCCATGTGGCATTGTACTATACGATAAACATAATTTCTCTTTTCTCCTTATTCCACTCTAAACTTTCCCTTCAGTCATCTCCATCTTCTGTCTCTACACTAGGTCCTTTTTTTTTTTAAGACAGTGTGCTCATTCTCAGTCCCCGTGGATTACTCATTACTCAGTTTTAATGAAAGTCAACTCTAATGCATCACTCGCCAATTTGTCATCTCATGACGGTTCTTGTTCGGGGCGCTTCTCTCCTGTAGGAGGTGGCCTCAGCCCCCACTCCACCGGTCAGTGAACCTGCCATTGATGTAGATGACCTTGAAGAGTTTTCTTTGCGACCTGCACCCCAGGGAGTCAGAGTGAAGTGCAGAATTACCCGAGACAAGAAAGGCATGGACAGAGGCATGTATCCCACCTACTACCTTCACCTGGAGAGAGATGATGGCAAGAAGGTGAGAAGGGGCAGAAACACTCTAAACAACAAATCCTGTACAATGTGGAGCATTTTAACACGGTGACACAGTTTCTACCAGGTGAACCTCCATTTCTTGTAATATATTTACAGACAACCATCTGGTAGTTACAAGCTGTGTGTGTCCAAACAAACTGGCCAATCTTTATGTGTACTGGCAAGTCTCATATTTTACGTCCTTAATTTATGCCCTGGCTTGCCCCAGGTTTTTCTGTTGGCTGGCAGGAAGAGAAAAAAGAGTAAGACATCAAATTACCTCATCTCCACTGATCCCACTGATCTGTCTCGAGGTGGCGAAAGCTTCATCGGTAAACTGAGGTAAGTCCTCAGCAGCATTTGGAAGACAGGAATTTTGTAAAAAATAAAATAAAAAAGCAATTAAGTGCTAATCATAAGTTTTTAACACCATAGGATTTGTTTCAGGACCTGCATGTAGTGTTTATAAAATGTGTAGTAATACATAATGGATATGAATTTAATAACTTTAACATGTTTTGTTCATATTTGTATTGCAAATAACTCAAGAAACATTTGAGGTCTTTAAATGAAAAAAGACTGTATGAGAAAAACATTTAAAATTTGGTTCACAATCAATAAATAAATATACATTTATTTTCTGAGTCTAATGTAATACCCACTCATTGTTAAAATATGTTCTTTATATCTGTGTTTATATCTACATTAGCTATAAATTGTTGTTAGGAAGTGAGTAGTGACATAATCCTTAGAGACAGCGTCAAGGCTGCACCGTGGCTCCATGGAAACTCTTTAGAGGTTTAATCAAATATGGCTTTGTACAGCCTTTAATCTTCAGAGCTAGGCTGACCGTTGCTTGATGCACTGCTCAAACCTTTTATTTAAATGAACACTGACCTTTTATCTAGTGCTTCTCAAGAGTCCCTGAAGGTTCTGGTCTGCATGAGATATGGGGTCTATAAGAGGTATGCAATGAGCTGTTTTAAGCTGTTAAAAGATTTAGATTCAAGATTCAAGCAACTTTACTAATCCCAGAGGGAAATTGCTTGCTTTACTGCAGCTGCTCTCTGCTCCAAAGAAAGGCTACGAAAGAAAGCAAAGAACCACACCAATACATAAACACACCAAAAACATCTTTCATTGAGAACAAAGTGAACAGCTGTGTTGTGCAGTCGGGAAACCAATCGTGATCAATGTGGAACCATGTGACGATGCACAAACATGTAAATCACTACAGTCATCTCCTCGGTTACTGGCTACACTGCTGTGTTGTTATTAGTTAGCAGTCACTCCCTTTATATTAACACAGGTGAGGAATCCAAACATTTAAAATTCATTTTATATCAGGAATAGCTGGTCTATGTTAAGATTATGTGGGCATAAAGCGAGTGGATACAGTCATATCTGATATAATTAGAAAGCTCCATTTTATGGTAATGATAAAACTGCATTCAATGATGATGATAATGGTAATATTGCATTTTTCATTTAATTAATAAGCACTAGCTTGCATAAAAAAGTCACTTCAGATTTGTAGATTTTGCTTCCTGTCATGGTCACCTGATCATCTTTCTACTTGGATGTCAGGCCCTCAACCCAATCTTTCAGTTTTCACGTGCCGTTTCTTTCAACCACACACAGGCCAACAATCAGATTGAATCAGTTTATGTGTTCTGCTTTCTTTGCAGGTCTAACCTCATGGGAACCAAGTTTACTGTGTATGACAGTGGTCTGAACCCTATGAAGAGCACCACCAGCCTCGAAGCCAGCAATCTGCGCCAAGAACTAGCAGCTATTTGCTATGTGAGTGGGTCAAAATACTTTTTATTCCAATGTTGACGTGCTGGTTTACAGTATAGAGACAGACACACATCCATGTTGACCTTCACACCACCTAACTTACCTTTATGTCCGTTGTTTGTTGGGGGTGGGACCAGAGTACTCAAAGAAAACCCTGAACATGCAAACTTCACAGCTTCTCTGTGTGGGTTAGTGAGCTCTGCCACAATACTGTACATGACACACAAAGGCAGTGCATTATTTGAATTAGTGCTTGTATGGTTTGATGCAATGTAATTATTTCTCATAAGACACTGAACCTGGAACACTTTAACATCAAAGGTCTAACTAACAAAGTTCTTCTGGCATAATTTTTGTCATTAATATTTACGTAGAATATACAGTATCCAGAGGAATGTATCTGCTGGCCTTACCTCCATTTGGAGCTTTTCTTTTAGAGATTCCTCGCATATTCAGATAGACAGTCATGCGACAATGTGAGGAGCCAGGGCACTGCCATTACCAGGCTGAAATAATTTATGAAGCCAGTAACATTTTTTCCTTAATATTAAACTGTAATTATTACGCCAACAAAGAACATACATTAATTTTACAAAATGGCTTTCGTACAGTTATTTGCATCAAGCTCAGCAGATAGTAAAATGTTATTTCTGTACAGTAATGCTTGGGTATTTATTATGATTCAGTTATAGTTGAAAGGAAACATTATTGCTATTTAATGTAATAACATAACATTAAATAGCTTTACAAATGTGTTGGGTTAACATGCTCTCTGCACAGCATTATCATCTTTTCATTGTAGGAAACCAATGTCTTAGGTTTCAAAGGACCTCGAAAAATGAGCGTCATCATCCCTGGAATGAACATGGACCATGAGCGAGTCTCCATTCGCCCACGAAATGTATGTATTACTTCACTTCTTATTGCCACATCTTTCCCCATTCCACCTTATCTGATGTCTGTGCTTCTCTTGCCTTAAGCTTTTCTCCTCTTCTCCATCAAAGGAACATGAGTCACTGCTGGCCAGGTGGCAGAACAAGAACACAGAAAGCGTGATTGAACTTCACAACAAGACGCCTGTGTGGAATGATGACACACAATCCTATGTGCTCAACTTCCACGGCAGAGTCACTCAGGCCTCCGTCAAGAATTTTCAAATCATACATGACAATGATCGTAAGTGCCAGCTTTAATCCATCCACTATCTTTAACCTCTTATCCTGTTCGGGGCTGGAGCCTATTCCAGCTGTCACAGGGCGAGAGGTGGGGTCCACCCTGGACAGGTCTCCAGTCTATTTCAGGGCCAACACACAGAGACAGACACAGACAGACAACCATTCACATTTGCACACCTGCAGTAACTGAAAGTCAGTTCCAGGGTCAGTATTAGATACAAAATAATGATTGATGATGTGCACATTTGACATGTTGTGCTCTACAAAAGACCGAATCAGTTGTAGGTTTTGGGTTTTTACTTTCATCATTAGGGTAGAATAGTGGCTGTAGCCCATAGTTTCAGATTCTAAATCAGAATGTTAAACTACAGGTCACCATAGCAACAGTACTTTTGCTACTTTAAATTCTAACTGGTGAAACTGACAGCATTATTTTTGTATCACACACCTCATTGTGTGTTACCACCATACAGTCTATGGTTATCCCCTACATAATTCCTTTCTCCATGAGGTCTTCTTACCATACCAACGAGAATTTTCTCGGGCCATAGTATTTGTGTTCAGTATTTGTGTTCACTCTACAACATGAGACTGAAGTAACTATAGACAAGCAGTCACTGCAAACATAATACTGTATTTTATTATTATTAAATGTATTGGTAAGTAATACTAGTATATGATTGGGAAAAAATATGCATAATGGAATATGACTTGTTTAAAAACAGTCAAAATATGCTATATAAAAATGACATTTGGAAACAATCAAGTCTGCTCAGTAAACTTTAAGCTATTGTACTTTATTGCCCAAAAAGTTGTTTTTTATTTTAAAATGCAATTTTTCCAGATTATCTTTTTTTTTTTTTTTTGTAATCACATATTTAACCAAGACAAACAGTGGTTAGTCGATTACACTTTATTAGATTAGATTATGTTTAGCTATTGGGACACTTTTCTCCAGTGGATGGTATGAGGACACGAGCAGCGAGATACTGTTAATATACTGTTTTAACGTTTTAGTCTGGTTTACTTTTGGGGTTAGTCAAGTTGTTTTTTCAAAGATTTTACTTTTATTTTAGTCTAGAAAAATACTTATACTTGGTATTTCAATCATAAATAAAATTGTTTAGAAGTGATAAATAGCTGGTTAAATAGCTTTTGCACCATGTTTTTCCAATTAAAATTGTATTTATTGTTAGGTTGACATAACATAACCATCGCTGGCTTAGATGCAGAAACTCGAATAATACAACTCTTCACCAGTAGCTAAATATATTACAAACTATTCCCAAATATTAAAAACATTGAAGTTAATTAAAACATGCTACTAGAAAGGAGTTGTGTAATGCATTTTGTTAATACTGACAACACATTCAGGTCCTAAACACAGCTTTCTTCAAGTATTATGATTATTTGGGTCACAAGGGCCTAATTTTCCATTGAATGTTTTAATACAGTCACAGTCACCACAATAATACATTCCCTCCCCATTATTTACAGGAGAATACAAAGTAAAGAGAGGGGAAAACATTGTTTTCTTCACTGCTTTCTTACTCTTCTCTGTAGCTGACTACATTGTGATGCAATTTGGCCGTGTGGCAGAGGATGTCTTCACCATGGACTATAATTACCCAATGTGTGCCCTGCAAGCCTTTGCCATTGCCCTCTCCAGCTTTGACAGTAAGTTAGCCTGTGAATAGATCCCAGCCTGGCATTCAGCGAAGAACTGGTCCATCTGTCCTCTCCTCAAGGGCTGTTAATGTGTCCCCAGGGGCTGGTTTGACATCTCCAAATCATCCAGTAGCTTGGATGTTCTGCATATCCCAAAACGCTTTATGGGCCTCAAGTTTGGTGTGTTTTTGTGTTTGGGGTGGGGGTGGGGGTGGGGTAGGATGGGATTAAACAGTGAAAGAATACAAGCACCAAGAGTAATTCACTTTCAAAGTCAAATTCATTTGTTTTGATATCTAAGGTCATTTTGTACTTGAATAGCATAATAAAAAATATACTTCCTTTTATGTAATTAAAAAAAAAGTACCATTACTTTACTGTGTGTGTAAATTTTAACTAACAGTTATACATCTGTAGGTTTTAAAAGTTGACTGGATTTTATGTAGTCTGCCACATAAAACAACACACTTCAAGCATGAACATTGCTTCTAGTTAAATGTAACATGCATGTTACAACATTTTGTTATTTATGTATTTATTACTATGCTAAGTTGGTTTTTTCAATTTCAACAGTATTGGTATATAAGTTGGCATCAAAAAGAACTATATCTTGTTTCCACACAAAACAATTAGCGACTTTGGATAAACAGGGCGGAGGCATGTTACACAGTGCTGTGTACCATATACAATATGTAGTCACAGTGTCATGTGTGGGAATGTATAGGATGATAGTGCACTTTACTGTGAAATCTGTGGTGGATGAGATAGAGCTGTACATACTTTATTGTGCCTTTAAAGACTAATTGCGGTGTTACGCTTTGGCTGTAAAATGAGCTGAGCATGAATTGGTCTTTGCATTCTTGCTGTTTTCACATGCATTGGAAATGTTTCTCTGTAGCTACTTTGAATTCAGTTGTTTAATGCAAAGTTCTTTCGGACTTATTAAACGGATGGGGTTGCAAAACATCCAGAAGATACATAATAATCCAAAGGGAACATTTGAATTATATTTGGGGCCTTCAACACATAACATTAAATGCGTGAATAATAAGCAGGCAGTAGGTATATGATCCAAGGCACTCAGGCTTAAGGTTGTGCTAGTATTTTTTTCATGTCTTCTACTTGATAAACAACAAACTGAATACAAATTGATTTACTGCCAACAGCACAGTAGCAGTGTGAGTGTGCCAAAGCTAACACACATTTCATCTTTTGCTCTTTATATCTTTGAATCATTTTATGCTCTACTGGTGTGGAGTTTACTACCTTCCTCAAGTGACTGGAAGTACGTTTCTATACCATGGGGTTTATTGCTGTTCACATTTTTACTTAAAATATTATTCCTCTTGCTCCTCAAGAGTGTCCTTTCACAAAAATATGACAGTATTTTGTATTTTATGACCATTATGAAATGCTGAATGAAGACAAAGAACAATCTCATACTGCCATTGTTACTGTGGGCAATGAGGAAATCAAATGTGCTATTCTTGTATTCAATTGTGTTCTATTTTAAATTTCTATTTTAAAATAATTGTTGATACTCTTGCTGTAAAGTCTGCTTTCATAAATGTGTCCACGTTCTGTTTTTAGTGCTCTTGTTGTAATGTACAGTAAATGGTGAACAATTTACTGTGGTGGTATAGACGCCGTCATTTGATCATGAAAAAAAATAAAATGTTAGTCAAAGTATGACCTCTATTCTCTCAAATGAAATATCAAAGTTACTGTGCTCTTTTGAATAACATGTTAATGAATATTTGCTCCTCTTTTACAACAACACTGTGTGGTTTTAAATTGTAAATGTGATTTTCAGTAAATCTCTTTACAAAGTAATTATCTGTACAGGGGAGAGATAAATGGTGTAGGAACTAAACAGAATGACATAAAAGGAACACAGTTATGGTTTGACCAATTCTGTATTTATTTTCTTTATATGTCCAACATTCTCCAAGAACTGATTATTAGGATAGGCCAACAATACAGGAGTAGGGGGGTTGCTACTACTTGATCTTATGATCTAAATCTATTCATCAGACTGTGCTACAGTGTCTGTCAGCCTCACTCATATGGATATCACCCTCTCTATATTTTATAATCAATAAAAACATTGTTTTATTGTTACTTAAATGTGATATATATATATATATATATATATATATATATATATATATATATATATATATATATATATATATATATATATATATATATATATATATATATATATATATATATATATTTGCAGAGTTTGATAAACATACATATATAGCCTGAATATCCAAAAAAGTATTTTCAGTTGACAATGATCTGTTTGTTGTTAATGTCAGGAAAACCAACAAAAAAAATTCTGACTTGATAGGGGTCAGAGTGCACCTTGGAATTGATTTATTGTGTCGCTGTATATTCTATGCTGCAATAGCAGAACAGAGAGCATCCGGAAGAATGGCACAATATTCGACCACCAGGTGGAGCCCGATTCGGCATGATGGCACATAGCATGGCAAGGTGCTGCACATTCATACACTACTTCAGATGTTTCATTTGTAGGAATGCCCCAGTTCTCTATGAGAAGCTTCCTGCTCTGAGCAACCCATGCTTCTGTAAAAGACACATTTTCTCTTCCTAACAATGTAAAAGTATGAGGATCATAAATAATGCAAACATTATGTTTAGCTTGTTTGGAAACAATAACTTTAAGTTGTTTCAATTATTTTGCAGGTTTTGCACATCCACACTGTGGTGTATTAAAGTCATCCTGGAAATGAAAGATAATACAGATGAAAACATACTTTACATGTATCAGGAATAGTGTAAAAGGTAATAGTGTAAAAGGATTTTTTGCCTCCAAATTTTACTTTTACTTTGCATGTCTCCTTTTATCTTGTGTTCCACAGGTTACACACACAAGGAATCCGTAATAAACACAGAGCAATTGAGGAACACTGAGGTTAATGTTTGAAAAAAGTCCTTTATGTCTCTCTCCTGTTTCTCATCCTCAGCCCACTCACCACAACTTCTTTAGGCGTGTCCACTTCGATATGGCTGTCGTCCTCTACAGCTGCTGACGTTAACAAATACTCTTCTTTGTTCTCCTCTGCTTCTTCTTCTGGGTTCGAACAACCTTCACAACTGAACTGCAGACTCTCTGCCTCAATCACTGGATCATCCTCCTCGGCATCTTCCTCCTCTTCCACCTCTGTCTCTTCATCTTCCTCATCTACCTCATCTTCCCTCTCCTCTTGATCCTTCTCATATACATCCTGTTTAGGGTAGTGGAACACATCTTTGTGCTCACTGAAGCTTATTTGCTTCTTCCCTCCGCTGTGACCCTGTAGTTCTTTGCTCACCTCCAAACCAACTCTCTCCTGCTTTGTCTCTGCAGCAGACTGTTTCGAAGGAGGGCTGAGCAACTGCCTTTTCTCTTCCTCCTTTTCCTCCTCATCCTCTATGTCATCCTCTACTTCCTCGACCGGTTCATCATTATCCTCCTCCTCTTCCTCATCGTCCACCTCATCCACATCAGTCTCATCATCCTCATCATCTTCCTCTTCATCCTCCTCTTGCACCACAGATAGTTTCCTCGCCAAAAGTTCTTCCTCCTCTTGTTCCATTCTCTCGGCCAGGGCCTCCGGGGTGGGCTGCTTGGGGGGTTCCTCTAGTGTAATGGGGTCAAATTCACTGTCACTGTGCCCGTCATAATCTGGAAAGGTCTCATCTGGGTAACCTGTATCAGTATGCAAAAACACACATCACTTGATACACAGGACAAGGGTTCAATTGCTTAATCACCCTCTTATGCGTACCACTTAGTGCAAACCCTCCATTGAGAGGGAAAGCAAAATGGTACTACATAGCGCTTAAATCTGTGGGTTTTCAGAGGCAGACTGAAAGCAATGGAACAAAAAATTAACCAGAAAATCCAAATTATTTGTTATATGGACAAGAATATAAATAAAAGTTAATGGTAAAAATCTAAACGGGTTAATTTTGGTTTTTAACAGTTTAACATATTGAACATATGAAGCATAATTGGAATCAACGTTATTGTAATCAACATGATGCAAAGCTATTGTGAATGATGGTCCCTTTTTATAGGGGAAAATTATAGTCCATAACCGTCGAAATTAAAAAATGAAGGGTCACTCAATAATATGGTTCACAGATTTACAAAAATCAGCTACTAGAAGTACAGCAGATATACATTTTCTATTAATGGTAGGAGACTGATACCTTCCCAGTCTGCACCGTAAGGCACCTCCTCAGCCTCCATTTCTGGTGAGGCTCCCTCCGACCGACCCTCTCGCATTAGCTGTGTGATCTGCCGAAGTTGCCTGAGTAGTTTCTCCTCGTTTTTTGATGTTGTACTTTTACTTTTCTTCCTCCTGCCACTAGAGAGCAGCACAGGTGGAAGCAGAATCAGTCACTATGATGGTGCTTTTGTATGTCATTCAGTGTCAGTCAGAATCTTTATAAATAGCCACCCACAGCCGCAAGTACTTTCTCTTCAGACTTGATTTTCTGATTCTTCTTGTTTTCCCGAAGTCGATCCCTAAATATGAGATGTTTCCTTTTATCACTAAAAGATAGTATTAGACTCAATGATGTGAAATATTTATCTATTATGAGTTTTATTATTTAGAAGTATATATTAGTACTATGTCCACATGTGAATCATTCTCTCTTTCATTTTTAGCCCATTCATTTCTATGTCAGGTCTACCTTGATTTATTCCAGTCGGAAGTACTTTATCTGGTTCTTTTGACCTACAGACACTGTGAAGTAATGTGTTAAGAGAAAAGAAATAAATCTTTTACCTCCCAGAGCCATGGCCTTTTCCAGAGAGAATCCCTTCCATGATCTGTTCTGTTTGTAGTAGTCTCTTCTGAAGCCTGGCAAGCTCATAATTGTTTGCTAGAAATGTTAAGAAGCAATAGTATTTTAATATCAAAATGCTATGCAGCTTTTTGTTGTAAGTATGCATAGGCATGTTCACTGATCCATGTATGTTAAGAGCATGTGGTTGATTTGCACTGCTACATGCTTCATTTTACAATAATAAGGTCATAATACTCAATGTCAGCACATAGTCTATAACAGATCAAGTTGTCTTAGTGTAAGTGCTTTAAAACTATAAAACCAGAAACACTATATCACAAATACTTTGCTCTAAAGTGAATTACTAAAGGTACTTACTAATCTTATTTTCCATGTTTGCCTTGGTTACTGTAGTGCAGTTTCCTGATTTAGTGGTCCTCCCCTTACATGTTAACTGTGAATATAAAAATTATTATGATTAAAGTAACAATGAATAGCAATCATAGTTTCAGACTTAATCTAGACAGTATATAATAAAAATTAAGTTCTAATTGCATCACTATGACATTTGTCATAATGCTGTATTTATTTGACATTTAACTCCCTATAGTGAAACATATTTTATAATTAAAATGCATGATAATGCTTGTCCGTATACAAAATTTACAAGATGTATATAGAGTAGTGTTTTACAGTATATTCATACAACCTGCCTGCCTACCATGCAGTCAAAGTACCTTATATATTATATAGATGATGTAAAGTAAGATCCCAAAGCCATATATGGGAATCACTTGAGCCATCAGGTTGTATTTTTTGCCATGTCCGATGCCTTTTACTTTTGCCATGGCCTCAGCACTACGTGTCATGATATATGAAGGGTCCACACCAAATCGGTCTGCATCCTTTGGAAATGAGGGCTGGCGCACCACAGGAGGGTAGAAGCCAGGTCCAACTAGAGAAATCATTCAGTGAATCAAGGCAATTAATGAAAGCAAAATGTTTATTAAGTTTATCACAGTGACACTTATTATTTTTTTTATTTCAAGAATTAATTATGCAGGTTGTAGGACTTCATAGGTACATCCTTTATGGAATTAATTTTTTTTGTTACCTGGATAATATCAGATAGGGGATATTCTATTTCATAAACTGATCTTGATTTTAGTAACAAACACCCAAGTATCATCTCAGCTTCATTTTATAGTGTTAAATTTAAATTTAAAATGTTTTAAATGTCCTTTTTTCATAGCAAATTTATGCAACTATTTCAATGGTATGAACTCCCCTAGAGCCCATTTTCCCCCAACAAACAAAAGTTTGAGACACGTTTGTGATTATTAATATTATTAGTAGTAGTATTCATTTTTCCCATCAAAGCGCATCTTTGCACCAATCACATGCTGTTGCGTTTGTTTTAATAAGATTTCTTCCACCAATCACAATAAAGGCCGCCTGAATAGGCCAAACCCAGAGCAGACAGGCTACTGGCTAAGTTTATGTGCTGCGTTAGGTTTGCTAGCTGGCGAAAGAGTTTGATGTGGTCACCTTAACACTCACTTATCACTTTAGTGCATATGTATACACACATTAAACAATAGCTAAAAACTCCCGAGTTAAAATTCGGAATGTTTGCGGGTAGTAAACGCCTTGCCGGCATGTTTGCACAATGCTGCCGTCATGGCTACCAAACGTTAGGGGATGAAAAATTAGCGCAGACAACCGGTGACATGCTAATGTTGCTATTTTCTTTAACACTAACGTTGCAGCAACGCTGGTGTGGCAGAGGAAACATCTCAACCTGTTTGGAGACACAAGGTATGAAACAGAGATTCATACCTGCATTTTTGGATTATCAGCTGTTAAAAATGTAGATCAAATTTACAGTCACATCTATTGTCAGGAATTATTCTTGTGACCCCTGCTACATTTCAATGCTGTTTTTGTTCATGCTTAACCACTACCACTGTGTTTCTCTGCATGTTTTCGTTTTGGTTAGAGTGAGTTTGAATTATTGGCACATGATTAGCCCTTTACCAGAAGTTTTGGGGATTGGTAATTGTTTTAATGAATTATTGAGTCATGTACTTGACTTTAGTGTGACTGCTATGATGCTACTTTTAATTTCGTAATCTTTCACACTACAACCGCAGATTTCCCTGGGTTGTGATCAAATGTGCCTGCATTAGTCAATACGTATATTAATGCTTAATTTGACCACTACCCATCATGTTTGAATAGTGTTTTAAAAAATTTATAGTCAGAAATCCAAAATTTCTTTATGGTTTTCAATGTAACCGTTTTATTTGTTTAAATAGGTTGAATTTATCAAATGTAACAGAGCAGCATGACAAGTGTTTGGCCTAATGTGGTTACCTAAAGTCCAGACATATATTTCCTTAAAAGTTTGACTAGACCCAAATATCTATGAACACATACAAATGAACATGTAACAATAAATATATAGTTTTATAATTATTTTATTTCAATTAATTTTTTTACATGTGTTCACTACATTGGGCCTTAGGCCTGCCGCCCTCTGTACAGTCGGGTTATGAGCTGGCACTGGCCACAGCAACAGCAGCAGCAGCAGCAACAACAACAACAACAAAAAAAACCCACTGGAGATGGAGAAAGATGAAGATGGATAGATGGACGATGATCTGATAAGCTGCCTTACCCTCAGGCTTCGCCAGGTCCTTTTTCTCTCTAGGTAAAAGCACTCTGGGCAGGAACAAGGAAACACAGAGAACAGAGCATGATATAAGAGTTACCTTCTGGCAAGTAGTTATAGACATTTTACCTCGGAAAATGACAGCTATGCATTTGTTTCAGTTAAACAGTAATCTAGTGACGTTTTCACCCAGATTAGACCAGATTAGACCAGCTGCATTCCAGCACTGTCTGAAATGTTAACTCCAAATCCCCAGAGAGGTGACCATATGTCCTGGTGTACGCATTAATATTACTACTGATATACCCCAAACGTATCTGGATACACTATCCTCAGCTTTTATTCATGTACATGTCAACAGCACAGTCTAGAAAGAAAATAACTTTTCCCAGCCTTATATCACAACGCATGTTTCTGTGCATGCCAACCCCTTTACAACCAAGGTTTACAGTTGAAGTTTACATTTACTCAAAGTACTGTATGCATTGCCAATTTAATGCCTTGTAGTTAAATGCATTCTCAGCACTTCATTTCAATTTATATTCTGGCAGAAAGGGAAAAGTTCCACTAGCCCAACTACTTTATTAAAAGTAGGGGGGGGGGGGCTTCCACAAGTCTGGGACTTTGTGATGGCCACTGGAAAACTTTGTTTACTTTGTTTTAATGCCCCTTTGACACTTTAGTGGGATTATAATCATTGTTCTGCTTAAAGGTCCCTTTGCATCCATCTTTTGGCCTCTTGACTGATATCCTCAGTTGAGGTTTCAAAAAAATCAATGTAATGTCATAAGTTATTTGAAGTGTACAAGTCCCTCTTATATCAAAACACCCTCAGAACATGATGCTGCCACCCCCTTGAGTCATGGTTGTGATGGTGTTATTTGAGTTATAAGCCTCAACCTTTTCCTTGCATTTATAATTATGACCAGAGACCACTTTCCAAAAGTTACAAATGTCACAGTGCTCATTTGCAAACAAAATGTATCTGTCACAATAAATGTAATAACTTTTATTTAATTATTTTACCAGGATCTAGGGTTACTGCAGCAGCAATCTGAAGCTGTCTGAGCCTTGGATTTTAGTAAAGTCATGGATGGATTTGCCCAGAGACTGGTGAGAAAAAATAAGTGGTCTAAGGTAAGACGGCTTGACGTGTGAATGTGTGTTATGGGAAATTTAATGGGGAATGTTTGTCAGGAATGAGTACATCAGAAGGACGGCTCATGTTAGATGTTTTGGAGATAAAGTCAGACAGGCCAGATGGAGGTGGATTGGACATGTTCAGAGGAGAAATTGTAGATATATGGTAGGTAGGATGCTGAGGTTGGAGCTGTCAGGCAGGAGGTCTGGAGGAAGACTAAAGAGGAGATTTATGGATGTAGTGAGAGAGGACATGAAGTTAGTTCATGCGAGAGAAGAGGATGCAGAGGATAGAGTTAGATGGAGGCAGATAATTTACTGTGGTGACCCCTGAAAGGGAACAGCCGAAAGGAAAAGAAGTTTGTCAGGCTGATCATAGCTTTGCTAATATATATGAGGCATTGCAAGACTCCAGTGTGCTGTCTTCATGACAGCTCTCTGGCTAGTTGTAATTCAGTTTCGATAAAAGTGCCACACTAATGGTTGGAAAGTGCATCACTTCATCATTTGATAGAGACAAAGAAAGCAGATAAAAAATAAATGCTCTAGCTTAATTTGTTAATGTTACTAGCTGATATTTCTCACTAACTGTTAAAAAATCGTTTTTATAAATTTAACTACTTTATAAAGATTTGTTTTCTACAGTCTTTAAAAAGACAAATTACAGTTACAAGTATTTACGATAAGCACTTGAATGCAACACACGACCTATAAACCCATTCACTTTAAGTCCCTCTGGCGTGTGTTTCACTAAAGAGCAGCAGATGGCAGTGCAGGCTTAGATACAAAGGTATGGCACGGTGGATGGCAGATTCACTCAAGTATTACACTGCGTAATTTGTTAAATTTCATAGATCCAACAATTTCAGACTAAGATGAAAATTTTTTGATGTCTCTCTCCTCAAAGTCTACCACATTTGTTTTGCTACAGTATGGAAATTTGATCAATGCAACACTTATGTATCACATGACAAAAATGCAGATATCAAAATGTATTACTGAATACTGAATGTGTTACTGAAAGATGAATAGGGAGGCTATTTCTTATACCCATTACATACTGCAAAATACTAAATTATGCTTTGTTTGGCATTTGCTATTTATATTTTATAGAAGAATAATTTTAAATTAAATAAAAGAGAAGCTTTACAACAGCAATTACGATTTTGATATTGTTTTAAAGGTATTGTAGCACTTTAAGTCAAACTAGTAAGCGCAGAGGTTAAGTAGGTAAGACCTAGTGGACTTATTAGCAAAGAGACATCTCATTTGTGGTTTTCACAGAATATTTATCAAGAGTCGAAAGGTGATCAAACTGTGATAAATATATTAAACCCTGCAGGGTTCATATAAATAGAAGGTATACACATAATTATAAGTTAATTTGGTTTTGTGATTCTTGCTTTTAACAGAGGGATTTCAGCTTCTATCAATCTGTGTGCATCACCAAACATAGATTTCATCATTGTCATTTTCAGTGTTTGACAGGCAAAGATTGGCATTTACCACTGTGCATTCACTAGTCAAAAACACTGCTAAAATAATGAAGAGCTGTTGTACAACCTATTTTACAAGCAGACAGATTCGGAAAGAATTCAGACATATCTTTCCAGAGATTGCTGAAGGCTGAAGTAAAGTGGAGCAGTATAAAGGGAAACTGGGAAAACTGGTAAGCTGTGAAATCTAACCAATCAAAGAACGTTTTCTGAAAGCAATGCCAGAATATTTTTAAAAACCTGTCAGGGTGCCTTTGAAGTCTTTGAGATTAGATTAGGCTGATAAAACCTGCTTTAAAAAAGGAACTCATCTATGTGTTTACAGTGGTTCCCACACATACAATATTCGTCCAAGACACTGACGACATCTACGATCAGTTAACTACTCCCCTTACTCTGCTGTACCTGTAGAATACTTACAGTATTTGCTGCCTAAAGTGTCAAATAGAAGCTTAGATCACCCGTGGGTAAGGATAATTCTCTGATTTAAATTGATGACCGGACAAATTTGACGCGTTTTGTAGTGGCTGTTCTGTGTATGTTGGTGAGGAAACAGGCTTCTACACAACACTGTCTTTGCCAAAGATTGTCTATAAAGTTAAGAAGTATCACTCTGTAATAGCTCTGAACAACCAGTAGACAAAAGTTGTAGTGGTTAATCAATTAAATGGCCTATATTTGACATATTTAAGTAATTGGCATTGTCCGATGTAATTGATTATTTTAAATTGGCTGCAATAATTCAGATATATAAAATTTTTCTCAAATATTTTTTTAATTGAGCTTACAGTATTTGTCTCATTTGTTATTACTGAATTGTATATTATGTGGTGCAAAAGTAGAGACAGAGGAGAAAAAAAGACAGCCTCCCTGCTTTCGAAAATCTTCATATCACATTAAAAAAACAATAAATGGAATTGTAATCTCGATCTTCAGTAGCCAATTTGAAGCAAGTAGCTAAAAACTAAAGAATAATCCCCACTCGCCCCGGCTTTGGGGTGGTCTTATTCCTTCTTTCAAGCTTGGGTCCACTACCAGAGGCGGGAGCTTGAGAGTCCTGCACCGTATCTTAGCTGTTCCTAGGACTGCATTCTTCTGAACAGAGAGCTCAGATCTTGATTCTGTAATCTGCTGGAACAACTCTCCCAGTTTGGTCACAGCCCCCAATGTTCCTATTACCACAGGGACCACTTGTGCTATCTATCTCTTTATCTATCTCTCTATTTATTTATCTCAAAAAGTTTGAGATATTTGATTTTTGGGTGAAATTTCAGAATGCACCTAAAATGCACTATAACCTTTACAGGTGAACTTAATTTGACCTTCTCTAAACTTTTGAGTGCACATGTCCAACATTTCAAAGTTTCAGTACTTATAGTAGCTGTTCTCTAACAAGGTGATTATCTGCCAAAATCACTACAAGTGTCTGATCCCTAAATCGACCACTATTTTGTATTGTTTTGCATTTTATATCCCCAAGATGACAGTAACAATTGATTTAAACTACCTGGCCAATGCGAGGTTTCAACTGGAATGTTCTCAGATAGAAGTGGACACTGAGGTTAGAGTGTCACAGTGTCATCAACAGATTGCAACAGAGACACAGAGTGACTGGAAGAGGTCTCCATATGTACGAGCACCAGTGGTTTGCCTCAGTGCTGTTCTCACATTGAGCAGGAATGATGGCCGCCAACGCTGTTGGAGACGTCAAGGAGAATGCTATACATCAGTCACAGTTGTCACCATACGAGATTTTTGGAATTGGTTGTGTTACAGTCTGGGCAGTTGTGTCTTGTCAATACACAACTGCCCTACACTTTGTGAACGGTACTGTAACAAGCCGATACAACCTGAATAACATCATTAATCAAGTCATTGAGCCTCTGCATAAGCAACACAGGCCTGATTTCATCTTGACAATGCACCAGCTCCTTGAGGTCGCATCATCAGTGAATGGCTGCTGGAGGCTGAGGTACTTCAAATGGAGTGACCTGCACTTTCTCTAGACCTGAATCATAGAAATCAGCTGTGTTGCCCTGTATAGGGTCGTAACCCTGTCCCCAAGGACCTCAATGACCTGAGGGCAGCCCTTCAAAACAAGTGGAATACCATGCCTCATTGTCAAACTGTAATTAATGCTCAGGGATACATGACAAATTATTGAGACCCTGACATTTTTATGTTGTTATAGCCACCACTGTTAGTTTTTGTTTCATTAAATTGTTTAAGATAATTTTACTTTTAGGTATTAGTACCAAGCAAAGTACTATCAGTTTTTCCAGAAATTCAACAGTCTGGATGTTCTTAATTTGATCGTAGATGCCCTCCCACATGGTAAAATAAGTTTAGCTTCAGTAACAAGCTGAATTAAAAGCACAATAATATGAGTTTATATTTGGCTCTTGCTCCATAGTTGAAGCGATGTGTCATTTTTCAGTGTAAATTAGAACTAAAAATGGACAAACAAAAACTGCTTTATGTACAAACTTGTCGGTATATACTTGTCTTGAGAAAGGGTGGTTGTTCTGTATGGGATATAATCCCAAAATTTAGGATTTCTTAAAAATGCCTAAATTGTAGTCTTTAGAGACACACTACAACTAGATCCAATCAAAGAGAGAACAAGCAAATAATTCAGTATTCAATTTTTGCAGTTAGATCTAAATGAAACTGAAATATTTGCAAATTCATCAATTAACTCGTGATAAAACAGCATAGAATGTAATCAGATGTTTTGCATCTGTCCTTGCATTCATGGTCAAAATTTTATGCAATCGTGTTTTGCTAAAAAACAGAACTTCCAGAAAAAGATAAGATAAACACTTGTGTTTCACAAAAACTTAAATTCTTACATTCAGATTTTACATTCTTAGTACATTTTATATAGACTCAATATAGTCAGCACACCTCTTGAGAAAGTGCTTTAGAAAAGTAAAATTTTCCTGTGTTAATGTACAGTATTGATAGAACCAGTTCCAGCTGGCCGCAAAGGTTACAGAAGCTTCACAGTGAGAATCCATCTGCTAATTAGTTATTAAATGGTGTTTGAGGATGGAGCCTATTGTGTATGGCTTGGTACCCCAATGGAATCTGCACATTTCATACTTTTTGCTGGCCTGTATAACCAGTCTGACTATGACAATGTGTCTGTCTTCCAGATCTTTTGTTTTTCCAGTGGTTTGTGCTGTAGAGAGAAAAGAGTTGTCTTTGCTATAACTGGCTTGTACTGCAAGGTGAGAGAAGGGGTATCTGGGGCACATCTGTTGATTTTTAGTTTAACATACTGTGGGTTGTGTTTCTCCCTGTTGTATTTTCTGCTTACAAAGTATAATTTACAATTAATAAGTAGTTGTGTTGAGGTTTGAAGTTGATTAAGTTGATAGAGTCTAACCATGCTTTTCCACCCATTAAAGTCTGCACTTGTTGGTCTGTACCCACATAAAATGTTAATAACTTCAATGTAACTAGTGGTAATTCTTAGTGGTTAGGTATCCTTCTAAAACCAAGCCCAATTGGTCCCTTACTCTTAACGTTAAATAGCTTGAATAAAACTCTTTATGGAGATCAAGCCACCAAGATGAGTGCAAAAAAACAAATCAAACACCTTGCTTTCATTATCATAACACACAAAGCAACTATCATGAATAGCATAACGCGCCAAAAAGATACAATACCATAGAAAACAATAAAAGTGTTGTCATATTGTGCTTTAGTCTGATTTATTATCAAAAGTATTATTACTAATAAAATTACTATCAAATTGTGTGTGTGTGACATGCAGGTAGTCTTAGTATTGATAGCTTCATCTTTGGACGTCGGTTTATTGAATAAAGGGAAGCTACTGTAATATAGACCAAGGTATAGCACAGTAGAAAATGTGATTTTTACAGTTTGAAAGTCCACTCTACTGATACAAGTACAGAGAAAAACGACAATGGTAGATTATCAAGGCCTTCTCAGTAGTAACATGTAGTACATTATAGTTTGTGTTCTGGTTAAAAGAGACTTTTTTTCTACAGTGCTCTGACTGGCATCCTATTTCAGCAGCAGTACAGGGTTTCATTTGAGTTGTAGACCTTTTCAGTCTTGCACTATGGACTGGTGACCTTCATGTGACAGCTTCGCTGACCAGAAGGAAGGGTGATAGAATATGAAGTTATTTATATCATGTCTTAAAATCTGCTCAACAGTATAAATATCATTAATACTTAAATCATCATGGCAGACATTTTTAATTCTGATTTTTCCAGCTCTTTCAATTTTGATATGTAAAGTCTCTACTTTATGTTCTGACACTTGTGTTACTGCCTTGTGACTTACAAAACCTTGTATACAGCTGGAAATTCTGTCATAGCTGGCATGGATGAACATTATTGGCCATGCCATACACCCTCTATAAGCTTTTAATCCTAGGAAACAAATATGCATTTGTGTACCCTCTCTGGATGAATGGATTATAGATTATCACTGCCAACCAGCATATGATGCCAACAAAGATTATGACTGCTGTATGTTGAATATAGCAGATACCACTGTTTGGGAAATTTTGGCACCACAAACTACTTCAAAGTAATATGGATGTGCTGCAGTATATGACACACATAGAGGGTATTAGAGATTTTGGTTGTAGGAAATCTTTTTTATAATGAGTTGGTATTTTAACGACAGTTGGGTTTTGAATTGCCATTTTCACCCTTGCTCCCTGTTTCTGTTTTTTATTCCTATTATTCCAGGCAACTCAACTGTGAACTGGCTCAAAATGTATTTCCATATTTCCCCATAATTGCAGCATTGTTGAAATAAGACTTTCATCGTTCTCATGGAAACCCCTGAGTACACATCAAGCTGTGCAATTACTCAAAAAATAAAACCCGCTAATGTCAGAGTGGTGAAAATATCACAGTGCACTCCCATTCCCAAAATCCAGCTGGGAAGTATTAAATTTTGAAGCTGACCACGTGCTTATTCACAGCCACAAGCTCTTTTAAGAAATGACATACAGACTCTTGGTCCATTTTGGTTGGAGCATTTAATGCTTTGTATTCTTTTAGTGATGCCATACAGGAGGTATGTTCAATTCACTTTGCAATGCACCATATTGTTAATACCAGCACAGTCTATTATCTGTTTACTGTGCCTCTCTCTTATCAGCCTTTAATTACTTAATTATTCTTCATTGGGCTCAATTAAAACACAATGGACTCTGCTGATGCAAAAGTCAACTATTTCTGCTCCTGCACAGCAATACACAAAGCATGGGAGAGATAGGCTGTTGGCCTCCTATTATGTACTTGGAATAAATGAGATTCTGTTATTCTTTGGATGAAAGTATGGCCTTTCTGATTATTATGCTAACAGCAAAATATAACATTGACTTTTATAAAATGTTCATGCTCCTTGAGTCGAGTAAGGAATAGATTCAAATACATGGCAATCAACGCACCTTCCCCAAACAAAATTACTTTTTAGAAATAGAAATCGTTTTCTTTCTCTATTCATGCAAGTGATTTGTTGCGCAATGTCACCTTAGTCAATGGTAGCGGAGCAGGTTTACGTCGGGTTTTTTTTTTTTTTCACTCCTCCCCGTGCCTCTATCTAAATCAGTCAATTTATTTCCAAATTGCATGTCGAGTGTAGGAGCAAGGGCTTATGGCAGTATATTAAATCAATGCACTCCTACAGTAGATATTTTCAGAAGGTTTAAATTTTTCCTCTTTTTGCTAATATTGATGGGGATGCCCCTGGCTTTGAATGTCATGAAGGACACACTGTCACAAATTTAATTCTTGTACATTCATAGAAGAAAGAAAGTTAAAAAGTGAATGAGGTGAATTTTTGGAGTAAAAATTGGCTTTACAATATAGGCTAGACCTGTACTGCCTCTTTGTTGTATTGTTGCCAGTGTACACATCTTTGATTTTTAGTTTCAGAAGGACGGATATCATCAAGGGATGCAATTTAAATTTGTGTTGCCTTCCTGGACGAGTATGAACAAAACATGTACACCTTGCTGTGGGGAGCTTGACTGTGAGCTTTTCTTTATGAATGCACATATACAGCATTTACTCAAAAGCAAATGATGTGTCCAGGCAGAGTGATGCCGTACATATTCTCAACCTCAGGACTAGATGCAAGGCTACTGTTGCTGTCAGACCATGATCTTACCTCCAACTTCCTGCTTCCTCATTCAACTAATGATGTCTTAAATCCTGGCATCTGGCCATGCTGTTTTTCTGTATGGTCTGGTTGGGCGGCTTCTTCATGCCGCCACCGCCGGATTTGCCATCATGCTGCTCCTTGCTTCTCCTCTTGGCTTTAGGCCAGCTCCAGCTTAATTTACCGTAAATGTACAAAGGTAACTAAACTACTGATGTTTAATGGAGGATTAAGGATCTTCCAAAAAGTTTGTATTTCCAAAATCGAAGCTCGGAGATTCCTTTCTGTTACATTCTTGTGTCTCTGCCATGCCTGTCGCAATAATTACATTATCAACTTATTTTATGATGTGATAATTTTTGCTGACATTGATTATGCTTTTGCTAACCATCTTATTTCAAATAAACAAAAAAGGTATTTAGGCTACATGTCTGAATGTAAAAATGTGAAATTTACCCTCTGCGTTTATCAGAACCTGCAGTTCTGTTGTGTCTTGCAAGTGAGGTTTAAAGCTGGGGAAACACCTGAGGAGCAGCAAAGACCGGACAGTTCACAAATATACACTTTCCAAAAACCAGCACAGATTTCTAGTCTTCTGGAGACCTCCCTCGTAAATCCTGCAAAAATGGAAAATTGCTGACTGTTCTTGTGCCAAAACAAATACTGTGGCAACTGGTAACTTTGACTTCTTAACTCAACAATTTTCGCATAAAAGATGAAAAAAAGCAGCAAAGTCATGCATGTAAAGTTGAGGCGATTTTGGAGTATGGAGCCTACAGAGTTTAAATAAAGGTAAAATAGCTTTATAAAACGGTTTCATTCAGGTAAAAGCTGTACTTACTGTAGGTTTGCCATAATTGTTATGTCATTGGTTGCGGAAGCTAGTGATAAATATTATGAATGTTTAAAAACATCTTTGTGAGACTCTGTTTTAAGACCGAAGACTAGGCGGACTGGGGACTGACCAGGGCCAACTAGGTCCAACCAGTTGTAACAACCTCATCACATTCATAACAGGCTGTGTTCCATCAGAAACTGGTTCTTTGGAAGGCATTCAGGTACAGGGATAGTGCAAAGTGTAGATTTTTGTTTTTTTGTAGTGTTTGCTTTATAAAAAAATCGTTTTTAATTTTTTGTCCAGAAATTAACAGCAGCTAATTGTACGAGATCTACACAATTTGATTTTTAGCTGTCCATTCCTATAAATTAAAGATGGGTGGATTGATTTCAAGTCTCATGATACAGCTATTTTCTTTTCCAAAAGTAGCATATTGTAGCTGATTTTTTTTACCCTAATAAATTACATGAATAATTAATCAATAATTGACTAAATGATTAATTGGATAATTATTTCAGCTTTGTATTACTTTGCTTGAACATCATTAAGCAGAGACAGCTTTGTGCATTGTTATCCCAACTTTCTGATTAACTGAGCTACCAATCACACAAAGCTGTTTTCTCAAGTATATCTCATAAGCCCTGGTAACATCTCTGCTTCCTAGCTGTGTTTTTGCACATGGGTGTATGTATTCATTTAAATTATTCATTTAATTAGATATCATAGGCACTTAATATCCAAGAGCTTTAGTGGCTGGATTTTTTTTCTGCTGAAGTTTTCAAAGTTCATTGTGCTGCATATATGCTTCATTTTAAGTATTAAATAGCAGCATGTCTCCCATGTGTGTTTCAGGCACCTTGAATGCCCTTAACCAGCACTAATAGGAGATAATGATTGGTGCTCAACAAAAAGAGAGATTCATTCTGAATTATTAACAAGTTAACTTTGTAGTGGAGGCACTTTATCCCCGAGGACAAACAGCCCAAATGTTTGCAAAATATAATTAAGCCGAGGCATCTTTAAATGTCATTGCTGCCTGTGCCATGTTTCAAATTGTTCTGCATCAACAGAATTTAACGAGATGGCTAAGGAATCCATTTCCTGCAAGCATGTGATAAGCCACACATACAGTGGAGCACTTTCATTGATTGCCAAAATAAAGCATTTTGTATGCAAATGGGGGAATGGAGTGGCTAAGCTGATTCAGCCTCATGGACACCAAATAATGGTCTTTACAATCAATACTTTTACATGCTATCCATTGAAAATTTCATCTTCCATTTAATGGCTCTAAAATATTTACACATGCCCAGAAAAGAGGGGGAAAATACACTGTGTTCCAATGGATTAATATGAAAGCCAACAAACAAATAAAGCCATGCATTCCCCCCCCCCGAGTGTTGGTGCCTTTCCTGTCGTCTCATGCTCCTGCACATTTTGGATTAACTGATAATCTTTGAACATGAAGGAAGGTCTGCTAACCCCGAGGGGGTGGGATGTAGGGAGTGAAAGAGAGCACAGGATTGGAGGCAGGGCCGCATTGTTTGAACGTAACGTGCTTGTCTTGTTCTTGTAAACATGCAGCTCTTTTTGTAGTGGTGATACAGCCTTAAATGCCCCTCCTTCACTGTTGCAGGTTTTATTACAGGGGACCCACAGGTCTGAATAGATAAAGAGAACCAAGGTAACAGGGGTGTCAGGTTAGGTTCAGGAGTGTTTGTGGGGACCCATTCAACACTTTAGAGTGTATATCCATGGAGCCTGTGTTTGACCTGTCTGGTCTCATCTCTTTAAATGTTGTGTTACGAACAACAACAGAAGGAAAGTACATTCGGATAGCCAGCAGGCCAATTTGTCCTGCACCTCTCCTGTACTGTCCCTGGTATTTTGGTGTCTTATCCTGTATAATGGAAGTCTTGTAGTATTGAATGGCCACTTTGTCCTCTGTTGCCCTTTGTTTTTATTTAGTTTTTTCCTGTACAGTTCTGTTATTTCCTATACTGGAGTAGTGCTACATTTATGTATGTAAGTAAGAATCCATTAACTTTCTTTTACACTGGAATTATTTACATATTAAGACAAGTGTGAACAATATAAATTATACCCAGATTTATAACAGTTGCCTTAGACAGTACCTAAAGATATCAAACGTCAGAACAATTTACCACTAACCTCTATATATTTTCCTTGTAATTCGCCTGTAAATTGTCATGGATCAGAATTTATTAATGGATTATAAATTAAAATAAGTTAATTAAACTCTCATTACTTCATATTATTTTATAAAACACTTCCATGGTCTATTTGATAATTTCCATATTACATACAAAAATAAACCAAGTTTTGCACAACAGATTATTTGTGTACCTCCTCTGACCAGTTTTTGTTGTTGCACCTTTTATTTTGTCCTGCGCTGCACTTTAGCACAAATCTGAAAATGTGTCACTGTAACCGCTTTTCAATGCAAAGACATTTTACATGAAAAGTTCGGGACATTGGCACAAAGCTCACTGTACATCTCAGTGTGATGATTGTATGGTGTCACTAAAGGTGCATACATTTCAACAATGGCACCTGTTTGGATCATTGCTCACATTTCTTGTACATTATGTATATCTGGGTTCCAGTCATTCCTGGCACCGAGGTACCAATCTTGCCTACATGTAAAGGGAGTATTTCCTCACAACTAAGAAAATGTCTCACAGCGTGTGTGCTACAGGTGTGAAAGAGAGAAGAGAATATCCCTACCCGATTCTCCACATAATTCTTCGAAGTTCATATGTGAAAGAGCCTTTAAAAGAGTGAAACAGTCCATGAGAAGAGACCATGTGCTTATGCCTGGATCGTCATTTGCATATTCAGACACGGGCAATGCTCCTTTGTTTACTGTTTGTGCCCACGGTCCTACAGTAGGTCTCTCTCTCCCTTTCACAGAGGTGCAGAATGTATGTGCCAGCTGGCCGAAGGCTGTAGTTATTGCTTCGTGCCCCTTTTTGACATCGATGAAGGCAACGTGCGGTAATGCAACGGTTGACATTTGTCACTGCTTAGTGTGTCTGACGTGAAAGTTGTACTCTTATTAATTTCACTTAACATGTGTAAGTTCTTTGGTGGAAGGGTAAGCCTGCTACCCTTCTTAAAATCAAATGGCCTAAGAGAGTTTAATGACAACATGACTTGATTTGCCATTTATGAATTATTAAAAATGTATTTGGTTTATTTCAAAACCTTTTAATATGCAGTCACCCTTCATCCCTTTCTAGCTTGGGCCTTCAGCACTGAAGCATTTAATTCTCAAAATAATAAGAGTGTATAATTTTAGAATCATAAATGGCAGCAAAAATGTTGACAACCATCTTTGAGATAAATTAGAAAGTGGTGCCCTTCTTGAGCTACTGAAAGGCAACAATCGTGCAAGATGGGCAAGAAGAATGATGATGATGATGATGATGATGAAGATGAAGATGGGAATGACCTTCTGATCAGGTGTGTCTGAGGAGGCTTGAGGACAGAATCCCCTCTCTGCTGCCCAGGCTGGAATTTTGTGCTTGAGAAGTGTTTAACTTTCTCAAATCCCAATTGCACTCAGTGGGGAGTGTCCTCTTTCCCTTTGCCCACAGGTTTAGTGACTGCCCTCACTCCTGGGTCTAAGGAGGGGGGTCAGCATTGGGAGGTTAGCATTGGGAGGTTGGAGGGGCGGGGGATCAATAGGACGGCAGCTTGTCTGTTTGACAGTGTTGAAGTTAAGCTAGAAAGAGTGAGTGAGGTAAGATAGTGAGGGCTATAGATATTGGAGTAGGAATTATCCATGACACCTGAGCTCTCAAGCTCCAACCTTTAAGCACATGATTTGGGATCATTTCTGTTTTTGCAATAGTCGTAGCACATTCAGCACATTCAGTCCTAGCCATTTTGCTCTGTTAGCTCTGGCAGCTGTTATTTGTTTAGAAATGCTTTCATTTTTAAACCCATCTAACTACATTGTTTCAGCCAGGTGAATTCAATTTTAGTTTGTACTTTCTTTAGTTTCACTTAGTTGTCAAGACGATAGAGGGAGAAATCTTCTTTGTCATTCAGTCCATCCTTGTATTCTTCTGCACCACTGAATTGCTTATAATTATTTTCAAGCGATATATAATTTCTAATAATCTTCTTTTTTTTGTTGTCGGTAAACTGACCTGTTAAGAACAAAAGCAGAATTTATTTCTTAAAATCCAATATGTTTGCTACAGACAGAGACAAAACACTGGGTTTTTATGTTTTGCCCTATTTTTACTTGCATTGTTTTTTACAAGGGGGATAACCTAGAATGAGACTGAAAGTGTTTGCTTTCAAAAGGATGACATTTAACTTTTGTAGATTTAATGATGGATATAAGAGATGGAGCAGGTTAATGGAAAATGACAATGTCACAGTTCATCTTCCGAATTGAGGCGCATTAATCCACAGAGTTATGGAAAATGCTGATAAAAAAATAAATGCACTGAACATTTGTAACAAGTGGCATCAATTTCCTCTTTGACTGTCAGTGAATGAAGATTTTGCAGTAGATTGCATTATTTACTATGCTCAGAAAATCACAGAACTGTAAAATTCATTCTAGCATATTTCTTGGTGTTCCTTATTTCTGGGAGCGATCCCAACATAAGAAGTGAAAATGTCTGAAATGCCCCATAGTGACAACTTGGCTTTCATCATACCTACATTAATTAAACTTGGCTTTACCATAGACTTTAACACAGACATTTCCTGGCCAATTGTGTATGCATGAGTGGTTCTGTCTTGGTCTGCTTTCTGATGATAGGCTGATGTTGAATGTTTGGTCAAAATAGCTTGAAGTAATCTCAATCTTTAAACGGCCCATATAGAGTGTATGCAGAGGCGGAGACCCAGACGTTGTACCAAATCTCTATGCGAGGTGTCTGTATGACATAAGAAACACCAGATTGACAAGATGCACTGCTTTAAAAGGGACATTTTCGTATACTGTATTTTGATCGATAAATATTAGGATTTGCATATGCATGTTTTGTCATCCAGTAAAAAGATGTAAGAAGTTGATACTAATAATATTTGTCGGTTTAGGAAGAGCTGACAATATACTGGCTGATATTGTTTTCCTACATACTGAGCAGTAGCTTTTACAGTTGTAACACAATCTTTAATTTATCAGTACGCTAAATAACATTTGCAAAACTGAAAATGACTGAACGGGAATGTAACAGCGCATGGATGCAGAAACACTTTGCTCGGACATCTCTCCATCCGATGTACTTGTTGAATAAAACATCTGTCTCATGCACAAGGTAACAGCTACGACAGGCTTGTGTTTGCAGAGATGAAACTCCCTATCCTCCACTATGCCCGAGAGAGTTTAGCCTTGATGCATTTTACACCAGCCTAAAAACCTGCTTTGACAAGTTATCTGTGACCTGTGGTGAGAGTGGGAATGGCTGCAGTGAAAATCAATCTTTGCCTCTCCTCTCGCCTTGAATACCAGCAGAGCAAACAAACAGGTCTAAACAATACAATATATACCACATATCAATTACACTAAATGCCTCAGTATCTATACTTCACTGTCCCAGGCACACACCGGTTACAAGGCACACATGCTGCTGTAAGACGATAATGGTGCTGCATTGTTCCTCACCATCTGGAGGACTGATAAGGCCTGCCTGTGCATAGTTGATAATGAGAGGAGGCAGAGGAAAAACTGAGTGTTAAACATTTCCTTGGCCCATGAAAAAGGTTCCATTAAGTCCACTGACCCCAATTGAATATTAATGAGCTAATTAACGGATTTATTGTTATGCGCAATTTCTGGAGGGGCAATTTTTTTCAAGTGCCATTATTTTTTCTAATTATTTTCTGTACGTTTTATAATTGAATCTTTGTAGCTGCCAGCATCCTGTTTGTGCCTTGGCAACAAGAAAAAAGCAGTTGGCATCTGTTTTTCCTTCTTTTAGCTTGCTGTAACTACAACAAAAACAAAACAATGTTCTTTTCAATCCTAGTGTATTTGTCACCAGGACTACTCCACATGCCTCCATCAACACAAGTTCCTAAATATTACTCCTTAAAAAGAGCAGTTTGCTTATCTGTTTTAGAAATATACAGAGCAAGTGATGTTCAGGTGTTGAATTACAAAAGGGCAATTACTTGGTCTACTGCAGGTTGCACTGCATGGAAGACTTGACAAAGGTTTAAATGGGCAGTAACAGCTGGACTTGATAGATAGCCTAATCAGCTGATGTAGAGGATGCACTGAAGCAGTCTTCAGTGGACAACTGGAGAGCTCAGGCAGTTATTGAGAGATATGGTAACTTTGAGAGGAATGCCTATTGTTATTTTGTTTAATAGATACATAAGATATGGACTGCAGTTTCAGCCTCCACATTATGTAATAATTAAAGGTCCTGCTATTTCTAGAATTATCTTAGATCCTTTGATAAAAAATAATCAAAAACCTTTAAAAGCTCCTTATAAATCTAAACTAGAAATTATAAAGTTAAGAGTTATTGTAGGGCATATCCAGGATTTAGTGGACGAACTGAGCCCCCCAGGTAGAGCAAAGAGCAAACTTTACAGGAAAGGGCGTGTGTTGTGCTGTGGTTCCTGCACCCCTGATTTACATATGGTTGGGTCATGCTTCTCTTGTTAAGCTTAAAACAGATGACTGGAATCGACCCACTGCATGTTAGATTTCCACCTGCATTTAACTGCTGTGTGCAGGGTTATGATCAATTTCGACAAGCATTTGTACAAATTTCAATCTGCTTGCTAATGCCATGAAATTAGAGCTCTCCTAAGGCTAAAAATAGTACTTCTGTATAGAAAACAATGAATAAGAAGCAGCAGGGGCCACTCTGATAACCTTTTCGATAACACTAATTTAATTATTATTGCATTTTGCTGTCTGCATGTTTGCCTAATTTTGTTTATGGCTAAAATTCAATTCCAGCTTAATAAAACCATCAATTTCTTTTGGTTACTTCACCAATATAACTTGGAGTAATGAACTCATTTTGCTGTTGTATGGAAATTTTGTCTCATTACAATAATTTTGCCTGATCCACTCGGCAACCAATATTAAGAGTAAGGCCCTAAAGTCATAGACAGTGTTATTATGCTATACATCACAAAGTGCGTTAGGCTCATAAAACCTGTCAACAATAAGGTTGGAAACTTTGTGCACATGGCCCAGCAGGTTAATATATTTTCTTCCAAAGACTGACTAGAAGTGTCCATTGCTGCTATACAAAAAACAGTTTCTGCTACTTGGAAATTCCAGTTTCAATACCAATACCCCCTTTACACACATTACTTATCCTTAATAAACACAGATGTGTTTGCCATCAAATCAGCTATTTTAGTCTGTTATAATGTCTGTACAGAATGTAAAGTTGATCTGTTTGCAAAGTTGAAAGCTATATTCAGATTCACTGCGCAATTAAGTAAACCTCATGATGGAAAAAAGCAACTCTGTAACTGGAAATTTTCTTATAAACATACAAAGTGAGTGAAATTAAATTAATTTAGGGGACAGCAATTTTTTGTCATCCTAAGGCCAAGACTACAATAGTGCAACCTCTCAAACCCTGAAAAGACTTTCGTGTTCTGCACATGGATTCTCGGGTATAATGTTGATTTATTTACACCAACACATTATGTTACTGTAATATAACCGCAACTCCAAAACAGTTGGGGAGATGTGTAAAATGTAAATAAAAGATTGCAAATCTCATCAACCCATATTTTATTCAGCATAGAACTTAAACAACATATCAGATCTTGAAACTGAGAAATTTCTGAGATTCTAGCATCAATTCTGAGAAACATTTCATGGGAAATATTAGGTCATTTTGAATTTGATGGCAGCAACACCCTTAAAAAAATCTGGGAGAAGGAGCATTTTAGAGAGGCATAGCCTATCAAATGTCAAGATGGACAGAGGTTCACCAATCTGTGGCAAACTGTGTCAAAAAAGTGTGGAACAATTTCAGAAAGATGTTTCTCAATGGAAAATTGCGAAGACTTTGAGGATCCCACCATCAACAGTATATAATATCATCAAAAGATTCAGAGAATCCGGAGGAATCTCTGTGTGCAAGGGACAAGGCTGAAGGTCAAAACCTCGATGCACGTGATCTTCGGGCCCTCAGACATCACTGCATTAAAAACGGGTATGATTCTCTACTGGACATCACTGCATGGGCTCAGGAACACTTCCAGAAATCAATGTCTCTCAACACGCAAGTGAATACACATGCAAAAAAGAAGCCATGTGTAAACACGATACAGAAATGCCGTTGTGTTCTCTAGGCCAAAGCTTATTTAAAATCGTCTGAGGCAAAATGGAAATTGAAATTCTTTTTTGGAAAACATGGATGTTGTGTCCTGTGGACTAAAGAGGAAAGGGACCATCCAGCTTGTTATCAGCGGACAGTTCAAAAGCCTGCATCTCTGATGGTATGGGGGTGCATTAGTGCCTATGGTGTGGGCAGCTTACACATCTGGAAAGACGGCATCAATGCTGGAAAGTTCATAGAGGTCTTAGAGCAACATATGCTAACAATGCTAACATATCCACACAATATCTCTTTCAGGGAAGGTCTTGAATATTTCAGCAAGCCAATGCTAAACCACATGCTGCGTCCATCACAACAGCATGGCTTTGCAGGAGAAGAGTCTGGGTGCTGACAGAGCCTGCCTGCATTCCAGAACTTTCACTATTAAAAAATCATTTGGCACATCATAAATCAAACAAAAAAGAAAATCCAGCAACAAAGGCACAGGACTGTTGAGCAGCTAGACTCCTGCATCAGACAAGAATGGGACAAATTCCTCCCCTAAACTCCTGCTACTAGTCTCCTCACTTCTCAGACATTTACAGACAGTTGTTAAAAGAAGAGGGAATGCTACACAACGGTAAACATCACCCTGTTCAAACTTTTTTGAGATATGTTGCTGCCATCAAATTATTTTCCATTACATGGTAAAATTTCTCAGTTTCAACATCTGATGTTTATGTTCTGTTGTGAATAAAACATGGCTTGATGATATTTGCAAATCATTGCATTCTGTTTTTATTTAGATTTTCACATCTTCACAACTTTTTTGGAATTGGGGTTGTATCTCAAATGTATTGTCATTTAACATTGTGGAGAGTCCTTGGGACATTTAAATAAGTGAAAGTACATATGCAGCCACAACTTTCCAATAGCAGTTCATTACTATTTTACCTTCATCATTTTAGTGCTTAAGGAGGTTCTGGACATGTGGCTGGAACATAAATTCTTTTTGTCTATAACTGATATCCTGTCAAATAAGCCATGACTTCCTGTGTGGCCAGAAAGTGAGTTGTACTCACACGTGTAAAGAACCAGAGTGGGGACAAAGATCAAACAACAGCGCAGGGTAATTGTTTTGCAAACTGCATGTCAGCGTGAATGTGTAGTGCTGAATGCGCCGTCTTTTCAGTGTTTTAAGGCATCAAATGCAGTTCTGAAACAGCTTGATGCTTCTAGAAGAGGGTAATCTTTTGTAACAATCAATTATAATACATTTCCCTCTCTGTCTAGGCACTAATAGCGCCTGTCTGAGCACATGGTGAGGCATGTCTAGTAAATATACACTGTTTTCCTTTTAAATGTCTTATAATATGCATGGGGAACACAGAAACACACTATGATAGAAGGGTTGAGCATCAAAGCTGGAGAAGCAATTCAGCCAAGTTTCTCAGTCAAAGAAATGAGAATGGAGCAGTTTGTGGCTTTCCTCCCATTAGCCGGATTGAATTACTGTGTTTTACTTTTAAGGGCCATCTGTTCTGGTTTAAGTCATATTTCTAAATCTGGTGTGTGTGTGTGTGTGTGTGTGTGTGTGTGTCTGTTTGTATGTGTGGAAAAGTGTTCTTTGATGGGTGGGAACATTTTTATGCTGAAATTAAAATGATGTATCAAGACTGTTGTGACATCTGTAACTTGATTGGAAATACTGTTGCAGTTTGCAGATATTTCAAGACAGAAGTCTATCTTGTATTGGTCGGTCATCAGTTGCATGGTAACACAGCTTTGACAACTACGTGCAGTCAACAACTGGAATAGTAAACAAATGATCATTCTGATGGACGTTAATTAAAGGATACCCATTATACTATGTACAATGAAGGTTTGTGCAGTTTTTAAGAAGGATACAAATACATAGGTACTGTTTTGTACCTGTATAATAATGAGTGATATGGTTCAGTCAAAGGGTATAGTGTAAGAAGTCTCATATTAAGTTGCAATGTGAAAATACTATTTAAATGACAGGCAGTATCAGAATGAGCGGAAAGATCTGACACTGCTTCATAGCCAATTACTCATCCTCCTAATTCATAAGGATTGCTAAATGTGATTGATAACTGTGAGCATACAATAAACACATAGTTGTGCTTATGTAATGGTTACGGTTAGAAAGACTGCAATGAAGAGTTTCAAATTCTAAATGAAAAGTGTTCTCCTGCATCAGAGTTTATATTGTTATTATTATATATTATTAGTATATTTTGTAATCTACCATAATATTCTGGATTTTTGTACTGTATATTCATCACCTGACTTCACCTGACATCTTTTTATTCCATCACAACTACTATGGCTGCTAGAAGTAACTATGGGTTGCAATAACATGCTTAACAAGCAAATAACAAGCAACCAGGGGATTGTTTTTAAGGCCGGGCTGTTGATTGCTCAAGAAACTTGAGTAACTCATCTTGAATTTATCAATGCAAATTTTTTGCATAAAGGCTTTGTTTAGTCCCGTTTACCGCTCACTGTGTTTTGCATGGATGATAATTACTGTCACACAATGCTCTACATGTTTGAGTGATTGTGTGGATTACAAACGAGAGAGAGAATAAAGAGCGATGGGGCAAAGAGAAGAGACAGGCAAGAGAAAGTCTCCCAAATTTAGATCTCTTCAAGCTGGAAAAAAATTAAAACTTTAAAGGCGACTTTACCAAATTTCAAATTGATTGCTTTAGTTTAGGATGTTAATGTACATTAATGCTGTTAACTCTGACTTCCCTATATATAAAATTTTCTCTGCTTCTATCTGAAAATCTGAAGTTTGTCATCATTAGGAGTTCGGGTGATGTCATCTGGGGGAGCTCTGGAAAACCAGATTAACCATCATCACAAACTCCATAGTGTCAGCAACAAGATCACGTAATCTAAACACTCTAATCTAAACTAATGTGGACATATTATGACTAAGTTTTCATAAAGAAAATAACCACAGTAAAAAAAAATAAATAAAAAAGCTGCAGTTTGTGAAACCCTGAGCATCTTCATGTGGGTTACATTGGGTTGAGTGAGTCTTCGCCAAATGCCAGCCGGTATTTCTGTACTGGTTAGACTTTTATTTTAAACATTATGGTTCAGACACTGTCTCACGTTGATCAAACATATGAAGGGAGTAGCTCAGTTTCTGTGACTTCAGGTTGAACTGCAACAGGAGCTATACATGCATCTCCAGATTGTCAGAAGTGGTGCACTTTTTACGCACACACATGTTACACTGGCAGACACTGCTGATCCAAAAAGCGAGGACACACCTGAAGACTAACTACCTTTTAAAGAATGGGCTGTTAACACTTTAAAAACAGTTTCCACTGTCTCTGACAGTCTGAAAGAAACATACACCTTATGACTAGAACTAATGAGGTAGACAAATTCGCAAATCCCACAAGGGCTGTTCTGCTAAAACACATGTGGCAGTGACCAGGGCTTTTTTAAATGGAGCAACATTTGCTGAAAAAAAATAAAAACATTTTTTAAAAGATGTACATTTTACAGATGTAAGATGAAATCCTGGTTGGGGAGGCGCCGACAAGACAGACTGCAGAGTCTACAGAGGAATATAGAAGTAAATGGAAGTGCTGTAAAACAAAAGGCTAAATTTGGGTAATGATCTAGTTACTGTAAACCCCCCTTAACTGTCACTGATGTAAGTTGGAAATATCAAATGGGTTAAAATAATTTTGAGGAAAATGAGAATGACTGTTAGTAACTGGATCTTAAGACTTTAGCAGAGTTAAGCTTGCTGTCAGTTATCTTAAAAAATGATGCTTGATACTGGTATCGGCATCAGGAATTCAGGTACTTTTAATTTTACAGTATTTTTGTTTGCGCTTACTTTTACTCCCAAAATTCAGTCAGAAAAATTTTTCCTATCCTACTACAATAATCTGAGGGCTGTAGTTACTTTGAAGATTATTCTTTTTGCAAACATAATACACTAATAAAACCAGTTAGTTGTTATTTATTTATTTTTGTTTCTATTGCTCTTTAATTGAGCAAAAGTATTTCATGTCATTACTTCATTACTTCTCTTTACTCATTTCATCATTGTGGAATAATCGATCGAATACTTTATTATTGAAATAATAGATGCACTACACTATTTCTCTTACACTGAATACAGTGTAGTCTGCTGCTCCCGGCAGTTGTTTGCTGGACCGCAGGCTCTGATTCTCTGCTCCGAGCAGTGAGTGACTGTTACCTGTTTTGTTGGATTACTATTTTAGAAGAGGATGTTGCGCAAGCCTCCAGATCATCTTTGTTGCACGGACTTCTTCCATCTGGACGCTTTCAATTGATGCTATTGTTTATTTGTTACTTATTTTTTTATCTGGTGTTTCCTTATATGTAGATTGCTCCCTTGTGGACACTTTTATTTGTTTATTTGTTGGTTACCCAGTGCTGTTCCCTGTGATTTGTTAGTCTTGTTTTCACAGCCGCCTTTAGTTCTTTCCCCTTTTCCTGCCCTCCTTCCCTACCACGCTGCAGATGATCCGCCCTCGCCATTCCAAGTAAGCATTTTGTTCCTGTTTTAAATTCCCTGTTTCCACACCTGTACTTGCGTCTTCTCTCCCCTCCAGATCCACCATACATTGCCAGTTCCTCCGGTCTCCTCTGTAGCGTGAACCTGCTCCTCCTGATAACCTGCTTGATTCTCCATTCACTCCCATTTTATTTCACTAAACTGCCATTCCCCTCACTCGTCACCTGTATTGTGATCTGGGTCGACCATTTCTGGTACAGTGTAAGGAACGGATTAAACAGTGACTTAGTCACTAGTCTGCTCTATTATTAGCTGTACACATGAGCATATACAGGTAACACCCTTTACAGTATTAACCAAGTGTTACTTCCAAGGTTTAAAATGATACCATTTTAATACTACATGGTTTTGGAATAAAATTAGAACCATGGGAGCAGGATCTGGATACAGTCAGTGTCAGTGACCTATGTCCTACTCTCAATGACACTTAAAGAAGTTTAATATTGATCATGCACAGCCGTGTCTAAAATTGGGGAACACTTGCCAACATTTTTGGTTAGTCCTCATTCTCAAAGTCTTGTCTCTTGAATCTTAAAAGTGGCAATTGTTCAAAAAACAGAAAAGTCTAAATCTATGCTCTGTCTTGCTTCTACGTAAGATAAGTGACTAAACAGGGTCTGATCCTTTTTCTTCTTTCCAGCTCTACATTGCTAGTGGTCTTAAATTCTCTTTAAATAGCAGATAAGTGCAGTTTCTTCATTCCTGTCTTTCTTCATTCTTGTCATGGACAATTGACTGGTGAAGATGACTCTTTTTTTTTTTTTTGGCCTGTGACATACAGCTTTGACCTGAGTCAGTTAGCATGGCATCATGAAGCCTATAGTATGTAACCATCTGGTGCCTATAAAATAAAATAGAACTAACACTAGCTAAAAAGCTACTTATGGCTGAAAATATCCACTAGCTATAGCTGTCAGTTCAGATGGCAAAGTCAGTGATTGCAGAAACAAGGACCCTGCTTTTGTTGAGGTATGTGTGTAACTATGGACTAGTAGTAAATCGGTCACTTTTATCATATGTTTAGTGAACTGCAAATATGCCATTGTCAATAGAAAGCCAGACAGCAAGTTTGGAGCTTAGTTAATGAGCATGTCTTTTTAAGCTGTGTATTAGCAAAAACTAACCTAAAACCCTACAGAGCCATGGTTGGAAAAGTTTCTACTTAGCTTAACATTTAGTAATTCTGCTTGGAACGTCAGATATTAATGACAATATATTGTAGATACATTCTACTTTACCATACCAAGAGAGCTTTCAAGTGGTGCTCTGAGGCACAGGTTTGTTGTGTCATATTCTTTCCTTTTTCTGACTTGAAATGCTGACACAATCCTATACAGTTTAGGCCTGGAAGAACCTCCGAAATGTCAGTGATCCACTGTGCCGTTACAAAGATGGAGGTGTATGGCTTTAGGGGACAAACTATTTTCCTGCCAGCAGAAAGACTCTCCAGAACACACTCTTCGCAGCCCAGCAGGCCTTGCACTGTCACTGAGTCCCACGATTGAATTGAATGGTCCACAGATTACTCAATTATTTCTATATACCAGCCTTCCATGGCAGACTAAAGGCCTATTATTGGAGGGACTGAGACCATAGGAACTTATTACATGTGTGACCTTTTAAAGCCTTTCACCATGATGGATCTCAGGTGAGAATTTACTGGAATCAATTTTTATCTGAAAGCTCAATGCTTGCTCACCAGCCCAGCCCTGTGTGAAACATTCACTTTATAAAATACACAAAAAGAGGGAAAGGGAGAGACAGCCACTTGACTACTGGAAATGGGCACCATTTTAAAGTACCCCAAATGTCTTTGTGTCCTTTCCTCCCAAATTAAAGAGACTTTGAAAATGAGGATTGGAGGAAGTGCTGGTGTATTGTTCTTAATCAAGGTAGAAATACAAAGACAGAGCCAGTTCCCCAAAGGTTCACATCAAAAGGTGCATCCCACTTTGTGAGCTTTTTAATCAGTTAAAACACAGATGGCAGGCTGCCGCAATTAATTAATCATATATGAGGCATCCTGTACCTGCTAGTAGAAAGTATGTCAGTGCTACAGAGATCTCATTTGGATTTCATTGTAACTGTGTGCCACTAGAATAATTGCTGAATATGAATAGGTTTAGCTTTAGAAGTTATGCTGGACAAAATGTACTGAATTTGAACTACTGTTCCCAATCAAAACAGGGTGAAGATCATTTGTCATAGCCTGAAGAATTGCAAGCTAATAACACAAAATTAATGTTTTCTTCTTTGTTAGAGAAACAATGAACCAGAGTTGAGTGATGTCTCTTATGAGCCATGTTGATGGAAGATAACATTGGTAGAGTGGTGGGTTTGGGTGGCTGGATGAGGCAGCCCAGTCCTATATTCATGTGTTCACCTGCTGCCGACTCCTTGCTGACTGCCGTTTATTTCCTGGTGTAGATACTTTATAAACATTATCTTCCATGGCAGCAAAGCCCCCACCAGTGGACACAGGACAGTGTACTCTACATGTAAACGCCAAGAAATAAACGGCAATCCAGCTGCCGATTGCCGATTGCAAACAGCATCTGGTTACTGCCGTTTGCAAAGCCGTTCATAAATCACCCTTGTTTGTGTTGAACAAATTCAGGGTAAATCACAATGCTGGCTCATCATCATGATGTCTGTCAGCCATTACTGATGGACAATGACATTGTCCATTGGCTCAACCTTATTATACAGTATTACCATGACGGACTAGAGAGAGATGCACTGCAAGCTAGCTTATTAATTTAACATTACTGTTAATTACTGACTTTAAACTTGTAAATGTCTTTAGTGGAAAGTCTAGACTTTCATGTTATTCTGTGATTATTTCTATGATGCATAAGAACAAAGCATTTAGGCATTTTTTTTTTAATATGCTGTATGTGTGTATTTTTTGGCAACTTTCAAGTTTTGACGACTCCAATTTGCTGCCACTCCGTACATTGTCCAGAGACTGTGTTTGTGTATAATATTATATATATATAGATATATATATCTATATATATATATAGATATATATATATCTATATATAGAGAGAGAGAGAGAGAGAGAGAAATTTTGGCAAAAAAGGTGTTAATTGTACTACAATGTAAAAGGTATTATTCCTTAATCTACAAAGTGTGGATTTTAATTACATTTATCATACCATAAAATGATATACAGTTTCTCTGTATTTTTATTCAAATTGTGTTCAATATAAGTGATGTTGTAAATACATTACCTGTAATACTTTAAGTTTATGATGAAGTTACTAGCTACCTGATGTATTATCGCAGGCTCCACATAAGCATTAAGATTTCATATCTCAGATCTTATAGACTGATTTCATTGTACATATTCATGGTTCTGTAAAAACTGGAAACTTGACACTGATACTGGCTATGATACTGAAAACACAAGAACAGTATTGTTGTAGAAAATCTTATATTGCAGTTGTACAATGAATAAGCAGTTACTTTGCTCACAATTGATTCATTCAGTACTGTAGCACTGTCTGTCACTAACTCATATATATATATATATACATACATACATACACACACACACACAACAGCAACCACTGTGTAGCTGGTATTTTTTGTTTTTAATACATGTAATGAAAGCCATCAACATAGTGTGTGTCTCTGAAAGCATAAGGAGACTGCATCAGAGACAGACACTGATCATCAACAATAATATACAATATACATCCTCTCTGGATCATCTATACTCAACGAGGTGGTGTGTGCTGCCTCTCCCTCTGTTCCTTACAAGAGGAGAAAATTGCACATGTAATAAAATCCAATTTTATATTTCATTCTGAGAACTACAATAAACACAAAACAAGCAGTAAATAAGCTTTTCAAAAAGCTGATTACCAAAGCAATTTATTGCCAACTCCAGGACAGTGTTAAAGCAGAGCAGCTCTGCAAAGTAGAGGGGCCCACATTCCAAATCTTCTCTCCCTCAAGCTCTTTGCTTGCCATATTATTAACCGGGCTGCCTTGTGAGGAGCCAATCTGATCAACAACTTTTACTATATAATGCTTTGGCTCCCACTGAAAGCAGTTAAAAAAAGGATTGTGATTGAGGTCATCCTTGCATCCATAGCAATGGTAAATGCTGTCACGGACAAAAATGAACAAAGCTCAATAGCTATAACTGAAATGTCATTTTAATGTTCACATATCTGAATTATGTGTTTATTTACTGGGCAGCTGTAGCTCAGTTGGTAAGGCAGTCGTTCAAGAACCACAGGGTCAGTGGTTTGATTCCCGGTCACTCCTGGCTACGTATCAAAGTGTCCTAAACGGAAGATGCTCCTGGTGGTTCAGGTGAGCACCTTGCACTGTGTGTGTGTGTGTGTGTGTGTGTGTGTGTGTGTGTGTGTGTGTGTGTGTGAATAGGTGAATGAGACGCAACATTGTAAAGCGCTTCTATAAGCAGCCATTTACCTTGTGTTTGACTGTGATCCAGATACAACCGTCCATATGTCCACATGTTCCTTGATCAAACTGTGGTTTATTGTCAGGGTTTAGATGTTACTAAAGTGCTACACTATGTCCTGCACTTGGTCCTCACCTGCTAAGAAAGGTACTGATTAAATGTCCCTGTTATCAAACAGTCATCAGGAAACCAGAAACATTACCAAAGTGAAATTATATACCCAGATTACCATTTTATACTTCCTTTTTACTTTTACTTCCCAATGATAAAACAGCAATAATGTGTGAAAAATGCTTTAGGGTTTTTATCTGCAGCATTGTACTCTAGATATCTTAAATTAGCTCCAACTTTAGGTAGAGATTGAAGAGTGAGCAAAAAGTAAAATGTCTGCATAATATTTGTGAATATAAATTGAGGCAGTGATGGCACAGGAGAAAATACTATGTGGGGATTATTCACAGTTATATAATGTTAGGAAGAAAACCAGGCGCTTCTCATTTTGGTCACTTATCCCTCATTGTAAAGGTCTGTATATTTCATTGCTGGTGCAGCAGCTTAGGGGATACATTTCAAAGCAGCAAATAAAAATTGGCTAAACTTCCAAAATTAGCACTTCAAAGTCAAACATGATTTGCAGTGAGGGAAGGGGTGGAAGCAGTGTGACTGTGAAAGTGCGTTTGTAAAAGCGAAGTGTGTGTTTGTGTGTGTGTGTGTGTGTGTGTGTGTGTGTGTGTGTGTGTGTGTGTGTGTGTGTGTGTGTGTGTGTGTGTGTGGTGTAGCTGATGTACAGAATTCAGCATTAGCCCTTAGAACCAATTTCTAGGCAAATTGGTTTCATTTAAGAATGAGATCACAGAGTAAGCAAACCTCTTTCAGGGCAAGTTCATGCATCTGTAGCCATTTATTTCAGTTTTATATGCATTGCTTGGCACAGGCTGTTTGTAGGTAGAATATGCATAATCTTAGCCATGGGCATCATCATATAGTTAAAGTGTTCACATTTACCTGTTAATACCATGAAGTTAAATAGTTTCCCCATTTTTATTACATTCTGTCAAAAATAGCTTAGACAGTAATTTAGTATTTTGTTTTTCTATATTCCTTCCAGCACTGTTGCGGAATCAGTACTAATCAAAGCCACATGCAACTAATTGCCCTCTCCAGTCTCTTGCGCATAGCACAGGCAAGCCCATTAGGCATCAATGGAACATATGTTGGAGTTTTTGAGTGGGTGTGAAAATCAGTTTATTTTCAAGGGGAATAATAGTCACTTGACCACAGTTAGCATCTCTGCTCTTTTATTTATTTATTTTTAATTTTGTGTATTAACCACAATAAAAATCCTGCAGATTTGATGTTGAAGCTGTAAAGTCACAATTTTCTGTTTGAAGGTAAGTAAAACATTTACAGTAGTTTGTCAAGTAAATATATATTCATATATATTCAACTTGTCATATAATGAATATACAGAACATACAGAAAAGATTTAATTGACATCAACTTAACTTTTTACGTGATCAGGTGCTTTTTTATTTCTAACAGTCAGAGGCCAAATCACACTTATACCACACCTGCTAAGTGATTGCAGTATATTTGAGATTCTTCTAAATAATTCCAGACAATGAAATTCTCCCTGCTGTAGTTATTTTCCATGCAGTGGTGAAGGACAAATAGCCTGCTGGTTAGGACAATTACATTCCAAAACTCATTACTTCCAACTTCCACTATGTTCTATGGTTGTTTCTTATTTTGGGTGTTTTAGCTACAATAGTGAGATAGATAGAGATGGTCCAAATATTTATTTGATAAAATTTAAGATGAAGTTATGACATTTTGTACAGTCATTTGTTTCCCAAATGCTGAATCTTATTTACTTATTTATACAGGGTTTACCCTGATTTATTTTTTTTTCTCTAGTGCAACCACACAATAGTTTTTACATTACAGGCTGACATTTGTTTATCTTGCCACACAGCTTAGTATCACAGGAGTTATGTGAATACGGGTGTTGAATTCTGTCTGGTGAAAATGTTCGCTGCCAGTTCAGGACACAGTTTGTACTGTACTAAAGTGGAAAATAATAGCATTGGGTCTCCCCAAGTGTTAAACGGCGGCCTAACCTTAAACATGACTTCACTATAGTGTATTGGCTATAAGCATTTTATTTTACTTACCTCAGCTATACTGTACTTTCCAACATCTTTCCAGAAACATCTAATGATGACAGTAAAAGCTTTGATCTCTAAATTAAAGCCCATAACCCCCCCTTGGGGCTCTTTAGTTACTGTAATTCTGTTCTATTACTGTCAAGTTTTCTGGACTATGACTTGAAAAGAAGAGATGTTTACAATCTACAAACTCTTCCCATATTAAAGAAGTACCATATTGTAGGGTGGAAGTGATTGTCCACAAATGTTATGTAGATAATGATTAGAATTTTCCGCATGGCAATAATGAGGTTGATTCTTTGCCAAGAGTTGGACAAAATCAATTTAGAAAACACACTGACAGGAGAATACTTTGAATATTACCTGAAGTAATCAAAATGCATAGCCTAGTATCAATTCATTCTCCCAAAAAACTCTCATCCATAAAATTAAATTCTGTATAATTAGAACTGTTGCAGTGTTGATGGATGCAATACGAAACACTAGTTTCACCTAAGTATTTTGGTGGCTTCTTGCACTTATCTGTCCTGCTCGTGGTTTTTATTCCACGTGCACCCTTTATGTCCATGCTCTGCTGACAGCTGTCCCTGTGTCAATACGAATGTCTGTCAGGAGAGATTATACATCACTTGAATTGAGGCACATAATGAGCAAGAGGGAAGGGCACTTTTTAACACCCCCTCGTGTGCAACATATGACACAAGCCAAGCTAATTAAGCAGATGCCATAATGCAGTAATCAGGAACACAGAGGAGGTTGGAGAATTCACAAACTTGAGTCATAACAGCGCAACATTTGGTGCTTAAGAACTTCTCCACCAACACAAGCAGATGGGTATGGCAGGCTGCAGTGCTCTCGTATTTATGTGTGTAAGCACGCCTGTGTGCGTTTCAGGTTTTGTACTTCTTGGTGAGTGTGTATGTGACTTATGAGTAGCTGTGTGTGCATGTGTTTTATTACACGATTAGTATTAAAACGTGCACTGTGGGCATGCACACTCATTATACAGTGTATGTAAGCCTGATTCTATCTGTGACGCACAACTCTGAATCTGTATGTGTGTGTGACTTTACAGCTGGGGACAGTGTTTCCTGGTGAGGTGTTTTCTTCATTATTTTTCCAGAAAATGAGCAATCAGCCACATTGCACAGAGCTTGATTGTTTCCTCCTGTAAATCAATCCAGGAATTGCAATTAAAATGTGCTCTTATGTGGTATAATTGATGTCTACCTAATCCTTTATTTGCACACCTGCCAGTGAGTCTGAATTTTTAATGAATTTCTAATTAATGCTCTTTGCACACTTGATTTACGTGTTAGCAAATTATATTGCTGTTCTGTGTCCTGCTGGTTGGAAAAGCGTCTATGGAATGTCACGCCGGGTTTGAAATCTGAAAGGAAGAAAGATACTGTGCTTAATATTGAAAGATGATACGATACTGAAGTTGGCTTAAACTGAGGAAACGCCTAAAGACTAGCCAGGACTTTTAAAGACTGGACAGTTGACACATAAAGACTTTCCACTAACTATCACAGATTTCCAGTCTTTGACAGTCTGGGAGGGCCACACACCTGATGACTGAGTAAACTGGACAACACACATTTAACGCCAGGTCAGGAACTAGTGGAAGCAACAGAACAGAAATTCTTTAGTGTTTAATACTTCTGGCCAACATTATATTTTAAATGGATGATTAAGACACACAGCAGTTTAAATGTGGCTCAGCTGATATACGAATTAATGTTTGCCAGTATTATTTTGAATTGACCCAAACTGGCTCTAAAAGACACAATATGAAGTAGAGCTTAAATTTATTTAATTAATCAGAAACTATCCTTACAATGTACTAATCATATACTAAATATATACATTCAGCTGCTTTTCCTATGTGATGTTTATATGCTTTCCTATGTTTACACACATACTGTATATAAGGTGAATAGCTCATTTTTGGGCTGCTGGGCAGACAAAACAAGCGATTTGAAGATTTCGCCTTGGGAGGGCTTGGGCAATTCTGTTGGTCTGGTTACCAGCAGAATAATTGTAAATGTAAATAATGTAGTAATGAAATGTAAAACCGGTCTTGTTAATATGTAAATATACTTGAGGAATCACAAAATTCACAAAAGAATTAAAAGGTGCACACTGTGCTGCCATATCACCCACGTCATGTTATTTGCAGCAAGTTCTGACCCATTGTTATTTTTTCTAACTTAGAGGTTGACTTGTCAGCAATAGAATAAAATGCTTACATGATTAATTTATACAACTACATGTAATAAGCAAAGCCATAGACATGAGTAATCACTGAAGGATCAGCTGAATATTTGAGAGCTCCATCAGATTTTGTAAGTTATTTTTTTCTTGCTGTGTGTATCAGATATAACCTCATCGGATAAACAGACACCACCACACAGATCCATTAACAGGGTCTTCTGGGAAATGTACTTTTTAATACAGCTCTGCACCTCTGTTGCTGATGAGTTTGAATGGGCTCAAGCTCAATGAGCATTTATTTTCTGTCTAATTTATTTGCTGTTGCATTTCATTTCCAGGCCAATTCACCCTCATAATCAGATGACAGTTAGTGAAGCATGAATCACAGAGAGCAGCTCAGCTTAACTTACTCCCTTTCATGACACCTGCACGTTCACAACAACACAGTTTGGAGAAGCATTCTTTTATTCCAAATAAAATCTTAATTAGTTCATTTTAAACAGCATTTCTAATTCCATTAGAACTCTGTAAAATGTAATAAAACTTCTTGTGTTGCATCATGTTTTAAAGAAGAACTTCAAATATATGTTTCTCTTGCAAGGCTTTTTATAGCATTGCAGTGTTTGGAGACATGATTACATATCAACACATGGGCCAACCTTCTCCAACAACTTTGGTCTTAGTACAAGAGAAAAAACTCACTATCAACATTTAAGAATCTTTAATTCACACTAGTAATAAAATTGCATTACATTTCATAAAATAAATGTTCCAGTTTATATATACAGAGAAAACAGACTGTACATACCCTCCAGTGAACCATTTCTAAAATAAAAGAAAACAAACCTGAAACAAATTTCACAAAACATACAAGCAATACAGTGCTCAGCTAAGCAGGCACAACTGTACATCAAAATTTGTAACTGCTCAGTGTTGGGGCGTGGGAGGGGCAAAAAGTTGAACATTTACAATAGAGTCCTTAGGGACCGATAAAGGGGTCTTAAAAAGTATTGCAGGCAAGCAGACAGACGCTTGTCTTTTTTCCAAGTGCAGCAGAACATCCATCTTATGTGTAAAGTGTGGAGCCAATTGTTGCTGCCGCAAGGTTCCAACTATTGAACCTGTGTCTCGAAGCTCCCGTTCACCTGGCCCTCCTCATAGTCCATTTGACACAAAATCATGTTGTTTTTTAGGAAAAATTTGTCCCCCACACAAAACCTGTTGGCAGAGAAAAACAAAGGCAAAAATGTTGTTAAAACACAATGAGGATTACTGGTGTCATTTAGGCAAACTAGTGTGTGTGTGTAGACTGTCTGACTCCACTTTTGTCTCATCTGGCAGTGAAAACATTGTACTTAAGAATTTTTTTAATTGCATACGTTTGGCTCAAATGTTTTACCTGATGCATATTGACACTGTGTCTTGTCTGATTCAAAGCCTGTTTTGATAATAATCATAAATGTGTGACTTTGAATAAAAGCAGATTAGAACCCTGTCATTTCAAAGAAAGCACTGGTGCTCAATCAAAGGCAGGTTAACTCTCCTCGGCCTGGCAAAAAGGCGCTGGCGCCACAAGAGTTTCCAGGGAAACTCTGCCACAGGGTTAGCTATTCACACACCACTTTGGTTCCAGTGCTCGAAAATGTTTTCCCTCCTAAAGTCTCAGAGTCAACTGAAGAGGGAAAATAACACATAGCAGTCTGTCCTACTGATGTTCTTCTCTGTGTAGCTGTTTGTTTGTGTGACACAGTGGAAACGGCTCCATAATGTGACTGAAGGGGAGTGACGATAAGAATATAGCAGAGCATAGCTGGGCTTTAGTAATGTGCCAGGCTGGTAAAACAGTCACGGCCATGGCAATTCTGTGCCAGATGAGGCCTGGCTTCATGTCTGCCAGCTGAGAAGAGAGGCTGCAGTCATAATTCCCTTACAGCAGGTGTTCACTATGGTAACTGAATCTGGCCTGCAGAAGGTTAATGGGCTTGTGCTGTGTGGAGGAACAGGGTCACAGCACCCCTGACAAGCATGCAAAGGACGTTCTGCTCCTGGAGTGGTGCCATTACTGACAACGTATTAATGGGGGAAAAAAGCAATATTTGGGTATGTCATCTTTCATATACATCATACCATAGGCTTTGTGTTCACTCCAATTGTGAAATAGTTTGCATCACTAAGGAAACAACACTTCACATCTGTGTAGATCCTTTCTCTCATCTGAAGCAACACAACACCTAAGAATGAGATCTGATTTTACATGACTCTGAACTAAAAGATTTACAGATTCAGCCACAAACAAAGGTAAACTGTTGACAATGTGTCACACTTAAAAATAATTGGCATGGAAGTATAAATGTAAAACAGGAACTTTTGTTTTTACAACACAGCAATATATCCACATTTGTCAGACATTACAACTGTGGTCAGCAGTAATGTATTTAGACAGAAATTTGTTGCACCTTTTCAACATTTAATATTAAAGCTATTAGCCATTTTAACATCCTGTTTTTTTAAGGCAATGTTGTTGTGCAGTTATGATCCCCATTCTTACCTCTGGTTACAAAGCTGACAGGCAAAACAGTCCAAATGGTAAACATTATCTCTGGCTCTCATCACCATTTCAAAGGCTGGGATCAGTTTACTGCAGGCTGCACAGTTCCCTGTTGTTCCAAAGAGCCTGAAAGACCGAGAGCAAAGACTGAGATTAACCCCCCTTCCCTTTACCTTGATGCAATAAAAGAGCAAACAAAAACGTACTGACAGCAAGAACAATAGCAAAAAATATAGTGCCATAGAAAGGCATCAGAAATGAGTCAAAATGGAAATACATTGAATGTAACGCAAAAATCATTCTTGGCACACACTTGGTAATTTTGTTAATGAGAGTTAGAAACATAGATCTTAATTCTTTGCTAATGATCTAATTAAAATAATCACATAATTTTAATCTTCAAAGAATTTCCCTCTTGCACATTGCAAAAGCAATAGCAATGAAAACAGATCTGAGGCAAACCATTTGAGCTCTTGAAAGTTTTCAAAACAAAAATATCTAATGAGTTTATCTCCAACGAAAGCCAGTTGGAGTTTTACACAAGAGGCTACGTTCTATAATTTAGTCACAAGTTCAAAAAGATTTCTGTTACATGGATTCACACTCCATCCCTTCCTCCTTTTCTTGCATCTTCCTTTTTCATTTAGAGAGGAGCCTAAGACAGTGATGAGAGATGTAGCCTTGAAGAGTTAGCTAAATGTTTCACAGTGAACAGAGTCTCTGCTCAAACCTCTCTGCTGCTTGTTTAGGCTTATTAACTAGGAGCCAAATGATAAAGGTCACAAACAAGGCAAGGAGCCACTGCTGTAGATCTCCTCACTCTTCAAAGCAAAGGAACCTCAAATGCTTTTCACAGTCAGATTTACATTTTCATTTTCCAAATGCCTGCCCCTATGTTTAATTTGGAGATTCTGAAGCACAGATACATTTATATATTCTGCAGCAGGAAAAGCACCGTTTCACAGCTTTGCAAGAGGGGATAAGGCAACAGCAGATTGCCATTCCAACAGTATGTTAAACACTTTCCCTTAAACTTGTAGGGCTCAGACAGAGGAGTCACAGTGTTGATATTCTGCCTCGTTTATGCTAGTCCCATTCAGTTGCTTTCACCTTGTTAAAGAAAACGTCTATCCAGCAGCCCTGCTTCTAATTAGGGGCCACTGCCCCAGAGGAGCAGGAGAGGCAGACACAGAGGGAGAACGGCTGTTATGTTCTATGAGAGGGATTCACAGGGTGTTAAGCAGAGACATTGTTACAGCTGGTTACTGTTTCAGTAAAAACTGAATGTTCTCATACAGTAGACATCTGCCACCCACAGGGCACTCTGTAACACGAAGAAGTTGTTTTTTTTTTTTTTCGTTTTGTTTTTTTTCTCCACAGAAACACATTTGAAATTTGTGCTTATTTAAAAACAGCTCTCAAAAATTCAGCATGGATCCAAACATGGATTAAATAGCGCCAAAAAAACTGGCCCTACGTTTATATTCTAACATTTACAGTATATCTTAAGCGATTGGCTTCTGTGCACAAAATACAGGTTTTCACAGAAAACTGCTATTAGCAACAGCTATTTCGTGCCTACTATTCTCTAAATAGTTGTCCCCATTCAGTATAATCCACGGCGTCACACCTCCTGTGTCATTGTAACACTCAAGTGTCAGGTAATGCTGCATGTTTCACCCGACCTGAGCTCTGCTACATCGAGGGATCACACAGTGATGTCGTTTTCACTTCCTCAGGGAACCAAGGCTAGAGAGGCAAGAAAGCCTGGGTCACTTAGAGGAGCTGACATGCACACACCTGTAACAGCGTGTAGGATTATTCTAACCCATCTCCATTACACCCTGCTGGGGTGTGGACATTGTGCTCAACTGATACACACGCTGTAGAGGTTGTGAAAACGCTTGGTAGGGAAGCCCAGCCTGCTGTCAACGAGTTCTACGTTCAGTCAAAAGAGTGTGTAAATCTGTGTAGTTTTTACCTTTCAATTACGTGTATCAACTCTCCGACTATACCGTTTTCTGCTAGGCAGGCAGTATTTTAACTTCACCTGCCTGGGAGAAATGTAGGTTTCTTTTTAATATTATAAAACTATATAATATTATAAAATACAATTTATTGCTAAATACTAAATATACTAGAACCTTTCCTATACTTGCTTCAGCTGCAGAAAAATATATTTTTTGAGAGAAATTGACCAATTTCATGCATCAAATTATATCTCCTGAGATCTAAGGGTTATATGAGTATGGGATTGATCGGAGACCACAAATGTGTGACATAAAGCCGTTAGTATCTCGTTACTAACCTCTAAGTTTCAAAACCACAATTCAAATTTGGCATCCGCAATAACTGACCTAATAAGAGTCATAGATCCCCTTAAAGATTTCTTGAGTATGTTCAAGAGATGTGCAGGTGGTAATGGAAAGTAAAACACACTGCACACTAAGGCATGTAGGTTTAGATACTTGATAGTACTTTTGACTAGCTATGCAAACAAGTGACCAGAGTTCTAATATGAGCAAAAATTTCTTCTTGTTTCTTGTTTGAACACATTACACTCTTCTCTTCCTGCTACTATGAAGCTAAAAGCAATCAGAGCTCCACGCCATTGCGGCAGTCTCATGAGTTACAGCTGAAGAGGCACTAGGTATAGTAAGCAATGAATGTTTAACACCAAAAAATGATTGAGGGAAATAAAAGGTTCAAAATATTTCATATCAGCTAAGCGAATGCAACGTATTACCACAAAAATGAATAGTTATAGGACATAAAGTGAAACAGATTAGGTACATTTAGATCCATTCAAGTCTTTTAAACCAAATTAGGTGCCAGGGCATGAATGGATTGACCAGGTCATTTATCACCTTTATCTTATTCTGAAGTGTGACAATACTCTGATTAAATTTCTATAGAGCTAATGTCACTTTACATAATGTGGGATGGCTAAATAGCCAAAGACCTCAAAGGTTCTGTGAGAAATCGTACCCAATAGTACCCACACATGAAAACTATGTCAGAAGGTGAAGTTAGACATTATTTAGCTTGAAAAATAACTTTTTAACAATAATCTCATCAGTCCTGTAGCGTTTTAAGTTTGTGTTGCTCAACTAATTGATCACCTGGCAAAGGCCTTATTTACAGTATTGTTTACTTTAGCCCTGCTCATATAAATGTTGACATTCTATGAATAGTATTTGTTTTTAATTCATTATTGTAATGAATTGCAGAGTCCCTCATTCCTCAGATTATTAGCTTTAGCAGTGGAATCAGTATTGATCATTACTGCAGCTTGGATCTAATATACATGTTGCATACTTCCCAAACAAAGTACCATAACTTTTTTGTTGCATATTATGAAGTCTGGAAATAATACTCTTTCTCATGACAGCTAATATGCATTATATGACATTTCCCCCTGTCTAATCCCTGCTTCCTACAGTCCTTAGTGCAGGAGAACACCCATCCCCTATACTCCTTCAAATTTAGCTTTGCTGATGTGAGTTGTTGGGAGCAGAGTTGGACGGCGGGAATGTAAAGAAGCCCTGCTCTCCTTTCTCTGTTATTGAGTTATTACAATGGGTCTTTAGAGAAAAGAGGGCCTTCTTTAGTTCTTTCAACTTCCTGCTTTGCTAACTTCAAACCCTTAAAGCTCCTACAGTGCATCATCTGCCTCTCTGAATTGCTTCCCTCAGATTGGGCTGTGGCTCTTGAAGTTTTCTACCTGTTCTCTGAGCTCTTTGAGACTTCCCTGCCTGCACAGGGTTTGTCAGATTTCATAAAAGGGAAAGCTGTTAATGCATGCATTGCATGTTCTGACCTTCCCCAGCAGTTGTGTCATTTTGAAAGCGTAAACCTTTCAGTTCAGATCTATCTTGCCCAGAGAAGAAGAGCAACTGTTATATGAGGAGAGCAATTGTTTTACCTACTAAAGTAGTAAGAAGAGGAAAGATTTGAAAAACAGTCACATCCAGATGGGAGCTTTCATCTTTCCCCTGCCATTTCACCGGTTTGGGGATAACTTATAATGTTCATTATCTTGAAAACGTTTTCCTCTTACAGTTAATTATACCCCATTTTGATAAGTGGATGACTATTATGTCCTCTCTAATAATGAAATAGAAGATTAAATGATTTCAGGCTTCATGTCCTGATGATCACACCATGACTAAATTGTCAACCCTCTGGTGATGTCTTACGATCCTGAGCCTGAGACATAAAGGAAATGTCTAATTAATCTATTATTCTCATTTATAATGAAACAATGTAGCCAAGTTGCCAAAAAAAAACCCTGATGATACAGGGAAGTGAACATGAGGAAGATTAGAAACTTAACTTTTTGTTGGTGCAATGGTTTGGGGGGCAGGTGAGGACAACGTTCAAGGAATGTGTGCATTTTAGTGTCCATGTGTGTTGAAGTGTAAGATTCAGGAAAGCACGAGTGCATTCAATAAGTTGCTAATGCCACTGAAGGACAATCGCAGATGGAGCTCCTATAATTATTAATGTGAACATGGCAGGGTTCCAAACCCTGGGAAATAACCAAAGTGTGTTTGATCCACCCGCTTGTCTTTAATGAAGTGCAGGAGGCTAATTCAGTGCGCACAGATTTAACTTCATCACTGCAGGTGAGGGGAGCCTTCGTCTTACTACACAGCTAAGAAGGAATGAAAAGGAAATTGGTGCAGGATGGAGACTGCATCACCTACTTTCAAATACTCTGGTCTCTCAAACTGCCTCTACTCTCCACGCAAGGCAAGGTTTTTAATTTGTTCCATAATAGAATTCATCTCAAGCATCTCTAGCCATTAAGTGTTCTGCATTTGTCGCAGACTGAAGAGCGGGCGAGTGGGATGGATTTCATTAGGCAATCCAGGGCAACAGAGGAGCACTGAAAGCTCTCTCCTCCTCTTTCCTTTTTATTCTTATCTTAGTATTCCTAACTCTTGATTTCAATGTCATTCTGCTTTTTCATCCCTACTCTGACCTCTACATCTTGCTGGTCTAATGTGCGAGAAAGCTTTTCCTTCCTTTTTCACTGTGCCAGTTAGGCACTTATGGCTTGGGGGTTGGGGTTGCTGTCCTTTCAGCAGATGTATTTTACCAAGTGAAACACTGAGCTTCATCATTTTTGCCTTCTCTTGGTCATTTGCCCATTTATTATTACCTCATCTGCACCATCTGCCCCTTCTGGGGGCAACATCAGGTCTTAGTGGACATCTCACTGCATCTTAAAAGCATTAACTGTGGGTGGGAACTGATGGATGGTAATGGCCTATCTCAGTGTAACATCCCTAAGCACCTCTCAAGTGGGCTGAAGGCTACCTCCAGGTCATAGGAAGAGCTGAGATGAAAGTGAAATGTCATGGAGATCCATGACTGAACAAAGATGGAAACCAAGTTGATTAAGGTTCTCTTTCCTCTGGATTTTTATTAGTGATTTGAAATTATGCTGCTCTTTTCAGAAAGGGGGGAGGGAATGTAGGACAGGGTGTTTTGGGGGAGGGGCCTAGGGCAGTGGCATCCCTAAGTCAGCCCCAGGGGGATTCCCTCTCAGATAAATGCTAGGATCTCATTGCGAATGTGACTTAACGGCCAGGAAATGGTCATGTTTAATTTAAAAAGCAGATGGCAGGGGCATCTGAAGGGAGGGGGGGTTAGAAACAAGCCTGCCTGGAGGTTTCTCCCAGCCTACAATTCCATGTCGGAAGTCCTCTGTGCTCATGTAATTGTAAAGAAAGATGAACATTGATAGTTTTATGAAAAAGTGGTGGAAGAGAATTAATAATACTGGTCACAACAATATCATGTAAAACATGTTACTATTATACTGTGAATGTTTTGCATTTTTATATTGAAACACAGATGTTATTATATTTACTATGAAAACAACACATAACACTGCCTAACACAAGCATTTTGTAGTCTGGATGCAGTGATACAGAAATGTCATGACAGCATTATTATTTATTTATTTATTTATTTTTTTAATTCTTTAATTTTTATATTTTGCAGTTAACAAATAAGGAGATGCGCTGGTTCAAAATAGGCCCCAAATGTCCTGTTTGTCTGTGCTTACATTTGAGTATCCTAATGTAACATTACCTTATGCTGTTTGGATGCTTACAACAATATGACATCAGACTACATATTTGGTTTTGCTTTGATGTAATGAGAATCTAAATTTTCATGATTTAGATTGATTTGAACTGTCACAGGAAAAACGCACTGAGAAACACTGTAGGTGAAGGTAATTCTTTTATGTCACACAGCTCTTGAACGGCATGGCTTCTGTGTTTGTTGTGAGTGGAGAAAGGTGATTGTGTGTCTTTCTTGCCTCAGGTAGTCCCTGCGACAGAGGATGAGGTTGGCTTTAGTATAGAGGGTGGAGCCCACCTCCCCCAGGCGGCAGTCACAGCAAGCACATTTGAGACAGTCCTCATGCCAGTATTTGTCCAGGGCCTTGAGCAGGTAGCGGTCTTTAATCTTGCGATTGCAGCCGGCACACCCCTTCTGTTTCCCTTTGGGCTGGACGGAGAGCATCGGCACACCTGTAGTGATAAGGAAACAAACAGCCATGTGTGATTTACGGCCCAGGAACACAAGTGACTTTTCATATTCGCTTTTTGATAAGCCAGCTGCTTCTCGAGGCGCCTAAGCCTGGCCTTGCGCTCCGCTACGGCGCACTGTCTGCCTGCTTCATATGCATTAAAGAAAACATTCTTCCATGTAGATAGGCACACAGGTCATATTGGACTACAAAGCCCTGACTTACTTGTTCCCTAAAAACATGCTGTAGTACAAAAGTTACATGATCACTTGCAACAGGCATCAGAGGAATGGCCATGTGTTGTGTACACTGAGGATAAAAGACAGGATGCTTATTTTGCTTACTGTGGTATTTACAGCAGGCTGTGCAGTATGTCAGTTACCTACCATTTCATCAAAGCCCATTTCACTCAACTGTCCACAGCTGTAAAAGCTCCTCATGGGCTTTGTTTGGTATAGATTAACATTAACCTTTTAAAAAGCCTCTGACCACAAAAACGTTGCTACCAAACCCTGGTGAGATATGTTATGGCCTAAGTGCCTTTTAGCATACACTCACTCGCTGTGTTTCATACATAAACACACAGGGACCCACACAGATGCATACACATGCTTGTGAGCACACAAACCACAAGCACACACACAGTGTTCCCTACTCAGAGCATTACAGCCTTTCCCCCTTTTACACTTATCTGTACTCATGTGTCTGCAACGAGCGAGCCTAAGTTATCAAACTCGCAAATTGCCCTGCTGTCACGCAGGTCCCCTTTAAGTGCACCTTTTAGCCTCCTAAAGGACAAATAAAGTCCATTTAATAACTGCACTAAACACTAATAGTCTATGTGTGGTTGACATTTTCTGTTTGGACTAAAAGCCCCCCTCAGGCCACTGGTGGTACAGAGGCAGGGGCGCGTAGCTCCCCTCCGTAGCACTAACAGGTCTGCCACAGCTGAAAGCACAAGACAACAGCTCTTAAGACACTCTCTCACACACTGAGCTATTGATCCATCCAAAAGAACACACAGTGGACGCCACTTGCCACTCTACTTTCAAAACACATTTCTCTCTCTCCCTTAAAAAAAGACTGGACACTCTGCATCACAGGGGGTTAGGGCAGCATTTTGTATGTGTGAGTATCAACAGTATAAAGGTCCATTTTAAATACATGTTATACCGAGTTATGTATGAAATGTCACTGCTTTCTGTTGCACTTTAAAGATGTGCACAGGCACATTTTGTCCAGACAAAATCCAGTTTTTATTTTCTATAGAAGCATGCACAATTGCAGCAGTGTACTGTTAAGTGTGAATGGGGTCATTCTGTAGTTAGACCTGCTATTTGATTGTAACTTCTCTGGTTTGTTCAGTGATAAACACAAACTCAGCTGGTAACAAGGGACTGCTTCACTCTGTGCACTATTTTTCTCAGCTAAGCCTGTCAAGTTTGTTCTCTTTCACAAAAACCTTATGCCACTTTTCAAAGGACTTCTTTCCAGTGGAAAAGCGTATTTTCTGTCTCACATGGTTGCATGCACACGCACTCTCTCTCACACACACACACACACACACACACACACACACACATCTGCACACGTAAATGGACCCACGAAGTACCTTATCGAATCCAGATTTGCTATGTAATTTTTGGCCATCCAGAGATCGATAATGCTATGGATGTAATATAATTAGCATTTGCTCTTTTAAAAAAGAGGTGAAACAAACAGGAGAGCTTGTTAGTCAAATTTATGGCTTTAGTTTATATGTCAGTAAGTGCTCTGGTGGTGTTGAGCCATCTTGTTTCTTTATCAGACGTGGAATGAAGAGGCTAATTGGTCCAGTGCAGGTGATGGGAGACATCAATTAGTGTTCCACCTGCCCTCCAGCTCCTTCACCTCCCTCTCTCTTCACAAAACAGGCCTCTTGAATCTGGCACATTAGGATCACAAAACCTGCTATAAATACCAATGTTCCGTGTAAATGAAGCTAAAAAGCTTCAAATTCAAGCCACACTGGATAAGGGCGGACTCTTCTACCTGCATTTCATGGCTTGTTAGGGGAGCTCTCTGCAGGTATGCCAACAGTGCTCGCCTGACAGTCTTCTACAGAACTAAAAACAGTCCTAATGAGGAGAGAGAAAATGCCTGTGTGTGTGTGTGTGTGTCTCTGTGTACATGTCTATGAGTGTGTGCTTCAGCGCTCGTGCAAAGAAAAAGAAAGGAGTTGCTGAAATTCCCTTGGGGATCACAAAAATCTTTAATTTGCCTTTTATGACACCTAATTAGTTATTCTACTCAAAATCTTTGCTTTAAATAAGAGAACTAATTATACAAAAAGGTCGTTCCTCCACCTCCGGAGAACTGCTCGTAATTGGTTGAGACCACCACCCGCCATGCACTCCTCAAACATATCACGTGTGTTTTACATCACATTTGAAAAGGCCAAAGCTTAACCTATCCTACAGTTACTGCATGCCGCCCGCTTCCTCTCTTCGATGCACACTTTGTTAAAAATCTTGTTCGGCATCATCAAAGTGACACCACTCTGTGTCTTTTTGCGACCCAGGTTCTGTGTTTGCAGTTAGCCTGACATCCGTGTCTTCATGCATATGTCCTACTCCTTCAGGCATGACTGCAAGAGAGTTGTCTCAGCGCCTGCCAGGAAATACAACTGATGCCATTTTCTTGAAGCCATTGCAGAAAGGAAACATGGGTTTGATGTCTTCTACCAAAGCAGCCTCTGGAAAACAGCTTTAATAGTTGTGTAGCAAGCACTAGCTCAAACCTACTAAACAAAGAGCAGTGACAGAAAAAAATGAGTGTGTAAAGTAAATGTCTTTTCAATTCTCTTAATGCCACGGGACATTTTCTTGCACCTGTCACCACTCCCAGAGCTCTGAGAAACTGTGGTGTAGAACAGAACCTCCCATGCTTACCACCTCCCAGAAAGAAAAGCTGCATTATGAAAGGAAGCAGCAGACTAGGAGGCAGCCTCCACTTAATCCAATCCATTTAACAGATACAAGTGCCACTGACCTTCCAGTGTCATTTGATGTCACCAAAAGCATGCCTCTCCACATCACGATGCATTCTCCAACAAGGGATGCATTTTACCTCTCAAAGTGGAGACAGTGCACTTGCCCTGCCAAATATATTTCCTGAGAAGGAATTTAATTTGCCATTAGTGCTGTGTGTAAAGGCCCTGTCATCTTGCTCTTCTTCCATCCATCTACTTTCTTAAAGATTGTATCTTTCAAGACTATGTACAGTTAGTTTTTCTCAGTCCAAGCAGTCTGTCAGAGCATGTATTTTCCATTATAGAGATAGCATCCAATTTCTATGTTAGCCCATTTAGACTTCCGTCTTTGCCGCTATCAAAAAAATCACATCAGTCTGCTAACTTTTTTGATATATTTAAGGTTTTAAAAGAAAAAAAATGCTGTTTGGAGCACTCAAGGAAATATCTGAAAGTGGAAAAACACAATTATCACATAGACATGGCAAGAACCACATTTCCTCAGTCTGGACAGGAATGTGTGAAGAGAAAGATGATTTGCCCCAAATTCCCTTTTCCCGTTATTATTACTAAAATATTTATAATATCAAGGTGCTTTGATATTATGCTGTGTACAGTGATGTATGGAGGTTTCCTATGAGTCCTGGATGTATCATCAGCCATGTATATGTCATTTCGTGTAAACATAAAGAAAATTAGCAGTGATCATGATATTGTTGTGACTAGGTGAATTCTACACTACTTCTAATGTTTCAACTTTTTTATATGGGGCTGAAACTAAACCTTTTGTTAAAACTTGTTTTATTTCTGAATTATTCAATAGTTTTTTTCTGTCATTAAAAAAAAGCCACATTATCCATAGCCCAAGCGCTGTAACTATTTAGATAATTTCTTTATCTGATCAACTGTTAAATTAGCAAATGCTCACGTTTGAGAAACTGGAACCAAAAAATGTTTGATATGTGACTAAAGTGATTATTCGATAATCTTAGTCATAACAGCTGCTAACACATTTTGTTATTCATTTATTACTTTTAAAAAAGTATTTATTTGGACAGGAGGTCACCTTAAATCAATTCATCAGCAAATTGATGTATCTACAGATCAAATTGCTTATCATTCTCTACACTAATACACACAATCCCAGTGGAGCATCCGCTCTCAAAGGCACTCAGCGTTAATGGCAGAAGGTACAGATACATCTTATTCTGTGTTTTGTTAAATGTCTTTTGATCAATGAAAAGCACTGACGCCATGGTGTGATGCAGATTTTGCTGGTTCACTAGGAGGTAAAGGATCTTGATGAGAAAAACTCATGGAAAGATGGAAGCAGATCAGGGTGGGTCTGTTCTTATGGGCCCCTGTAATACAACCACACATAAGAGTGTTAGCCACCAGTCCGGGGGAAAACACAGACTTGAATGCTCAGAGAAATTAGATACTGCATTACTAAATGAATAAGTGCATTGGTCATTATCAGCATCATCATTATCAACATCATCTCTTAATTCAAGACATTAACGGCATGCAATGAATATATCAACAGCATAAATCTACCAAGTCATCACTATCATCAATCTTGCATCCCTGGCTAAATTATTTCAACAAATCTTAGAAGTGGTATTATACTGTATTCTATTGAAAACACAACAATATTAAGGTGAGTAAATGAAAAGTAGCATGTTGGTACTGTATTACACAAACTCTCTGAGTCTCTAGTTTAAACGCTACACTGGTTGATTTAAACCCTACGCTTTTACGCTGCCACTGTAAGTACTGTGGCCAATGCAATCCCAAATACAAGTTGTCTCTGGGCCAAGGTGTCTGCCACTAAGGTTAAAAGGGATCTCATGCAGATGTCTTGCCATTGTGTGCATTAATCAGTCCCTTTCATTCAGCTTCCGTCATTGCTGTAATTGAGCCCATAGACATGTTTCTCTATTGCCAAGACAAAATACAAGACATCTGGTAATAATATCAGCTGGAATACCCGTTGAAAGCAGACTGATGAGCGTATTCTGACTGATAAGGAAAGTAAAGACCACTGACTCACTAAGATTCACATTCTTATCCTTAGCTGGAGCAGAAGAAAAGATGCACAAACTGACACACTGTCTCAAATTAGGTGGTTCCTTACAAGGCCCAAGTAAATATTACATTTCATCCTGACTTTTTTTCCCTTATAGTTTGTTGTAAGAGCCCTCTATGTTACTGTAAGGCGTGCTACATTTCCAGATGGTTGTGTATGAATGCTGGGGTTTGTGAGGTGATTTCTGGGACTGTATGCATGCTATGATTATGACATAATTAACACCCACAGTAAGTGGGAGAGAAAGCAGACCGGGCTAGTGTGAATGAGGAGGGGACTGTTCATTAACAAGATGCACTCTCTCAAACTTTGCAGCTTGGTGCGGCTAATAAGCCCCGGTGAAACGGAGCCCAGCCGTCCCTTGCATTGACCCTGGCAGTGCCCAGGATAAGGGAGGGTTTTGTCTCCTGGAATAATTGCTCTTTTCACATGTTACAAGTGTCCTGACCCTCACGGTCGGCAGCCACTTTCCCTACCATAATTACTCCTGATCCGCTCCAAATGAGTCAGCCGCATTAGGGCTGCAATAACACTGGCCCAGCTTCAAGCGCGGCATGGGGAGTCTCAGCAGAGCAGCCTGGAACAGGACTGCCTTTTCTCCCAGCCCACGGTCATTTCCATCACGTCAGAGGTGCATTTCTTACACTTGAAGTCAGCACGAAGGCCCTGGGCCTTTTTCTGAGGCTCACAGAAGGCATTGTTAGCTCCTGGTGCTCACTACTCACTGTGGTTTGGCTGCAGACTCCATCCCAATTAACAGAAAACTTCATTAGGGTGTTTTTTTTCCACACTTTTCAGCCCCTTATTATTTTTAATTTATTCACATGGGGTTAATTAAAAGAAATGTATCACAGAGATATGCAACAGCTTTCTAATTAAATCCATTGCTGCTTTTTCTAAAGACATGAAACTGGCAGAGATTCCAAATTATTACAGAAGGTGACTTGTTCCAACATTTGGTTGCTCAGTAGAAGGGTGAGATTAGAGCTCTGCAAGGTAAACTGTTAACAGTAGGAAGAGAGTGAAAGAGTGAACGATGGAGCAAGAAAATAAGCATGAGGGAATAAGATGAATGAAAGGTGGAGAAGAGACAAACATTCAAGGTTTTATTACACAGCGTTAGCCCAAATGAACCCATGAGAGTGTTAAAGATTGTCAGAGTGTTGACAGGCCAAGAGAATGATTTGGTCTTGCATGTAGCCAATCAAATGTGAGCATTTTGTTGCACTTTGTTGGTGGTGTGAAGTTTTTAGTTCTCAAAACCTGCCATTTCACCATTTTAGAAGCATGTATCTTCACCTTTAGTCCTCCTAAAGGAGGTGGCTTTAAGGGGAGCAAATTGACTTTTTTTTTTTCAAGAGTCCGCATTTAAGTGTGAATAAAGGGAAAATCCATCTATTCTCAAACTATATACTTTGAAACAGTAATAGAAGAGGCAATCTTATCTGCCACTTCATGATTCCTGGCAAAAAGGGAAAAAAACCTCTAACCATTAGACCTGTCACAGCCACTTTCCACTATCCGGAACAGAATAATGCACAAACACTTTTTAGTCCACATTAAAAATGCATTTGGAGAGGAATAAATGTAGCCCCTCTAAAGTTTGTGTCACTCATGGGGTCAGGAAGTGATGCACAAAATCCTCACCACTCCCCAGCAATTACTGCACACTTATTATTTCAGAGGATATGCCAGGAGACAGGTGTGCCATTCAGGTCCCTCAGTGTGTTGAAAATGGAGGGGAAGAAGGAACACCATACTGTGGTGCACTGTGTGAGGCTCTTTAATCTTGAATAATGCAAATTCCCCACAGGGGGCAGTTATTTGGCAGCACAGGCCTCTAATGTCATTCAAGCACCTATTCCCACACCTGATGGGGTAAATAATGAGGGAGATTGGTTGGTTGCACAGTTAGGGAAGAGGTCTTCATGAAGAGTGGGTGTGATGTCATGTGGGATGATATACTAAACTCTCATGCATCCTGTTCTAAAGCCCATGTGAGTAACATTTCACATGACAAGGCCGCGTTTGATTGCAAAGATGGTTTTCTTTTAATAAATTCCTTTTATATTACCTCATTATATAAAAACTGGCCCTGTTTCCTCAAGGCGTAATTCTCGTTACTGACTAAAAATCAAGTGGCAATTCAGCTGGAGACAACTGGTCAAAATGAAAAGAAATAAAATATAATGAAAAGAGATGTGATTAGAATGGGGGGTGGAGGGGGGGCTGGGGCCTGGGAAACCAGTTTAAGTTGGCGTTGAGTTCAGTGAGAATGTGTGTGGAGTGTTGGTGGCTGTCATTTACCTCAGAATTTTTAGTTGCGGACTTCATAGTTAAACACTAATTAAATCAGCAACTTCAATATCCAGAACCTAATCTACTAGGTTTAACAGGCAAATAACTACGCCCCTGAATCACAGACTTTAATTAGCTATTTAAGATTTGATTTACTGAAGGTCATCCAGTAAGAGATTATTCTCAGCAAGTTGGTTCTCATTTGAAAGGAGGCACCTCAGGCTTTTTCTATTTACTAACAGACTAGCTGTGGTATCTTAAAAGTGTGAAGCCTCTGCCGTTCTTTCCTTTGGTTGCTTTAATTTGGTTGTTTGCCCTAAATTTGTGACATTTTGTAGGCAACTAAAGGTCATTTTATGTCTTAGAAATGCATAAGAAATGCATAACATGTGGCATAGAAACTGTGAGAAGCTGTGAGTTAGACCTACAAAAAGCAAGATTAAAACAGCTCATGGGTTAAATGCTGTAAAATGCGCGTGTAGTTACACGTGTTCATCTGACTGTAGTTTGAGGAGAACGCAGATGGGTGAGTTGTGAGAAAGCAGACTCATAACATGTCTGCGATTAAAGAAGAATAATTGAGTTGAGTTCTCATTTAAGGTCAAAAGTAACTTTTGACACTCGGCGTGCAGAAACTGAAAACAGCAAAGGGAACAGGATTTACAGTGACACCAGACTTAAAGTTTAAAAACCCACTAGCAGCCCCTAGAGGCTGTGCTCCTTCTTACACTCCATAGGAACAAAATAAGTTTGACTGACCAACAAACGGTGACCTCGCCAAAAGCACACTCTCACGCAGGCAGGGCCCCAACAACAAATAAAAATACTCAATGACCATGGCTTTGGCAAATGGGAAATAAAGCATGTGCAAGCCTTCCTGTTGGCACTGAGATATGTGGACTATTAAAAAGATACTACAGGCTGTTCAGAAAGCTGAATTCTAGAGCTATATTAATACAAAAAACAGAGTTATAATCCTTTAAGTGTCCATTTGCCGCTGTTTATCAAGGTCCAGTGTTAATCAGACCGATCGGCCACTTGCTGCTTTATTAGAACATGGGTGTATCCTGGTGACTACTGTTCTCAGATATTTTATCAATTTGACAAAACACTGCGATCAGTGTTTTTGTCTTTAAATAGGCACATTCAATAAAAGTATTTTTATATATGAATTTCCTCACACAGTAAAGCTTTGCCCTATTGTATTATCTACAAAATACTAGTATAATTCTATCCCATTACAAGAATTTATCTCGTGAAATTGGCAATGGTTGTGTTAGCATACACAACAGCATGGCATCTCATGTGCGCCAACTGACACAACAAACATGGCAGAAGGTTGAGCTTGCTCGTAAGTATGATCTGAATATGGATGTGTTTAACATCTGTTAAAGCAGCCATAGCTAGAAGTGTCTGAGGAAGAGGCCTTTTTTTTTTTTTTTTTTAAATGGGTTCTTGTGTCATTTGGTAATTGTTTAGCTACAAAAGTTAACATATGAATTAAACATCTGTTTGCAAGTTGTGTCAGAGTGGCAAACGCATCGAAGTTGTTCCACCACCTCAAGCAACAATTGGAGGTTGTTTGCGGAGAACAGGGCAGATGTTACACCAACCACCAAAGTTCCTTTAATTCAGAATGGTAGGGCCTGTGTATTGTCAGCTTGTTTGCCAGTGATGTTCCGTACAATAGAAGTAAACACTGTAACAAACTGTTGGAGGCTGTTTGCTTAGACAAAGACCCAGTGTGAGTCAGAAGTGCTAACAAGGATAAATTCAGGTGAATAATCACAAAATGTGATTGTAGATACTGTATAACATGCTGTTGTGGAAATATTATCCCCCAAAAACCCTTGCCAGCTACAGTGCATAAAGAGTATCATGGCTCAGCAGCAGACGTGCAGTAGCTGAGTGACAGGCTCATACATTAGCATCACAGTCCATTGCATAACCAGTGACTGGAGTTTGCCTACTTGGTTGTAATTGTGTCATCATTGAAAAAATTTCCAACAGGGTTAAAATTCCAGCTATATTTATATTTCTGTGTAGGCTATACAAGTGGCCTATGTCATTATCAGCATTTATATGTGTGTTGGTGTGTCTGTGTTAGTCTGCAAGTACACCGCTAGTTGGCAGTAAGGTTTTTTTTACTTTGTGTTGGGTTTCATTGGCACTATGCTGATTTTTTTTCTTTTTTGTTGGTGTGCGCCAAACAACGGTGAATGAAACTGAGTGGAGCATGTTGAAGTTTGAGCTGTTAAATGTTGTATTACTGACATTATTGCAACCCAGAAAAGGTGTGAGAGGAGAGGGTCTGTATGGACTGATTGAAGCTGAAGGACCAATTGGACCAATGACCATTGCGGTGATGTGTAGTATTGTTGAGGGGGTGCATGTCAGTCTATGGCACAGATTACGCAACTATGCAGTACCTGTGCCTACAACATAGATTTGATGCTTAACCACAAATCAAGCTTTGCTTGTAGGATTACTATTTCTGTATTTCTGTTGAGCTGTCAGGACAGTATGCTGATGTGAGTTGTGGCCAAAAGGACATTGTTAAATTTACAATTTTCATTCCATCATTCATGTCCTTATCACAAAATAATGTAGAATATTAAGATATACTTTTTTGTCTGAAATGGCAAGCCCTAACACACACACACACACACACACACACACACACTTTTCCTGGGGCTTCCTTCCCCATACCAGATTTTAACAACACCAATATTAACACCATAGCTTGACCAGTTTCTTGTTAGCATTTGCAGATTTGCAAACATCCCAAAGTACATTTGATATACTTTAGAAATATTGTCCTCAATACATATTTTGTCCACTGGAGAGTTTATTTTTCGGCTTCAAAGTGTTGACCTCAATATGTATCTTGATATCAATAAAAAAGCAAAGGTTTTATGTTATGTGTTAGTTTTTTTTTAAGCATCACTATCAGTTGATATCACTTATTGGATTTTTAAAAGCCACAAAACATCAATATTGTATTGATTTTAAAAATCCAGTATCCGGCAAGGTTTACTATAAACATGTATATATATATATGTACAGCCCTATGTCATTCATTTAAACAAAAATGCATCAGGGGAGTACTTTAGCTGGGATTAAACAAGACCTATTTAATATTGAATGAATATTAGACCTGTTTGTTTAAAGACGCATGAAAGCATATAAGTGCAATATATCAGTGTAAAATATCAGTGTACACATGAATAATGTACTATCGTAATCAAATAAACATTCACGTTTATTCTGGGTCTAAAATCCCTTTAAATATTTTATTTATGCCAGTCCTGCATTGCAACAAAAAGCATGAGGGTTTTGCGTAGCATGTTACCAAACTTGAGATATATTGCTCACAATGTCATTATATCTACATTATTATAAATTGATGTCTTTACATATCTCAAGTGGATATTGCAGTGTTACGGTTAGGATTTCCACTGAGACTTACGCTGCTGTAGACTGTAACAGGTGACTTATTTTATTACTGCAAGTACAATACAAGTTTTTTGTTTTTCCAGTAACACGGCCATCTACACATCTTAGTACTTGCACTCAGCTGCCACAGAGCTGGCGACACTATATTTTGACATCTGCTCATCTCAGGAACTTTGCTGTAAGTCATTCCTCTTGTCGTCTGTCCTGTCTTCCTTTACTAAGCTTAAGATGTCAGAATAAAAGGGAAATCATTTTCAGGAGAGCAAAGAATAAGATTTACTGAGTGTGTCAAAATGCCAAACAAGTCATACAGAGAGTGCACAATAGGTAAACAACTAAATAAATAACTTTAAGTTGGGGGAAAATAACTGATGAGATGTAGCAAGATGTGTTCACGTTTGTAACGGCATCGCTGTATATTTCTTTTTACATCATCATGATTGTCGTCAGTAGCAGCTTGAGTGAGTCACTTTGCAGTGAGAAGTTGAAATGACACTTACTTCCAACAGGTTCAAATGGATCATTTATAGACTGTATATATGTTTGAAAGATTATGTATGAGAACAGTAACTTTTTTGTGCATGTCTGCCTTTGTCGCAGATGCGGTAGGTTTCTCCAAGGTGGTTTAAAATAACAATTCATCTCAACTTGTCAGCATGTTTGTGGATTTTATAAAACGTTTCATTGTAACATTTGACTGTTGGGTATATGCTCTTGGAGCCTATTTGTTCGTGTAATTTTCATTGTGGCACTTCCACCTCAGCAACCTTCACTGCTCTCACATACAATTCAACAACATATCAGAAATCCGTCTTGATGTGGAAAAAAATCACTTGGAGTGAATAACAACAGAAGGTCAGACTTTGGATAACACAACAGGGGTCACCTGTTTGCCGTTGTGCAAGTGGTAGCCAGATCTTCTTGTGAGAAATTTGTATGATAACATGGGAGGCATGTGGCTTCTAGCAATAATAAAAAGGATGCTCTTACAGCTCAAGAGTGAATAATTGAGTTTGTGCGCCACACTGATGAGTGCAGCCATTTGCATCGAAGGCAGGTGGGCGCACTCCCTAACACGTGTCTCTTAAGTCTCAATTCGGTCCCTTTGAATTCCACTAAGATTATAGAAAATGATACACATCTCCCGCTCTCATAGATGTGAAATGATCAGCCCTGATAGGGATCTAGAGGTTTAGTGGTAACAGACGAAATTGTCTCTGCTGAGAATTCTGCGTTTGTAAGATCAGAAACAGATTAGATGGAATTAAACACTCACAGATGAAAATGGCATAAATGTGATTGTGTGTTCATTTTTTCCCTGAGCTTAGCTAAAACGAATAATGGGAACAGCTTTGGTATAATATAGATGGACAAAAAAATGGAGGGTGCATGCTGCATTACATGTCAATGCAGAAATGAAAATGCGATTATTATGTCTATCAGACAGATGGATACTAAAACTGTTTTGTTATTTGTATGCACATGGATGTTTTCATGCATAAGTTATGAAACTATTTAAAACACAAATGCCTCACGACCATCTGTGTTAAGACAAAATTGGAAATGTACAAGTGCCTGAAATAAAGATTTTTTTAAAAAGAAAGAAAGCAAAAAAAAAAGGTGGTGACGTAGCAATGCTTTTGTAATTTTGTTCAGGGCCCAGAGCACAAAACCAGACGTAATTTCAATATTTGAAATGGGCAAGTTTAATTTTGAAGTAAGAGCAAACCAATAAGCTGAGAAAATAGCAAATACAGGGGAGCAAATTGCATTCCTTTGGAAAAGTGAAAAGACTTAAGGAACATATAAAAGTAATCTCCAACTGGAAATTAGAAATCAACCCTCAGAAACCAAATAACAGAAAAGAAATATTACTGTCCACTTTCTAAATCAATATAACATCGCTACAAGACAGTATTACCATGGTAACACCGGTAAAGAATGAAGCAATTCTTATTATTTCAAAATAAAAATCGGAGCCTGAAGCCCAAGTTTTATTACAGCAGCCGACAGATCACCAGTCTGTATTCATCTGAAGCGTTGCTTTTCAATCACATACTTTATGAATGTACAGGATGATAACAGGGTCATAAATTAACAAGGAAAGGTAACCAGAATTTTATCAGTAGCTGGGGGATTATTCTTCTGCTCGGGGTCTGTAAAGAGTTTACTGGAGTTGTGTTAATGTTCAGCAAAATATGCCTTCAGTATGGAGCCACTTTCTTCTCCTGCAGTTGGTATGAAGAAAATGGCTGAGTTGCTCTTTCCTCTTAAATTAGACACAAATTGGAACCTTCAACTCGAAGGGTGAAATAAAATGTTGACACAGAATATTTTGATGCATGTACTGCTTTTCATTTACTAACTATAGGTCATTTCGTAGAGCAGTACATGCATTTACAAGTCCTTCTCCATGCTTTCAGACTTGTACTTTACCACATAGCGAATCGTAACGTAATTGATGCATCATCTAATATTACAGGGATTAGTTCATGTTATGCAATCAGTACAACATAAATATATGATGTATTATCCTTGTAATATAGGCTGAAATCTGTAACTGACAGCGGTCCGTCTGAAATTTGACATTACATTTCTGATTCTTAATAAACTGATACCGTGGGAAATGATTTGTAACGGGCAGATTTTCTCAATGGAGCTAAGATAAGCAGGCACAGGGATTCATTTCTTGTTATTGCTTTTGTAGCACAAATTGTTGCAGACTTTTCTGAGAAAAGTCAGAGTTCATGATCAGTCTGTCAAACAAGCTGCAGCATTACTTACTGCCAACTAGGATTGCAAAATAAGACCAGACACACTGATGCTCTGTTTTATAGACCACATAAGGGCTGAAGTATGAACACTTAAACAGCATGCGCGAACACATACACGCGCGCGCCCACAGGCGTAATAGTGAATCAATCAACAGAAACAGACGCTAATCATACACATACACTCATGTGGCCACCCTAAACACCAATCCCCACCTCTCTCTCCACATGCGCACACATTTATTTGTGCAGGCACTAAGTGGATACATTAGACAAGAAGGTTGAATTGACAAGCCTATAACTTTAGAGCCAATAAACGCTAAGAGGCACCACAATGAAAGAGACCAGGTCCAAGCAGCTCTGTTGACAACCTGGCCAAAATGCTTGGAGCTGCTGGTCGGCCCAGCAAATAAAGGGTGAAGCTTTTAGGCAATGAGCAGCAGGTGATCTCAGCTTTTCTGCAAGTCCTAATGCTCCTAAAAGCCACTCTCCCTGGTTCTGTAATTGGGCATCAGTAGTTAATGTAGTATTGACTGCATTACATGCTCCTGTGCATCCTTTCCCACTAATGCCATTTGCATCACCTTGTACATTTACCATATTGCTTAGCCAATAACTGTTAAAAGCAATCTGAATCATGAATCATATAGGGAACTTGTAGCTAGACAGACATCCAAAGGAGACAATTTACAGTTGAGTTAATTTGGGTACATTAGTAGCACAACATGGATTCAGCCAGACAGACCAATTTATGTCCCTGCCGCAAACCTTTTATTGGTTTTTTGATGTGTAAGTGAAAGGATGCTCTGCTAAGAGATATGAAATATCCATTTTCAAACATAAATAATGGGTTACAAATGAATCCATTAATTTTAGAGGAGGAGAAGCATCAGAATAAACTTGGATGTGCAATATTGTGCTTGGTGAAAGAGCACGAAAATGTTGGTTAGTGGAGGTTTTCATTGTGTTCGTTATCAGCTGGTCCATGTGGTCAGCAAAACACGCTCAAAGAAGTGTCATAGGAGAGAAAAACATCAAAGTAAGTTCCTTTAAGAGCACGCAGAGCCTTTTATGCTACACATAGCATGCATTTCAATATTATGGTGTTCCATGGAAGTATTGAAAGGCACTGAGCAGCATTGAGACCTGAACGTGATAAATCCGCAGCGCATCTGAATATCACTTTGATCCAAAATGGGACGTCATTAGAACAGAGTTTGATTTAAATTAAAATTAATTAGATTGCCTCACCCATTAACCTAAATACATTGGAATAGATAAGTAATGCAAGTAGGCCTATTTGGAAGGAAAGTGAGCGGACGGTGCGCTATCCATAATTTGCAATCAAGTTAAAAGCACTCTGCTGTCATCTCCCATCCCGTGCTGATGTCAAAGGCTGCCTCGCTAACTTCACAGACGCAAAAAGCACTTTGAGGAGGAAAGAAAAGAGGAGCCACATGCATTGCAGCGTCTGTGGAGTAACCTCAAACTCTGGGCTACACATCGAAACGCCATAGACCAATCTGTTCTAGAAAAAAGCCATGCAACTCCTCCAAACTAAACTGCTGGTCGGCTGTGGAGGGCTATTTGTGTCAGTGCACCCCACCTTAACGACACAGACGCCCCACAGCATTCACGTTTCTTCGCGAAAACACGGAGCCCGTCGTGACTAAATGGGGTTGAAAAAGCCAGTATAAAGCGGAGGCTGCGGGAGCCCCGGGTCCGGGAAACACTTAACGTGTAAAACGTCAGTAGTTTGCCGTGTTACTCCCCGGGTTAAAGCATCCTACGGCTGGCGATGTTACTCACCCTCTTCCTTGTCCAACACCATCGTCCTGAGGAACGAGGAGTCCTTCCCCGGGCGATCCGTCCTCGGCTCCAGCAGGATGCACCGCTCGGTCTGCTCAGAGCTTCCCCTGGAAATGGCTTTGAAACGCGCGGTTGACTAGACTACGCCTCAATAGAGCAAAACCCTGGAAAGATGAATTGCCGTCTGCACGTTTTTTTTCCTCCTCCTATCAATAATAATTCATATACGGACTACGCGATGTACGCGGCGAGATCCCCCTATCCGGACTGAACTGAAATGCAAATAAATAGCGATCAAACAGCGCTGGTTGCTCTTGATAAATTCCATGCGAATCAAAAAAAAGGCAAAACAATGAAAAGCGATATAAATCTAGTGTCGCCTATCTGGAACTGTGCACACACGGACGGATCAGACGCTAAGACTGAACGGCTGAGCTCTCCTCGCTCTTAATATTCGCCCTTGCTCGCTCTCATTTGCTCCGAAACAGCAACTATATTCAAACAAATCCAATTGCAAATCTGACAACTGCTAAAAGCAAACTCACACCGCCTCGCTCCCAGTTCATGTGCCGCGCTCGCCTCTGCTGCTACTGAATAAATGCGCGCAGTTTCCAGAGACCCTCGGATTCCCCTGTTAATTAAATCAATTCATTATGCTCAGATCTGATTAGCAGCCCTTCCCCCCTCTTTGAATCAATTATTCAATACACAAACATAATTGCTTGTGCCAGAGGTGTCTAAGTATTAGCTTATTTAACTCCAAGGACACTAATTACCCCTAGGGCAAGGGAACTTTTCTCATTAATTCTGACAAAACACAAAAGCACAGCTAAGGGAAAGTGTGTGTGTGTGTGTGTGAGTGAGAGAGAGAGAGAGAGAGAGAGTGAAAGACTGGTCTGCCTGCCAGTCTCAATGTGCGTGTTGGAGAGAGTGCGCATGCACGTAAGGTTGTATGGATGCGTGTGCGCACGCACGGGCGCGCGCATATGTCAGAGCGAGGGAGGGAGAGAGAGAGACACTGAGGGAGAGTGATGCAGCTCCATCCGTGGCTGGTACAGTTGGAGTAAACATTAAATGTGCTTATTGTTTTTTTTCCTCCTCACTTCTTTCTGCTGAATTTAATAGAAATAACATCTAATTGTGGTCTATTTAGCAGTTAATTAGTGTCCTGACTCAGTTATCATACAGGCTGCAGATAAACAGTCGTTTCAAAAGAGACAGCACAACAGATGGGCTGCGTTTTTGATTAGTGGGTAGATAGAAGGTTCAGTTTCGAATCTGGTAATATAATTGTTGCCTGTTATTGCCAAGATGAAAGTGTTGCTGTTTCATGGTGGAGCCTTAAATAGCACCACTTTCACTTGCCCTGCGGAGACTGTTAACCAATTAAGGGTGAGATCCAACAAAGATTAGCCATTTAGGAGAGTGGAGTGGAGTATAGCTACAATAATGCTGGTTCGTCAGCAGCCAGCAGGCTGTCTGTGGTGTGAGCTTGCTCAGTCTGTCCTTGCCTTCTGTTACATTTTGCACCAGCTATTGCAAATCTACTCTAAGACATTATCATTAGCTATTTTATAATTATAATCATAGGTATGCTCAAACAATTCCACATCAAGGGCTTCCTAAGATCTTTGTTAGGCCATAGATAGCTAAGACTTTGTGCAATGGATCCTCACGTGAAGATTTGTTTTTGTAATTAGAATAATATCTGTAAACTGCAGAGTGCAAGGGAATAAAACATTTGAGCTAATTTAGGTACAAATAACCACACACAGACACACACACACACACACACACAGAGAAACACACACGTGCATTCTTTTTGAGTCCACCTACCTCGCACTGGTTTTATAGATTATGTTATTACAGCACAGTAAACTGATAGACATGCTTCGCTATTTGTTAATTATCCTGCCTTGCATTTGAAATAACTTTTTTATAAGTCCTGCTGATGTGATAATGCAGCACAAATCTAAAATATAAAGCTCACTGTACATAGCCCACAGGGATAATTTCAGATCTCAGGGCAGCAAGCTGTGGTGAGATTGGGTTGGCCCTGAAATCAATGGGCTGATCCCTCTCTGTCCAGCTTCCTGGCTGACATGCTTGACTTTTCATCACCACGGTCACATAGATTGATGACTTATGACCGAAAATGTATGTTTGCTGACCTCTAGCAAAGTGAGTGACACATAATTAATACAATAACACAGAAAACTGAAAAGGAAAGGGGTTATAATGGTTCAGTATCATTGGGGCTTGACTTTAAACAGCCATTTGACATTTGAATGTCCAAAAAAAAAAGGAAAAAAAAACAACAACAAGAACAAAAGCAGTGTGTCTGCCAGGGTGTGTTATCATGTGTTATCATAAATGGAGTTGTGAAATCTGGTACAGCAGGATTCGGAGTTGAGATGTTATTTACAATCATGTAGAGAAGTTAGTGCCAGTGGTATTTCATCCTCATTTGGACAGGTGAAGTAGCTGCATGAGACCAAGTATCTCGGTACAACTTGTGTCTAACAGTCTCATAATGTGAAGGCATGGTCAGGACACTCTTAATCAAGGTAGTTCTTATCAGTGTAAATTGCCCACATCCCCTCTGTGTAAAACCCAGAACTGAGTGTCTATGATACATGGCTCATGTAGACCATGGTGTACTATTCTTCCCCTCCCACGGTGTCTTGGGTGCGGACCCATTCCCACTCCACATCCAGCAGCAGGGTCAGTACATACTAGAAACGAACCCCTGAGTGGGCTCCTCTGATACACAGTTAATTAAAATTCATTTCTGAGCATGCATTAGCCATGCCCATCTATTTATGGGCGGCACTCAAATGCAGCCACTACAAAACAGTGCTCTGTAATTAACCCCACCTAATCAGATAGCACACTAGTGTTGTGTTCCTTTTCGTCCTCAAGCACACAACCATTGGACAGAGGTTTCAGAGAGAGGATGAGCCCATTCTATAGTTCAGAATGGCTAAGCAGATTAAAACCTCATATCAAACATGATATTTACAGGCAAGGCTCAGTGGAGAGTGGTCCTTTTATATGGGATGGGGAGAGGCTTCAGGGCTGGGCTTTTAAAGCCCTGTCCCTTAATTGTATTCTGGCTAAGTGGGATGAATGGTGCTTTTTAATCAGACCACTGACGGGGCTCAGTGCTGTAAAAGTATAAAGATGGTGCCTAATAGTTAAGATGCTGAATGATATGCTTTTAGTCCAGGTTTTCCAGCTTTGAGCAGTATTTAAATGGATTCTAACATTATGCTGACACCTGTAAACATCACTGTGATTTCCCCTGTTGTTTCTGCTGCAGCAGCAAAAATTGGCTTGGTAGGTAATTGTACAAAACTATTTATAGTAATGTCGCCATCTTTGCATCGTGTTTGGGCCTTCAACCTACAATCAGACATTCACCTACTGTTCATGAATGTACATCGTGTTTTGAAGTGAAATTTTATATTCACAGAGAATAGCAGTGCTGACTACATGAATGTGTTTCTTTTGAGACCTACTCCACTTTGTTGCTCTGACATCTGAGGTTGTGCTCCTCCTAGTGGCTGATCTTGGCTATGTTTTCCCCTCAGACTTGTACACAAATGGGTTTGATAGCAGAGGTTAAACACTTCAAATAATAATTTGCAGCCACGTTTTACTCTGCTCTTTGTGGAGCTGCTGAGACAGTAGGTGGAAAACAGGAATTACTGGAATCTTTTTGATGCAACCTGTCAAGCTCACCATATAGAAAGTAATAGTAATAGCATAAGCCCTGCTGTTCACCTTGTCAATTTGAATTTCATGACCAATCAAAGGTAGACAAGGTGTCATTTAGTGGGTAGGGAAGAGGGGAGAGTGAATCCTTTTCCCAAACAGTTAATCCAACTTTAATCCTAGTCATTAGGAATTAGACATGCCGAGATGTCCGGCCGTGCCTCTAAATTACAATCAAACGGTTACCAATTACACATATTATTGATGGTAGATTCTCTTTTCAACTGCAAATTAAGGCTATTAAGGAAGGCTCCTTTTTAATGCAAAAGTGACTAATTAACCAGCGGATGGGAAATCTGCTGCCCAGATATCAAAAAAGTTCTCAGCACACATTGCAGAAACACAAGGGAACCAATTAGTTTAATTATCAAAACAGCTAATTAAAATTGCACAGTTCCTAATTAGTTCTTTGCTTTTGCCTCTAATTGACAGCATGGAGATAAATGGGCTGCCGATGAAAATGGGGAGAGGAGAAAAACAGGGGAAACTTCGGCGGAATATTTATGCTGACTTTATCTCAGTCTGTGTGGCAGCCCTTGAAAGTGGAAAATTAATGACCTTAATTCCCAAACTGTTTTTCCTCTAACGGTGCTCCCCTCTGTGCTCCTGGTGCATGCTCCTTTGTATGGGCCTGCCACCCTGCCAACTGCTGGAATGGGAAAAAGGGGTACTTGGGGGTGGGAAGAAGCCACGATTCTCCTCCTAATGTGACAGCTTCCACCTAACAATGGAGAAAGATGAAAGAATGGAGCAGATGTAACCACTGGGAGTGTTGCATCATGGGACTGCAACTCTGTTGCACTTTTTTTAAAAGCACTTCTGTCATCTGTGTGCGCACTAATTTGTCCTATGAAAATGAAGGAACTCTGCAGCGATGACTCAAAAGACATTTAATGGCACAGAAATTCTTTGAATATGTTTTTAAATTTGAATTTTAGACTGTCATTCCTGGCAAGTCATCTGCTCTTTAATCTTTACACAAAGACACATTTGTTGAGATTGCCAACACAGCTGAGAATCCGTTGTTATGTCCTCCTGATTCCTTGTCACGGTTCTCCCTCACAGTATATTGCTATGATATGTTTAAAGGTCCTTGAAAATAAAAAAGAAAGATGGATTGTGTTAGACAGAATTGCTACACTGGCAAACCTGAACAACAACCATTTACCTCACAAGGTTTGGTGTTACACTTAGCGAGTGTTTGTGTGCATATGTGCGTTTTACCTCTCTCTGGTGCCTGTTCTTCTGACAAGCATTGTTGTTTTGTCTGTGTTTCTGCAAGGCCAAGCTTGTCATGTGTAATCCTGTTCCTCTGCCTGCATGTAAGTGACATGTGGGTCCTCTTGCCACATTAGGAGATAACTATCAACTAATCAGTTTATGTTTGGACTGTGTTAAAATGTAAATTACATTAATGCTCAAATTATGCATCAAACTACGCAGATAGGCCAGGCCACAGGCCGCATAATGCTAGGATCATTCAGTTAGTGCCTTCTACATGCAGTGTTAATGCACTCTGATTTCCCCTGCTCTGGTTCAAATCAAGTGTGATACGTCAGCCAGTTGGTGTCTGGGAAACTGGAGGAGCTTTGTATGAAGTGGAGGAGAAAGCCTTTTTGCAAAGCTCCATTAAAAGGCAGAGAGATGATAGCCGCCTGTTGGATTTCTTTTGTCTAATTCAGTGGAAAGGACTTTCTGCTCCATGTGCATTTCAAAGTTTTACTCCCCTTCTGGTTGAAACTGCGTAGATATTAATTTACGTCTAATCTGTGTGAATAGAAGTAGATTGTTTGAAGTGCATTCAAGAACTTTCAAATTATTATTTATCTGAACTCATCCTATTCATTTCAAAATCCCCGAAGAGGCAGGTCTGGTTTAAAGCTTTGGCCTGGAGGAACTTGCTGCCCATGACTAACAAACACACGTCTACCACTAATTGATTGTCTTGTGTTTTATTTATGGTGCAGTAGTAATTAGTGGACAGCATAATGTAAGCCATTCATTAGCACCTGGCTACCGCTATGGATTTCACTGCTTTGTCTCAGATGCACACATCATTAGGGAGAAACAAAGACTGGAATTTATTAGCATGGCTTCTTATAAATATTCTTAAAGTCAGTGTGCCTTTAAGGAAGAACGCAGGCCTGTAAAACTTTTGTCAGCATTTACTCACTGATTCCATTTGCTGCAGAATATGTTAAGGAAGAGCAGTATAAATTTAATTTTAATTGTTTTGTACACACGCCAGTGAAAAGGAACTGATTGGATACAGTTCAGAGACAGTATATTAATATGTTATTTTCATATGTTAATTGGTTTGCATAATCTCTCCCGTTGCTTGGTTTGGAAGTACGTGGCATTGAGAAGGGGACTGAAGAGAATAGAAGACTCCCATTTACATAAAACCAGCTCCTCTGAACATTAAATAATAATGCATCTGCAAGCTGAAGGTGTGTTCACTTAGCAGAAAGCACATTTTTATAATTTATAGTCCAGCTGTTTCAGTGCTTTCGAGTCCATTTTCCTCCCTGCCTGCTTTTAATGAAATCTTGTTACTGGAGAATTGACTGGAGTGAATTGAGATTTTAATCCCATTGACGTTCTACCATGGAAATGCACACTGGTGGGAACTTTTAATGGTGGGCCCTGTAATCAGAAGACACTTGTATTCAGCTCCCTACAATAATGAATCTCATCAAATGTTAAAGCCCAGGCCGCGTGCGAGGGGCTCAAATTTCAAGGTTTTTGACCATCCCCATTTGAGAAATTCCTCAGGGAGTGTGTGATTACTCAAGTTTAGCCGTTTATTGCCTCATCTTTCAATAGCCACTGAAGCACAAAATTCTCATCTAGGTTGCTCTTTTTTTCTCTACTTGAAGAACAGGCCAATATAGACTGCAGAACAGCTGCTCAGATCCCGAGGAACTGCTGTTGGCACTGCAGTGTTATTAGCTGCCACCGTCATTGTCCAGTCACTGTGTCATTTAAAGAATAAAAACTAAATTCCGTAACAAAAATATCACTAGTGTAATTTTAATTGCATTGTTTACAGTGGTGTTTGTGTTTTTGACTACAGTAGTACCCTGCACAATATGTTTACACTGTATATCAATAAAGTGACAATTTAAACCCATAATGTGTACGAAAGAGACCATATGGAACATGGAAATCCTAAATAACAGAAAAATGGGCAGACATTCAGGGCATAAATTTGTTGCATCTCAGACTTCCTTAGCGTACCTAGCCCCCAGTGTTGTTTCACTGGGGAAATACAGTTTTATATAGGTAAAAAAATGTCCATTTCATTTCAATTATTTATTATTTTGTTATAATTTATACTTTTCAAGGCTTTCCAGCTTTTAAATGATTCTTTTTTGTGTGTGGTGTGGGCAATTAATTATAAACATTATAACCCCGGCTGTAGCTCAGTTGGTCAGGCAGTTATCCACAGACCACAGGGTCAGTGGTTCGATCCCCAGTCCCAGCTATACGTTGAAGTGTCCCTGGGCAAGACACTGAGGCCCTAACAGCCCTTTCCCTTCCCCAGCTGTGCAGTGCTGGTCCAAGCCCAGTAGGAATTGGGGGGGTTGATCCACTGCAGCGACCCTGAACTCACGGGATAAGCTGAAAGGACAAAATTAAAAAACATACAGTACTAGTCTACATCAAATTGGTCTTTAACATAATTTTGGGCACTATAGAGGCTAATATTTGCTGAAAGATCAATGGGCCAATATAATTCTTACTTTGCTTGTTTATCTTTCCATTGAACATTGGATTGAAAAGACTCCAGCAGGTCACGTGGGTACGAGTGATGTGATGCTGTTTTATATTTGAATGACTAAGTGTGACCTTTGAGATTAGAGGAGGAGTTGCTTCTCAGGGGGCTGAAGAGAGTCCCCACCGCTATGAAGCTCATGTCCCTTTGATCCCGCTGTAATGAGACTAACACCAGGCGTTGTGGTCACTGAACACATTGACACACCACTGGAGAGCAGACAGTTGTGCTGCCTGGTACTTGAAGCATATGTTTATGTGCACGTGGCTTCAGGTGCAGTAGTGATTTGCAGCCTAGAGATTTGCACAATATCCAGTGGGATTTACTATTTGGCAATAATACTCCTGTTTCATGCAGTAATTTGCAGTTATTATCTGTATGTAAAATGCCCACAATTTGCCATGGCCATTAAAATGTCCAAAAGTTCAACTCTTGATCAGACCAAGACGACTCATATTCTCCAAACAAAGAAAGTTTAAATCAATATAGAAAAAACAAAAGTTTCAGCTTGGTTGTGTTGCGCTAAGCAAAGTTTTCACTTGATGTGATACCACACATTTAAGTCTGAGGACACGCTCTGACCTGAACATGACTCTGGTGAAACCCAGTTCCCTGAGACATCTTCAGAGATCCACTGAAGATCAATCATGACCAGGTCCGTCCCCACGAGACCCTTAGTAACAGGCACTGATTGCTTTCTGCTGTGCAGGCCGTTAAGTGGAGCCTGGCGATGGGCTTCTGGACAACACTTAACAATCAATCAGAGGGCACAACCACTTCTCATTACATGCTGGTTCTTCCCCTGCATAACACACAAACAGTAATTCAGGTGGACACAAGTGGACACTTTAGAATCATGGCAAGAGTATGCCCCATGATTTAGTTTGAGATGGATGCACTGGACTGTAGGGAGGAACTTGACTTGCATGATTTACATAAACCCAGCGATTGAGGAGTCTGGTGAGGTTTCACCCATTGTCTTTGGACAATACTGTAAGGATGTGTCAGCATGCAGTTGATGCTTGACATCTGTCTTCATCCTTTGTCTTTCACTATCAAAGATTACCGGTTGCTTTACATTGAGAATGGAATAATATTCCTTCCATTATTATTGTCTCCAAGTCTTATGGTTATGAAATGGGTTTAAATGTTTTTCTCCAAAACTGCATTTCACTAATAATCAAAATACAGCACTGGCCTTTTAAAAATCCCCTCACACATTTTTGGTCAGACTAGCTGACTGTCTACGAAGGACAACAAATGCAAAAGTTAAGAAATACAATATCAACATCATAAAAAAGTGTGTTTTGTGCCATAACAGTGTAGCAACATTTGCAGTAGAAATTCTGCCATAAAAGCCTGGATGTATAGTTTGCCTATTGATTAAGGATTCCATTGACTTAATGAACCTTCAACCCTCCATCAGATGACTAGCCAATATATGCTCTAATCTCTAAAACGGATGTCTGGCCGTGGTTCCTTTTAAATGAATTGATCTCTCAGCTCTCCCCAAATGGGGAAATGGGCAAGTATTGATATGATTCTTGACTCAGTGATGGATGTGTGTGTTGGTAAAACACAAGCTACATGGGCCAGTGTGCTGTAGGGTAAGCAGAAATTCAGAAAAACGCTTTACTGGAGCCCTTCAAAGACAAAGCAATATCATCTGTGTCACTACCAATACTCAGCCCACATGTTTGTTGCTTTTTTTTTTTTTGTATGTTTGTTTCATCTTTTTAAGGAACTAAAGGTCTAACATACAAAGCAAATTCTCTTCACATATTGCTATTGAATTAAAAAAAGAAATTATTCAAGATGCCTTGTCATTATTTTGTATTGATTTTAACATTGACTTTCATTCCACTTTCAGCTGTGTATCATGCCTGGTTGTAGATATTAGAGCAAACAGGGACTATTTTAAGTTAACGTCACAACTCCGTGAAGTAAAGCAATCACAGCAACCCTCGTAAGAGCATCACAATGTGTTTGTGTGACGTTCACAGCGCATTGCAAATATTTATCTAAGTCAGATTAAACCCAGGGGAGATGGAGATGTCTGCATCCCTTCAGCCCTCTGTTGTTGCACTGCTGAGAAAAATGCAAAGGACCATTGTTTTGCCAGAGGTTAGAACTTCTAACTGTTCGCCTCCCACAACAGAAACCCATTGTTCAGTCTCTTCAGGATAATAAGTGTGAGTGCCATGAATAATCACCAGTGTGTCAACTAGCTGTATTGTGATCCTCAGCACTGGTGAGCTTCAGATGGCATCAAATACTTTTGTCTGTCTTCGCCCTGAAAGCTTTGCATGAATGTTGCAAGAATGTTTGATGTCCCCGCAGCTCATTTAAAAAGTAAAAATGCATTTCGAGGAGGTTGAAATAATCTTTCTTTCGCTGACGTTCCTCTAGTGTTTAAAATGTTCCGCTTTTCTTGGACACAAAATAATGATTGAGCCATACAGGTCAAAACCCCTGATAATTTGCACTCATATTTTGAAACTAATTTCTTCTCACTAACTACTGTGATGAAGGCAGAAATATTAAAACAAAAACACATTTCCAAAGATCTAGAGATTACATTGAAAATGCCACTCTACAAGGAAATTGTAATTAGGGAAAGGAAATTGTTTCAGCAAAGCTCTTGAATTTTAAAATGAACCAAAATGAAACCAAATCAAATTATGTAAACATTCAATTGTAGACCAATTTTTCAAGACTGTTCTTGTCAGTCCCCTCTGCTTGCCCTTGTTCTCTTGTCATCACCAGAACTATTGAAGAATTCTGGTAAAAACTGTGCAGCAATTATTATATACACTGCACTGTGCACCACAACATTTTGAAGGTAATAGAACAAATGGAAATGTGACAAAACAATGATTAATTGTGTTTATTGTTATTTAGTTTTAGCAGCTTTAGCAGTATCATTGTTACATGATAATTCAAATCTTTGTATTTTCTTCCCATCTCTTGGTTTAAGGGTTAAAACAACATTATATAAAATTCTTTTAGACTAACTTAACGAGTCCTAACTACCTACCTACATTGTGATATGTGATATTTTTGAAAGATGTAACATCTGTCCTCTTAAGGCACTGTTTGCTTCATCTCTGCAGTGTTTAGTTTTGAGAGCACAAAAGATCCTTTTGTTGTAGAGGACGGCTGCTCCATGTTAATCATACAAAGGTCCTGATGTGTAAATGTAATGTATTTCAAAATCAAGCACTCCAAGAATTTGTAATTGAGTAGGTTTGAGTAGGAACCCAGGTTTGTTATTTCATAGTTGAGAGGTGGTGTGCTGTATAAAGTTGTTACCTTAGGTTTCAGCATGAATGTTAAAAGCCATGTGAAATGCCATCAGTGGCGCTCATCCATTTAGCATAGAGTTTTCCTTTTATATCAACCATCAATAAAGCTGTAGCATGATTTGTTTGAGTTCATTTGCCTTATTTAACATTGTGTTTGCACATCGCAGTGACAATTCTGAAACAATATAATGTGCAGCCCTAATTAGACAAATATATAAACATATTGCATAAGAATTAGGAGAGAAAATTCTGATCTCAGTTCTCATAGCTAGAAAATTGCGATATATTTTTATCCATAATCATGCTGCCCTAGAGTGGACAGACAGACTTTTACAGTATCTATTATCTATAGTTGCCACACAGGCCTAGTATTTTTCTCCTAAAAGTTGTGGTCTGTGGCTGTTGAATTCATGCAACTTCAACCTCTCTTATGCCCCCAAGCCAATCACTTTCTCTGTCCCCTTTTAAAAACTGGCACCGTCAACTGGATGGCTACGGTAACATTTTAAAGACAATAGTGTGAATGTAGAATGGTAAAACATTACCACACATGCTAAATACAGCATATAACTATTGTAAAGATTGTAACATGGCATTATTAGCTTTTGTGGCTTTTTTTTAGCTTTTGCCAACTGCAGGTGCAGTCTTTATATGTGCATGCTGTAGATTTGTCTGACTGCAGACAAAATGCACTTACTGTAGCTGCAGAGAAGATGTCCATGCCAGAAGTTTGAATATACAGCACTTGCTCAACAAATCACCATGATGCTCAGTTCTCTTGCTGTAACACCAGCATAACATAATATCAACATGACCAGGTTACATTTTAACATGTGCCTTTCGAACACCCACTTCTGATGGAGAATAAAAGGCAAAACACTAGGTCCTAGCTTGACTGACCCTGAGCAGCTCAAAGAAAAGTACCAGGTCCACCAACAAAACGTAGCACAGTAGGGACTGAGAGGCGAAGAATATCCCTGCAAGACACTGCTGACTTCCATAGTGTAAAGCTTAACCAGATGTCATCATCTATGCCTACCACACCTCACCCTCTGTCCACAGACTAAAAAGGAAAACAGAGGGCAGCTTAGCAGCCTTCAGATTGAACTGTTTGTTGACAAAGACATTTTTCTCTGGCAAGGTTGTGATTATTATAACTTTCCCTGCATCTCAGAATATTCCTGCCAGCCAAAAGCATATGATGCTCAATCAAAACTCAAACTTATGTTAGCTTCCATCTCCTGAAAATATATCATAAGTTACATCATTCATAAATTTTAAGAACCTTTTTGCAAACGAAACAACTGTCATGCAAATCCATGAGAAGCCTGACTGTGAACACTAATGCAAAGGTGGGTACTTAAGGATTTCACCAGTGGAGCAGAGTTAACGGACTACTGTGATAATGGCTAAGTTGTGATGCGTGTGACATTTGGGGTCCACGTCCAGATGCTCAAAACATATCCGCATGCATTTCATATGCAGGAGCCCCAAGAGAACCACTGACTGAGCTGCTGCCAATAAATCTAAAAAATGCATGAGAATCAAAGCTGTCATTGTTGTGCATCTGGATTTAGACCGTCTGGCATTTATTGTAGTAAAATTCAGCACCACTCCCAGATAAAGCACCTGCTTGATGGTGATGGGCTCCAGATCATCTGCAATGTGTGCAACGTAACACTCTTTAGACCAAGCCAAACACATCTTATGGTCATAAAGGTAGGGTTCTTCATTTCTTCTTGAGAAACTCTTTGAAACTGTGTTGAATTTACTGAAACTGCAGTGATTAGCCCTGACCTCACAGTTTATATATCATGTTAGCATTCCTGATAAAACTCCAGCCAGCAGTAAGTAGCTATTAAACAACTGGGCCTATGCTTGTTGTTAATGCGTGAAAGTAAAAACATGTGGTCCAGTGTATCGACTCTGCTCTATAATAATGTTAATACACTGCAAACCAACAACAGGCGCCACAGGCCTATTGTTTTAACATATGTTTGTGCTTTGTCTTCTATAATATCTATTAACAATGTTATTTTACATAAGTAAATATTAGAAATAATAGTCATTATATTTACAAAGAAAAGGCTAAATCACAAAATGTCCATAAGTAATGTTCTTAGATTAAGAGAGAGAACCAAGCTTTTAACATTCACAGAGGTTAGAAAGTGCTGCATTACATAAACACTGTAAGGATGATCCGAGCTGCTGCAGAGGGTGTGTGTGCGTGCGCGTGTGTGTGGTTTCCAGTGAGGGTGTGGGGAGGTACAGGCCCTGTTCACAGTGATGTCACGCAGTCTCTCCGCAGACTGGCTGAGTAAGAGGAACAACAGAATTTCAACTGGAGAGATCAATTATAGATAGAAGAAAATGAATGGGAAAAGTAATTTAATAAATTATTGACTTGATGTCTTATATCATGTACAAAAGCAAATGAAAAATTAGATTGTGCATTTGGATGAAGTTGGATTTAAAGAGCTTCAAAATTATATTTAATTAGACAAAGAAAAAAATGTGTCATGGGTATATGAAGTTTCTCTGGGAAGGGTAAATTAATGATCGCATTTGCAGCAATAGCACATGATGTGCCAATGAAGAGTGTGACTGTCTGGAAAGGCTTGGGGTTTTGGGTGGGGGTGGCATTTGAATGAGATGGTGGTGTTCCTCTTTTTGTGGATGCTTCATTCGTAACACTTTACTAGTGGTTGATATCGAAAAATACAATTATATTTAACAGTAATATTGCAGTAATTATCACTTTTTTAAAAATCATTTGGCTCAATCCTAGCAAACACTTCTGCGAAACAAAATGCCCCAGCTGTCAGTTTGTTCTAGAGTTAACTTCTCTCTAACCCTTATGAATTACAGATGTTTGCTTATTGTTGTTGCTCCAACATCTGTTGTTTTCACCTCACGTTGTTTAGCTGGGATAGTTCAACTGGATTGAGATATAGTGACTGTCCAAGTCATAGCACATGAATCACATTGTTCCATTACTCATTTAGCCATTCAGTGACCCCTTGTGTCCTGCATAGACGCCTCTGCATTTGTTTTGTACTCATTGATTCAGTTATTTCTCCTAATTTATCATACTTCTGTAGGTGTACTGTTAACATGATGCCTAGAGTGGGTGCCCAGTGCCCCTCTAATGGTCCTTAAGTATTATCAAAAAAGTGCGAGTAATATGTTAGTAGGATAATTGGTTATCATTTTGAATATTCGCTAATCAGTGTGCATTCATCCAATTTCTAACCTGCTTATCCTGTGCAGGGTCACACCGCCTCTTCCAGCTCACACTGAGCGAGACACCAGACACACCTTGTCAAGTTTCAAGTGTGTAACAGACTCGTAAACTTAAGACTATTCACATTAATAGGCAGTTCCGAGCTCCATTTAATTTAGGCTTTGGACCAGTAGTGGATAGCAGCGTTTCCATGTCTGTAAAGTGCTGGTATGACTTTCTAATTAAAATGCACATAATATATAATGAAATTCATGCCGGTGCTCAATTCCCTTCAACCTTGTTCTCAACATTGGAATGGCGTTGTAGATCTACTGCAATGAAAACAGTTATTGTATTGGCCTGTTCTAAATTACCAAGCAAAAGCAATTTAAATGATGAAGGTTGCAGAGTTTTTTTCCTTGCAGCACTGTCATTCCTGCTTGCATGGCGTCATATAAAACGAGTTAACAAGTTTGATGTGTCACCAGAAACATACCCACTCACCACTGAACCGAGTAGGCACACGTCTTTTGTCTTATCCATCTTTTTTTGTCTACCGGTGTATTTTACTGGGAAGACGAACTGTTCTTAAACAGGAGATCCTAATGATCAGGGAGGCTCCTCTAACTTCTTCTTTGTATTGGGTGGGACGTTTGCTGACCAAGGCTTAACTGAAGAAAAACTGTTTATCAAATCAGGGACTTTGGAAAGCTGCATTCAAAGATCAAGTGCATCACACCGTCACAACAAGGCTGTCCCATTTCCACGACTACAATGAGGCTGACAATGAGACCTTCTTTCCCCTGGCACCCCAGGTGACCTGACTTATCCCAAGATTCTTTGCACGCTGCAGAAAATATGGTGACCTTAGAGCTTGATAAGATACAACTAATAGTACACATGTTAAAAACTCAAGGGAGCTTAAAACCTCAGGTTTCTGTGAAACTGTGTTACATGGCATTAGTGATGTTGGCTTACAACCAGGAACACATGGTAGTAACAGACTGCTCTCTTTCAGTTTGTCTTTTGTGGTCTATGCGGTCTGTGAAATCCACATGTCTTCAAAGACTGTGGAGACTGTTCCCCTCAAAAGATGAGCTCATTGAGACACAGCTTAAGGGTTGTGGTCTGGTATGTCAATATATTCACGCAAATTTTAAGGGAAAAAAAACTTCTACCCAGAAACCAGACCTGCTAGTATTGTACCTAAAGTACTGCAACTTAATTTGCTACATATCCACACTGAACCAAAAGTTCTGTACTAAAACTGTTTAAATTCTGTACCAAAACAGTTTAAATATGCCGTCCTCTGCATTTGATGTAACAAGTTGAGTTTTCATTTGATTGCGTTTTGTCCACTAAAATATGGCATTCAACAGTGCTGTTTCAGATTTGCCATAAACTTTATTTAACACTGTTGTTTTAGTGTTTCAAAGAACATGTTCAGTGCTGAATTAAACATTTGTTTCAAGACTAAAAAAGCCAATACACAGGCTTACAGCAGCCCCGGGAAAGTAAATACTGATTGTAATTAGATGGAGAAACTTTAAAGTTGGATTTCACTCCCTCTCCTTTGTATGAACTGTGATGTGATGAAGCCATGGGACGAGTAAGAGGGGAAAGGGGAGGAGCAGTACTGGAAGAATAGAGGGAGGGGAGACGGAGGAATAAAGACTAATTTATGTGTGAGCTTCCAATGCCATCTCTGGGACGCTGTATCCCCTTAGACCCTGTCGCCTGGTGTCTGGAGAGGGAGAATGCAAATGGAGCAGGTTTCTAGGTGAGGTTGGGCACAGTTACAGGCCCATGTTGGGACCCAGTTATGCAGTTGCTAAACAAGTGTTCTTTGTCATGCTGGGCCCTTGGGGCTGAGCCAAACAAATCCTATCATCTGCAGCGTTGTGTTACTTAAGCAAAAATGCTCAAGTTTGCAGCCACTGTTTATAAGATGAAAGACCCTCTTCGGGGAATGTCAGAATTAGTTATTCTTTTTCCTCCAATTAATTTGTGTTGTGAGTATCTTTTCATGGTCCCTGCATGGACTCCCTAGCGGATTGGTTTAGTGTGCTGTGTATTTGCTTGACAGCCAATGTGTCAAAACTCAAGGAATAAGGGATTGTTTATCTTTTTTTTTTTCTTTTTTTTTTTTGCGCTGCTATGAAACAGTTTACAAGCAGAGATCATTCTTAACTAGAAACCAATCTTCAGTAGCATAGTGGATTTGTTTTAGCCAAAAAACAAAAACATCCGTGTTACTGATTGTGCTTTCTCTTCTCTCTCCCTGTCTTTGCTAATCTAATAAATGTTTACACACTGACTAATACAAGGCCAGAGTCCTTGATGAATTAAGAAACACTTTGTTCACTAATTGACAAAAATCATTGAAAAGTAAAGATAAAATCCTCACTGTAATTGAATGTGAGGCATCATTTATCTATAGATTTGTACCAGACAACTTTATTGGATTGCTTTCCCAGTCCTGAAATATACTTGAGCTAATTGACCTAAATTCTTATGGGGAACATAAAAAACAGCTAAATTTACTTTAAATGTACTTTTTTCAAATTCATGATGTGAAGTTTTACAATGTGCCTTCTCCAATCATAGAAGTTTAGTACTTACGTTTCTAGTCCTCGTTGAGAAGCGGGGTAAAGCTGTATGTCGTCGAGCATTTCTGCAGCCCTGGAACAAAATGAGGTGCTAATAAAAAATGTGTGACTCCACTAATGAATCCGATTCTGCAATTCTGCAACTCAAGCACTTAATTATCATAAGACATTTGCTAATGTGCTCATTCAAATGGGCAACAATTTGCTTGGAATAAACTGTAAGGCTTAATGACTTGAGAAAAGAGCCTGATGACATCCTGCTCGCTTATCAACACTTCCCAAAGGCTGGCACAAGAGATGCTGGGTGGATATGGTCAAAAAGGCCGATAAATGAAACTGCTAAAGAGTCATCGGCATGTACTATGGTCACAGAGTCACCACGTATGATTCAACTCTTCACATTGTTATACACTGGTCTGGAGTTAAGCACAGCAAGGTAGAAAACTAAATGGTAGCCACTCTTGAGATCTAAGGGTAAGGAATTGATGCTATCAGTCTTTGTTGTAACATGTGCTTGTGAAAAGAGATAAAAAGAATGGGAGCATTACAGGATACTTTCAAGTGCCTTTTGCTCTCGAGTCTAAAATACGCCTACTTTGACAACATCAAAGTAAGTCATTATGGCAGTATATGATCCATCCATTAGCTGCACAGTCAACCTTTGTGGCATTAATTGCTCTCTGTGTATACACGTGTACTCTTGTTTGTGCATATCTATGTGTGCACATTTGACACGTGTATGTAAGTGGTGTATATGTGTGCACCCACACACACTTACACAGCCTGTTCAGACAAGTAGAGGTGTAAAATTAAATCCCTCAGTGCAGTTGCATGCAGATGATGTGCTTCAATAACCTAACTGCTCTTTGCACCATTGTAATTGAATAACCTACAGAAAAGTCTTCACATTGCACACACCCACTTTGCTGTTCCCTCTCTGTGTAACATGTAAAAAGTCCTCTTGTAACTACCTGGGAGAGCAACCCATCAACAGCTGTTAGAGCTGACTTGAAGGTTAAATATTAGGAAGGAATCCAATTTCTCTTGTCTATTCAGCTCAGCGGTGTGTTAGATTGCAGCTGGACTGTGCTTACGGAGTGTGGGATATGAAGTGGGCTAATCAATCCCCTCTGCTTCATTCTCAAATTCCTCTCATATCAGGTCCCTGCCCCCCGGGCAGGCCTTCTGCTTTCCGAAAGCCAATTCCACACGAAATAAGAACTGTGACCTGCAGCTAGAGGGTGAAGTTGAGTTTTCCCTTCATGATTAATCTCTTCTTGGGTGGTTTTCAGAAAAAAGGAGAGGGGGAGGATAGAGCGAGAGGGTGAAAAAAAAAATAAGAAAACATGCAAGTCGCTGCCTTGTGACCTGCAAGTTTTTTTCCTCTGAATGAGCCTGGTGCACTGGAGCCTGCTTATCTCCCGAGAGAAAGACAGAATTCATTTTTTGACAAGGTTTCATGTTGACATTGAGAAAATGAACTACCCGATTCTATGATTAAACCTGGGCTGTCATAATTGTCATCTGAACTGTGGTGACGTTGAAAATTTCATTTTTTTTTCTTTTTCTTTTTTATAGGTTCTTGTTTGGGAGAGTTGAAAGTCTTGATTCAAAGCTTTAGAAACAATACAACTCTCAGAAACAAATTTTGTGCTGCTGCTAGAGGATAATAACCTTATGCTGTGAATGGAAAAATAATGTAGCACACATCAAGCTGTCCAAACAGACCCCCAGTCTAATAATATTCCTTAATACCTCGCTTCTAAACTGATGTAAAATATAGTCATAATAAACACAGGTGAACATATGTTGAGCACATTGACTATATGACCTAAAATAAAGGACCCTGCCCTTAGCAGATGGGCTGGCAGAGTTGAAGGGTAAAATGATATAACCTTAAAGTGCCAGTATCACATTTTACAGGTTGTAATGGCATCTGTCACAGAGAGAGGACCTGTCAGACGCTATTTTCATGCATTTAGGAATTGCTCTTAATGGTTGTTTCTCTTGGTTCAGACCCACTTTTAGATGTGGGGTGATGTCTGTCTAAGGAATAGTGATGTTAAAAGCATTGAGCTAGAATGAGATGGACTAACGGACCATTTCTACTCTACCATTGTCCTTTGTTCAATGTTTTTGAAATGGGTCATCCTCTTTGTTAAAGAAAAACTCCCTGAAGGACTTTGACGTTAAATGGTCAACACTGAAAACATCAGTGCAAAAGAAATGCACTCACACTGGGGCTCTAAAAGACCTCTAGAAATGTCTACATTTTTAATGTCATAAGTATGATCCCACATTCGCTGTACGTTTTACTCACCCATCTTGTGAATTTTTTACGTGTGTAAAACATGCCATTGCCATTTGCCCACTACTACCTACCAAACAAATTGGTTGAGAACAACAAAGTTCAATTTATGTCTGAAAATTTCTTTGTTTGTGTGTTTTTCCTCTACAGCAGGGCACTTATGAAAGTGTTCTTTTGCATCACAGATAAGGTATGCTAGCCCACTGGGAAACAAGTGAAAGTGGGTTTTAGAATATGTGGGAGACCAAATTCCTACAGCTAGAAGTACCTCTGTGCCAGGCCAAACAGTGGGTACAGGCCTCAACACACACTCTAATGGAAGAATGAAGTAGCATACGGTGTTGGAGTGCAGGTTTGGGTTGAGGTAAACGAGGGTCTACCCACTGGTCCAAGGGCCTGTAAGTTATTCATTAAAATATGTCAGCCTGGCGTCTCTACCTACTCCTACAGTAACTGCCCCATTGTGTTTTCTTTAATTTAAGGTGGTATGCTTTACAATTAGACAAACTAAGCCTTGGTTATTACAGATTAGGTTTTTCAAACGATGCAATCAAGTTTTATTTGATCAGCTTAATCAGCAATTTATCTACACTCTGCAAATGCTCTGTGGAATGGTAAGTAAAAACAACAATCACAAAACACACTCCAGAAACTTAAAAAGAGTTGCATTTTGGCAAAAATGCAAGTTGTGATTGCAAGTTGATTCCAATAAAAGTCATTGACAAACTTTAGACCCATATTTTACATGAAAATCTGCATCTGTCATCAGATTTAATTTGATGTGATCGAATTGATTTGGGAGCAGCACAGTAATGAAGTGGTTAGCGCTGCAGCCTCACAGCTCACGGGTTCCTGGTTCGAATCTCTGGCCGGCTGTGGTCTTTCTATGTGAAGGTTGGTTGTTCTCCCAGTGCTTGCGTTGGTTCCTCCCACACTCCAAAGGTTAATTGGTGACTCTAAAATGGCCTGTAGGTGTGAATGTGAGTGTGAATTGGTGTCTGTCTGTGAGTGTCTCTCTGTGTTGGCCCTGAGATAGACTGGTGACCTGTCCATGGTGTACCCTGCCTCTCACACTATGAGAGCTGGGATGGATTCCAGCCCCCCATGACCCAAACAGAATAAGTGGTTACAGAAAATGGATGGAAGGATGAATTAATTTAGCATTCCCTAAGTTTGGTAGCACAACCGCTCAGCATTGTTGGACTGAGGACACTGTTTTATTAAATAGGTATTTGTATCTATGTAGGGGGATTAGGGCCACTATGAAAAATGTTCTGTATGTTCATATTAGGTGTCATATATTGTCAAATATTCCACTCCATGTTTAAAAACATGTCATAATGGGGTATTTACTATATGGCTATGTGTTGTGTTTGCATACATGTTATTAATGTAGGCAAACCAGACTAGAACAAGCAGGGTGGAACGCCAAGCTTAAGCAAAAAGAATTTCCTCTGTCATTTGGAAATGATTTGGCAACAAACCAGATTTAAATCAAACATCTATGATTAGCGAGTACGAAGTCAGACACCTAAATCAACAGACCTGAACCAAGAAGCACATCAAAGTTGTTCAAACACTGACTTAACCACTCAAGAACAAGAATATGACAGATGCTAGACCAACAACAGAAACGAAATTCTTTAATTCAGAAAGTAATAATGTAACAACTTAAACTATATTGTTATAATTATTGATACTGACCAATATGAAAAAAAGTATGATGAAAAGACCTTTTTTGACCTTTTTAGCCCTACAATATTGTCCTTTTAGGGCATGGAGAGTTATCCAATCAGCTGTTAAAATAAGCTTAGCAATCTATCACCCAAATGTCAAACAACAGATTTGCAGGTCATTCCTGTTGCCATCTTATATTTACTTTTTAGATCCAACTACTTTGCTGTACACAATTAATTTATTATTTTCCAAGTCTGCACATAGAACTCTTATCATGATGTTCACTAAAACCCTTTTAATCATCTTGTGAAATTGACAGTAATAGTGGTGTAATGGCATCATATTGACCGACAAACAATAAAAGCAAAAAATTTATGGATTAGGCCTGGGGGGTTATGGCCAAAATTGATAAAGGGGAAAAAATAGAAACACTAGCAACACTGCACAGAAGCAACTGTTGAACAACAAAAATGTAAGGCCTACCCTTATTGCATATTGGGCTTGGGATGCTTCCAAAACACGTGACGTACATCGAGCAATGTGCCTAAATCCACCAACAGAGCATAAGGTGGCTAATGCTACGTTTTCTTTGGAGGTACAGTGTTAAGTTTTTCAATGTGTCCACAAACAAAGGCAAGTGAAAGAAGAGAAGGTTGGATATCTGACATTTTCATGTCACTGAGGTAGCACAAATCTATTTCTTTGGTTATATTTTGTGCAGCAAAGCATAAATGTGGAACTCATATCAATTCATCAAAATCCTTAAAATTGTACACTGTAAACACTGAAACACATCATACTAATCGTGCTTGTACACGTAAACTTAAAGGAACCAACAATTAAGACTAAAATAAACAGATGAGTTCTTCTAATCTTTTAATATAAAAATAAGGGAACAATATGTTTATTTTAAAATGTTTGTAAAGCTGTTACATATGAGTGTACAGCACAATAAATTCACCGTGTGTTATCACCCTTTTTACTAATATTTCGATTATCAAAATGCTTTCCAGTTGTATATGTATACATATACTTTAGTGGTTATTGCTGAGGCAGTAAGGAAGTAACTTGGGGGGAAAAAAGCTTTGCCTCTCTATAGGCAGATAACATTAGAGGTTGACCTTTTTGCACAAGCTGCATAAAAGTTTAGTCTGGGCCCTTAATGACGCGAATGATGATGTGGAAGACTGACACTTTGTCAGATGCTTTTACCGCGAGGGTGAGGCTGCGGGGCGAGAAATGGTGCCTGAGTCCTCCTCACCTCATTGTCCTTTTGCAGGATGGAGGATGGAGTGCCGATGCCCTCTCTTTGCACCGGCTACAACTGTCATCTCAGGCTCATTCAGAGCTCTGCAGCACTTAGGCCCCATTTGCTTTTAAGGATGTCTGACAGGACAGCAGCCACGTATGATCAAACTTTACTTTCACTGTGCACTTGTGACAGTTCATTGAGAGAGGCTCTAATGTGCTGTCAGCAGTGCTCTCCACTCAGCTGCCTTGATTTACCTTCCCCATCTGTCTCAGTCAAACAGCACCAAGTTGAGGATTAAAGGAAGAAAGGTGCCTGTTAATTCCACATATTTGTATTCAGTAATGAACTCACTTCACATGAACCAAAATGGTATTTGTTCTTTGAACACTTTTACCAGTTACTCATATCTGATGAAAGAGCGTGAGGTACAGTAAGGTCCCATCTAGACCTGTGACCGAATAAGGAGTCTGTGCACTTCACATATTCCTAGAGCCATTTATACGGTAGCTTTGATTAAATGTGGTTTTGCAGCTTCAGTTTTTTATTAGGTTCTACCAACATGTCATTAGGAAAATTTGTAAAATGTACATTTGAAATACGGCAATATAAAAGTAAACAATAGTTTATTATTGTGTGTCATGTACTGTATAAGGGGTCACATTTTTAGTACTACAATGTAAAAGGGGTCACTTTTACGGTAGTACTTGTAGTAACAACCCTACAAAGAATTATTACCCAGCGTTGCGATTCACCCTGAACTCTATGGAGTGTTTCTGTGTTTGTTTTTTTAAACTTTATTGTTCTGAATTATTCTGTCTGCTCTGCGCCAAACACAGGAAAAACGTCTACTGCTGTAAAAGCTGTAATAAAAAGTAAAATATTTTCCTGTAAATTGTAATGAGTAAAAGCAACAGTGACATAACATGGAAATACTCAAGTGAAGTCCTCAAAATTGTACTTTTTTGGTAATATTGGTGTGACAGAAAGATGGATAAATAGGTAGATAAGACAAAAATGTATTTGTCTCATTATTATTTTATTGATTTGTTTTGGAAAATGATCCAATGTCAAATATTTGTGTGTGGCAAACATATGTGAACTTGTGTGGCTGCTGTGACCCCCTGTTGCAGCATAACTTCAGCTAAATGTTTTCAGTAACTGTTTATCAGCCCCGTACTTACAGGGATTTTAGTGCATTCCTCCTTAAAGAACAGCTTCAACTCAGGGATGTTGGTTGGCGTCCTTGCATGAACTGCCTCCCTCAGAACAGAGCAGCACAGACGGCCCAACTGTCTGTCACCACTATGTTTCCCAGACGAGATAATGTTGTGATGCTGGAATGCAGAGTTTGATCATCAGCAAACAACGTTTCTCAGTCACACCAAAAACTGCTGCTTTGGTCTTATTTGTCCAACATTCTTTCAACAGTCTTGATCTGAATATGTGTATGTTTTAACACATGAAGTTTGTTTAGATCTTGTTTACAAGGGTCCAATAGTCATGTCGGTACAGTTGTTCCATGTAATTCAGTTCCAGAATTTGTGCTAAATATCCCAATAAATGTATCTGGTTTCATCCTTAAGCATCACGTCATGCATTCTAGTCACTCAGACACAAAACATGTGATTAGAGAAAACCCTCCCTTATTCACCATTATGCCAATGATGTCTATATGCATTCATTGTAAAACACAGACACCCATTTTAAATGTTCCTCTCACAATGATTCATTGCCCTTGATGAACTGAACCAAATGGAAGGGAGCCAGAGATCAGTCAGTATTTGGAGGCCTGAAGATCTCTCTGTCACATTAGCCCGCTGCAGTGCTCATCAAAAGATGTTAATGTGTCTGTTCATTTCATTCTAAGGTTTCCATTTTGCTTTTTTTTATGATTTAAGCTGCATTTTTTGGAAGTGGCTGGGTTTACAAGCTGTAATACAAGTCTCTTGAAGGCCTAATAAATATGAAACTGAATGGGATTCCTTTTCTCCCTGTGTTTCTCTTTCTGCTTTGATCATGCCATCCCATGACATATCAATCGTCAGCTTTTCAACTCCTCCAGGAGTGAGCCAAGCCTAATTGGCGCTAAGAGGAATAAATCAAAGGAGGAAACAGGACTTGTTCCAAACAGAGCTCATAATGCACTACAACCTCTCATGTTTCTTGCGACTGTCCGGTGAGTTTACATCTCACCTCATGTAACGTTTTTCCAATACTGCTCCAGCTGAGGTATGGCTGTTAAAGGAGTAACTGTGGTTCGACATTAAATAGCCATCCTGTGAGGTACCTGTACTGCTCTCTTGGTCCTTATTCTAATCTTATTTAACAGTCTCTGCCTGACACCCAATTCAATGCAGCCCGCCAGATTGGAGAGTTTCCAAACAATCCTGAGCTCACCCAAGCTTGGAATTGGTTTTTCCGTGGAACATCTCCCTCCTCCCTTTGGGCACTTTACCAATTTGACCAAATTTGTTCCATCACTGGTTCTAAGTACCAGAAGTGTTTTCTGCCCACACTTGGACTCGTTTCTGCAATTTGCACATTCTTTGCAGAACATTAACAGCTTTGTCAGGAGCTGAGTTACTGGCTGCTGTGGTGTGGAGGCCCATCTTTCAGGGCATACTCAAAGGAAACATTTCAGATCAGTTCCCATCTTAAATAAACCTTAAATATACACAGTAACCCTGAAACAGGGAACCCCCAGCTATTTAGCATTATAAACCATATCTATTGTTTACGCACTATAATGTAGGTATAAGGAGACACACGGATGTTTTCAGTGTTTCTCAACACCTGATGGAAGCTTGATATTGTGTGACACATAATGGTAATAATATATGATTACACACATAAAGCCCTGTGTAATCATACACGCAATGATAAAGTATGCTGATGCCTTGCAATCTTATATTTTCACCAAATCCTGTCTCTACATACCTGTCTTTTTATATGGGTGGCTTATGTGTATTACCATGCTAACAGAATTAGTGTCATTAATCTGCTGTACTTTGTGTTTATATGCAAATGTAACCCCTGAGTCACAGATGGAGGTTAAAACCTGGGTGTCACTTTTTGACAGTAAGGCCACCCTCATGCTGCTCTGGCTCACAGTGATTGAGTCAAACAAAACAGTTTGCTCCACAAAAACAATATTTGTCACATTCTTCTCAAAAATCAGTATACTGTGTTCATGTATGCATAAAACACTGAACCCAGTTAAAATGTATCCTCTGTGTTATCTAATTTGAAATACATATTTTGTGCCAGAGAGGCATCTGTCCAGTTAATGCATACTGGCAATACAATAGACTGATAAAAGTTGATATACTGTAATGGGCAAAGATAATTAGAGTTATAAAACCCTCTATAAATACCCCATTGAAATCAGGAGTATTAGATTATGCCCATAGAAATGCATGCCCACTGATTTTTTTAATTTAAGGGATGAGTGTTAGCAGAAATATCATTTAGCCATGTGATCACATTGGAGGTGTACATGCAGATAAAGACCGGGATGCTCCATAAAGCACTGTTTTAGAGTTGGGTGATAAGTGCTTGAATTAGAAGTCAGCTAATGTGACTGAGCAACTGTAAACTTTCTGGCAGTTCTGAGGCATGATCTGCTGCAGTGAACAGCTTCAGGCTCCAAAAGTAATTAACAAAAACTTAAAATAATTTGAGCTAATTCTTTTCTTGCTATCTGGTAGAAAATGATGCATTACTGTGTATGTTGATTATGAGTGGAAAGAACGCCTTTATCTGCAAAGTGAATACCTTATGCTGAGCCTGCTTCTTTAAAGAGGCAGCTTCAGGGGATATTTGCAGTGTGCTTTCCCCCCCTCATTTTCATTTGTGATTTTCCCTTTTACATCCACAAGTCAAATGGAAACACTTTGTCATTACATGTCAGTCTTCACCTGCATGAGACTACTCTCCACTTGTGTTTAGGACTAGTAGTGTGTGGATTGAGTAAACTATAATAAATAAAAACTAAATATTCGGCATTTTTATGCAGATTTTATGGTGTGTACAGTAGCTATGCACGTTTGGATTCACTTCCACTCTGAATGATGATGATATTTATGTAAATGAAATAATCCTATTTCTCATAGATACTGTAATTATTAAAAACCCTCTTTAAAGCATATAGGATACATGATAACCTTCATGTCTAGTCTGTCAGTTGTTTTTGTTTACGTTTCCAGAAAATAATTTATCCTTACTCAGAATTTGCTTGTTTGATTTAAGCACAGTTGTATTATGCACACAGCAGCGTATGAGTTTAGTAGCACTTTATTTGTGTAATTTTGCAGGCTTTGTGTGGCTCCATGCGTGATACTGTAGGAGCCCTGCCTCCCCTATTTTGCGTGATCTGTGTAATAGCAGAGCGAGCGCTGGCCCCATTTAATGTCCTCTGATGGTCTCAGCCTGTTCTTTATCTTGCTCTGCATCATACCATTCCGAGTGGCTGTAATAGGATAATAGAATCATCTGTAGTTTTTTTAGATCATTGACTTGAAACCTTGTTGATACAGTATTTCAACAAATGCAGGTAAAGGATATTTTCTACAGCCTTTTATTTAATCCACAAACTACAGAGAAATGTTTTTAATTCAAACATTCGCAGAACTAAAGAAGCATAAAAATATAACATTCAGTTAATTTTCAACATGCATGCTGTGGTCCACACTCAATTTATTAGGTACTAAAATAACAGTCTCGCAATAAATCTCCCCATTATGCAGGTTGAACTTTTGTTGACTCAACTGTGTGATCATTTTAGATACTTTGAGTGCTCTTGCATTTTTTCCTTTCTTCCTGACAGCTTTGTCAGGTAAACTGTCATCTGAGTTTCAGGTTGCATAAAATCTTTAACCTTTTTTTCAAGGACCTTTCTGTATTTGGCTGCCTTCATCTCATCTCAATTCTGACCAGTCTCCATACCACTCTGGATCGTGCTAAGGTGGTAGCTTCTCCCGTTTCTGCAGAGGACTATATCCTATTAGAGTGACAATTTGTTTTTGCTCAACTCCCTGACAATGCCCTTCTTGTATGGATGATAAGTCTGGTTGTTTTTTCCATTTTGCTATTTTCTTTACAAATTTCACTGATAACATGTTTTTTACTTTGTCATTATAGGTTCTTGAGCGTGAAGTGGTTGGCAAAACTGGCAATTTTACGTATTTAAAATTGCGTCGTCAACCAAATAAATTGTTCAGAGTGAAAGGTTCTGAGCACTTCTGAAGGGACTGGCTGTCTGCTTGTTTTTGTCATAAAAACAACCAGACAGAGACTAAAATACAACAGCTGCATTTGTCTCATCCTGTGCGTTTGCTGTAATTATTTAGAAATAATGAATTGAGTAATGATGGCATAATTTAGAGCTTTCATTAATCTGGTGACTGGCTGTGTTAATTGGTTAATCTCCACAGTTGGGATGGTGCATATCCAATGAGCGAGTGTTGCCACCTGCAAGTATCATGCAGGAGAGCAGAGGTTAGACAGCAGGACGTGGACACCAGGAAGTGGTGCGTGCTTTTCAAAAACTTCTATTAATACAACTTAATTTAAACCATACCTGTAGTAAATTACTGTAGCGAGTTCAATTCACTGCTTTAAAAGCCTCTACGGTACGTACATGTTTGTGTTGTTCGGGCAGCTGTGATGATTTCTCCAAAAGGCTAATGATTTTGTGGTTTTCCTCGAAGGTTGACATTTTGTGAAATATGTTTATTTATTTTTTATTTATTTCATTTTCAAAGAAAGATTATAAGACTCATACCATACCATACCATACCATACTTAATATGTCAAATATGAGTCGACATCAGAAGATGGTTATCTTAGCTTGGCTCCAAGATTGGAAAAGGCAAGTCTGGTTCTATCACATGATAACAAAATCTGTGCACAATATTTTTTATGAAATGGTACATTGTCCTTTTTACATTGATGTTATTTTATTAAGTAGGTTTAAATTGAAGCCCTATAAAAAGTATCTGTTTTATACTCAAGTTTTACTCTTATGTTACCCTAAAAGAGCTAGGTCAGAAATGACACTCCTGTCATCTTGCTAAAGCAGCAGTGTATCCAGTAGGAGAGGGCTGTGTAAACGCAATACATATGCAGGTAACAGCTGCGCCCCCAGCCCAATGTCCCAGCAGCCTTTTAGTGGGGATGTCATGTTTGTTTCCTGAGGATATAGACGTCCAACTCTACACAGCAAACCCTACTTAAAATCTGAGTATATTCAGGCCAGTGAAAGATAACAGGATTGCACATGAGACCTGTACTAATGTCTTCTGAAGGGCATAGGGATAAACAGGCACTTGTCTGTGCAGTGGAGAGAGTGGGGTGTTGGATGGTAAAAATGTGGGGAGTGAGGACAGGAGATAGCCAGGCTCTATGAGGCAAAAAGCCTCCCCAGCTTCAATACAGCTAAATTCCCCCTCCCCTTTCTCCACTCAACTTTGGGGTCTCGTTCCCTTTTCCATTGTTTTGTATGAAGGCCAGTGTCCTTATTTATGTTTTTTTTCTTTTCAATGTGTACGCTTAGAGACTCCAGTGGTGGTGAAGTTGCCATGACTTTCATTAAAGCCGAGGCCGAATGAAATATGGATGTGCAGGGAGTGAATTAGAGTGATGGAATGGGCCAAATATTGCCTTTGTGGTGTCTCGGCAATACTGTCTTGAGGGGATAGAAACTCAGGCCTGAGGAAAGTAAAATCCCTTTCCAAGTTCAGCGCATTCATCAGCAGGCCAGAGAAGTTTTCCTCCATGCAATGTTGATGACTGTTGTGCTACTGAGTATTTTGGTGTATGAGGGGAAACTGGAATCAGTGGGAATATCTGTAACCTTTACATGTGATGATGGTTTGACCTCACGAATTGTTATTGTAACGTCAGTGTTGCTATTATGTCTCTGACTCTTGAATACGAAGAGTTCATAAATTTCACTTCCTTTTAATTATTGAATGAAAAAATACAGAGCAAGAAAAGGTAGAGTTTATCACACAGAAGGAAAAAAATGCAGTCATTTACAAAGCATTTGAAAAGTATTTTAGGATTGTAAAGAGTACCAATTTATGAACCGCCTCAGCAGATCTGGGCCTCATTTGTCTTAACATTTGGTGCATTTTTGAGGCGAAAAATTTAATTTCAAGTGACATGTCTGGACTGCAGACATGCAGCATCTACAGTATGATTTCCAGGCTCAGAGAAGATGATGCCGTTTCTGGGCCTTGTTTACATATTGTTGTTTTTTTGCCTGTTAGAGTATTAACTTGCATTTGTGGAAGCTGTGAGAAACAGTTTAATGACCTGCGTTCTGAGTCCATGATTTTCATTATGGAATTTGTAGTGCTTTGACGCATGAGAGCCCAAAGGTCATGACCCTTAAATATTAGTTTTTGGCCTTGTATACTAATGTTTTAATGATTTTATGATTAAATCCCCTAATTAGTTGCAGTTTTACAACAAGAAACATTATTTTCAAGGCAATAAACATTGGCCCATCCTTATTGCGCTAACTTGCTTCTCTAGGAATCCTTTATATAGAATCATTAAACACAAACATTAAATACTAGTATTCTGTCTGTACCTTATTTAGTTGTATTGAACGACTATCTATATTGAATCAAAAAGTACAAGCTCCTCACAGTATCTCAGCCTGTAGATCAAACACAATCCTTCTATCCTGAAATAAAAACACGTTTTTGCAAATACTGTACAGATGGAAGCTCAAATGTACTATTGCAGCACACTGAATAATTGGCTATTGACAACAAGTTGTCAGGATACCAAGTTGGATCCACTTGGTCCCAGCTACTTGTCATGCTGCATAAATGAAATGCAGCAGAGTCAGCAATATGAATTTAGTTCCTCCAGCTCAAAATAATCCAGAATAGGCCTTCGTGTGGAAAAGTTTGCAATGTTAAGTGAGTTCAACAGCACAAACAGATTGCTGATACGATGTGTGTTGTTACAGTAAACTTTGAATTGTGATCCAATCTCCCTGTGGTGTTTTATGATTTCTAATACTTTATTTATGTTTCCATGCACATATTTATAGGTTTCAGTAAATCCAGTTTGTGTCACATTCACAAAAAAGAGATGTTGAAGCCGGTCACATTTACTGCGGGCATCTGCTTGAGGAGAGCAACTTTTGCTGAACCAAAAAGTGTATTCTCGTCACATTGGTGATGTGGGGAGGGCAGGCTGATGTGGGAAAAGAAAGCTTAATTGAACAAACTAATGAGTAGTTCTTATTTCCATTGGGGATGTGCCAGTGAGATTGTTTGACAGTTTATCTGTGATAAATAAATGCTTTAGGAGCTAATTAGCGTCTAGGCCCTCAGGGGAGGGGAGTGTTGAGTGTCCGAGTGTATATGTGTGTGTGTTTGTGTGTGTGTATGATCGAGTGTGTATTTCTGTGTATATTGCCATATCTTCTCACTGACAGTAGTCCACTTCCTGTTCTTTCTCACTCCGCCCCTCACTCACACATAATCACACACATTAAACCACGTTTCCCGTGTTTAGCTACATACACTAAAGCAGCACCTATTAAGTGAACCAGTCTTTTCTTAGTATAATAATTATTATAAGAGAGAAATTAACATCTTTTTCCAACTTACAGGAAAATGAATGTTGAATTTTTAATGTAAACAATTACTTGCTTATCTATTACCAATTCGATGGCAGGTTTAATATGACTCGATAGACTATGATATGTTGGTACGAAGCTACTGCTATAAGCCAGTTAACTTGGTTTAGAACAAAGACTGGAAACATTGGCACAAAGCTACCTGTAGTTCTATCCCAAAAGTAGGAAAATCATTTAAAGTTCACTAACTTATGAAATATAAATTGTTTTGTATGTCATTTGTTGAATACAGACAGAAAAAGAACTGTAGAAATGTTATGTGGAGGAGATCGTGGATAAATTCGTGGAGATCGTGGATAAATTCCAGTCTGTATGCATAACTAAGTTAACTAAGTTAATGTCCCCCTGGCTGTAGTTTGACCAGTCACATTTGAAAATGTACAGATGTTGTCTTCTAACTATCAGCACAAATATCAGACAATGACTTCAAAGTTACCTTATACAAGTCCATAATATATCATGCATGATTCTGTACAGTATGTCAGTAATTAAAGGAAGTTAATTTGGTCTCATAGTACTCATTCTTTTAAGCAATAATTCCACCAAACACCTACTTGCAGCTGTTTCCACAGCTGTTTGATTTGGACTAAATTTATTGGGTCATACACCGCTGTCAGTTGTGCTAAAAATTTCACCTATCACACTATTTAGGGGCCCCTTTCCTATATCTGCGTTTGGCTGTTAGAAGATGTATGCTACAGCCTGTCTTGATAAGACCATATCTGCCAATGGGACCACATTGTAGAGTCAGAGGTTGGCCATATCTTGGTCTCTGGGCAAGCACTACATTTGCGCGTCAGGGTCTGGGGTCCCCATGGCAATACACATCCTGCAAAGCAACATCTAGCTGTGACTTACTGGCTATGCAAGCTCTCTCTTTTGGGAAATGGCTGTTACTGCTTATGGATTACTCAATTTTAAAATCAAGCTTCTTGTACATATATTGAACTGTTAAGGTTTACAGGTAATAACTCTTAAGCAGAGAAAATGGTAACTGTAAAGTTCTTACGAGAAAACTGAAAAGTTTTTATTAAACGCTGATGTACTACTTACAGATATAAGCATCCTCACTGAAGAATCCTTGTGAAATGTTGTCAAAAGTCTCCAAAAAAGCAAGGTATAAGTTGATGTTTGAAATTGAAGTTTGCTGAAGACATCGACAAGATAAACAAAACGAAAACATTTCATTTATGAAAAATTCTTTGTATTGCCAAGGAATCTGCTTTTGTTCATCTATTAAGTAAAACTCTATGAACCATGGTCAAACATTCAAGATGGGAACTATAAATTCCTCCGCAATCAGAGCGAGCTGAAGTAAGAATAAAAGGTGGAATACAACATGCACCAGTAGAATACAATGAACACGATAATTATGCTAAATTATAAAGTGTTGCTGACATCTGTCACCCCAGAATTTCTTTCAACAAATGAAGAGAAATAAACACAGAACATTCCTCTGTTGTGAAGGAGTGTAATCCTCTTGCCTCCCTGTGCTCTTTTCTTTTCTACTGACAATGATAATTACAGTTTTTGTTGGACAGCTTTCAAGGATTTATCTCCTTTTTGTATTAATGGCTTTCTGAAGGTTTTAAATCCAAAAAGTTTAATTTGCTGGTTCTGTGTGGCCATTGTAAGTTTTCAATTTTACATACTTTTGTTTGAAATACCTTTAAGTTGTTATGTGACATTCTTCTTGATGTTCTGTCTTATGAAAATAGTCCCACAGTTGCAGCTGTTCCTCTAAATAAATACTGCAGTAAACTTTAGGCTTGCCCTGTGGTAAATTAGTTTGTGCAGCTAAATGGGTTGAATTGAAAACCCGCACAGACTTAACAAGTGCTTCAAGATACATAGTTTGCAATTACCTCCAGAACAACAGGTGTGAACTGTCGCCACCATCAGCAGAACAACACGATTTGCCAGGTTCCTCCAAAGCTGATCTTATGCTTACGACTTGATTTGATTATGTTTAGGCACAACAGCCACTTTAAACACGAGCATGGTCATAGTTCTAAAAGAAACCCTGCAGCATTGACTTTTGATAAGCAACAGGAAGCCAAACGTCTTCTGTCTGTCTAAGGTCTCTACCCCCAGCCTCATTGTTGTGGCTCTTTAACAGTGTCACACTATTTCCTCCTGTGCTCCAAACTAAGAAGAGTTACTGTTTCTGGGGTTTCTACACTGCTTTTTTTCGCTCAACATAAACACTTTCTGAGCACTCAAATGACTGATGCTGCTGTTTCTCTCATCAGAATTTACACGTCCATTGCCAATGCTATGTCAAACATACAGGCTGGGCCGTCTGTTCTAAAATAACACATACTCTGCTCTTTTGCTTCTTTATTGGCTATTACGCAGACTAAATACCAAAACAACCACTGAACTGTGGGATAAAACATCTCATATAAACTAAGAAAAAAGCATTAAAGTACAACATGCCATCTGGGTTTAAATCAAAGGAAACTCACTGCCACCAAACCCTGTTGGGCAAGCTTTTCAAAATGTTCTCCATGTTGCAATTTCAGGACAATGACTGACAGACCAGAGAGTGTATCCCCCTCGTTCAAAGCCGAGTCCTCATAACCAAGCTGGGTTTTAATCTGACCAAGCCACCTGTGAGGCTCGTCAGAACTTGAGCCCACAGGGGCAGAGCTGGGCTTCATTACTATGTCGCTGGTTCTGGCCCAGTTCTCCCCTTGCTCTGTCTCTCTCCCTCTCTGTTCTTCAGTACCTTGCAGGCATAGTACAGAAATGAGAGCCGGCTGCTTGGTCCTCCACATCACTCCATGGCCGCAATTTGTCATTTTTCACAGGCGTTGAAGCCTTTTATGAAACGAAATGAGTTTCCCTAAAATGAAGCGCCACAAAAGCTCCGTGATTAATTTGCTTGTTAGGCTATTGCAGCTGTCACCTGTGGAAGACATCTGGACAGCAGATTGACTAATGCCAGCAGTAGGGCTGAAACATGGCTCTCTCTCATAACCTACCCTACAGTCAGCCTTTCACTGGGCTTTTAAAGGCACTGCTCACTGTTTGAAATAGCCACTTTCTGAGGGGCAATTAATAAGCATTACTTGTGATTGACATGGTAATTAGTTGCATTAATGTGGTCATAAGAGGCTTTGTATGCAGTGAACTGTTGAAGGGTGGGCAGTAGACATTAGGAAATGAGGAATAAGCACTCTGACCTCACTTAAAAAATAATTGTCCATTTGATTACCACCTCTTTTTTGACAGTAATTTTGTCTAAAATGGCATTGCCCGAGTAACAAAGTATAATTTCAGCTTTCAGATTATGCACTACTCAGTCAAGTGAATCATTTATCATGTGAATCATTTATTGTCAGTAGAGTTTTCATGATGTGTTTTAAGAATACCATCATTATAACATTGTACAATGTGCTACAAGTGCATGTTTGGGGGAAGTTATACAGTTATACTGTATAAAGGCAACCATAATTTTAACCATAATTCAGCAACTCCAAAATGATACATTTTGCAGGTGAGACATACCTACTGTAATCATCCAGAAACAACCTAAAAGTAAAAGCTTTATTTAAATAATAATTATTTAAGTTTATTGAGGGGATTGAAGAGAAGTGAAGAGAAAAGTGCCATTTTTTGCTAGAGTGAACTCATTGTCTTCGTCAGAGAATGTAAAGGTGCTCATTTCTCCTGACAAATTCCCATTCCCAAAGAATAAGGATGTGGATCTTTTTTTGCCTTTTTTGACTTTATCCTTTTGGTAATACGTTACACACCTTTTTAAAAATGGATGAAATTAAATTGTTTATTTTAACTATGAAACAAAAGACTGACTATGATGTTAAAGGGTTGCTACTACTGCAGATCTCACTGAGAATCAACTCTCACTGTAAATGCTAGTTATTTTTTCCAACGCACTTCAGTTTTTCTCACACACATTGCATTGCATTGATACTCTGCAAGATATAATTATTGTTGGGAAAAGTAATTTACTGCCCGACAATGCTTGTAACATTTTAAATCCTATATGATTTTAGCAATATGTTCCATTTTAATTTGTTTTTTGGTAGCCAACTCTCAAATCTTATTTGCTCAAACAAAAACTTTCTGTGGTTTGAAAAATGGATGCATGGTAAGTAAAGTATGTGTGATTCTTTTTTTTCCAATGAATAAAATGTGAAACTAAACATGTGACCCCTAAAATAAGTCTTGTATTATTGTATAACTTGTATTATTCTGTCAAACATTTTATGATGAAAGGATTTACACTGCAAACTCAAAGGGTTCCATTTTCCTCCTCTTCATGAGAAGTTAAAAGTTTTGGAGCCCAATGCAGTACACACAGTCATGTAATGGTGAGCACAAGCTTATTTTTTAATTATTGAGGATTTAGAGGGTAGCGATGGTTTATTTGTGTATATTCGGTTTACTGAGGAAACATCTCTTAGAAAACTCCGGCTTTGTTGGCATAACTAGTGTTCAGTAAATTTACAAACACAAGATTCATGGACTAGAGAGTTTGGCTATTTTGAATGGCATCGGATGGATCCTATCTAATTACTCTGACCAATTCTTTTCTTCATATAACTATGAAATTCCTGAGAGGGAATGAGAGAAAACATATAAAGGTCAGTGCTACTGTAATAATAAACTGCACTGTAAGATCACTGAAAAACCAAAACGATTTAACTCACGCAATATTACACTAGGCTCAAACCATAGTCACATTATGTGTTTGTTGGCAAAGGTAACGACACATTTACTATAAAAAAACTGTGCAGGCATATGTCATCATGTCAATGCCCTTACTCGTAATACTGATTGGTTGCATTTCACAATTAACTTTTATCCACATATACAGAATAGTGAGTGAGCAATTGTGTAACCATACCATTTGATGATAGAAATAACAGAATTCGTTCTGTATTAGGAAGACTTCAATGTTGATCAATGAATACGCAAAACAGACCTTAATGACATAAAATGCATTTCCATCATGTTTTTCTACATAGTTTGAGGTTCAACTGGCTCACTTATTAATTACAGTATCTTGCTGTCCTGGCTTATGAGAGCATGTGATGTGGATAGTAGTTTGACATTTCTCCCTATCTCCTGAATACAGCCGTGTCCTAAATCCATACAACTCTAAGCAAGTTTTGAGTATGTAATATGTTCACACTGGCAAAAGTGACAAAATAAAGTGTACTCAAACCAGTGGGTATGCATACTAATGAACCTTTGATGTTGATGGACATTAATCTCCCACAATGAAAAATGTGAGTAAAAGGAAGAGCTGCTCACAGCTGCAAGAACTTTAAATTGTTTTTTTGGTGGTGCTGAGACACCTCCCAGACAACAATGCAACTTTCACAAAATAAGTGTACGCTTTGTTCTGAAGCCACATTTTGATTGATGCCCAAAGATGTCTGCATGTGCATGTGTGCATGTAAGTGCATTTATTTTTATTACACCAACTGCACCAGAGGGGTGTTTCCTATACAATATTTGGGCTCTAGAACCTTGGTACCAATAGTCCGTAAATATTCTCTCTGTTTACTGCCACAGGTCTGTGTGCCATTATGTCCAGTACCTGAGTGGGCCTGTATGACCGAAGTACACGCAGTATCACGTGTGCTTTAGTGTAGGAGGGAAGGAGAACTGTGAACTCCACGACTCACTCATCGCACTAAGTGCTTTTTTATTGTGCATGCGGTGGGAATAGTTTACTTATAGGGTGAACATTTGTCTTTGAGACATAAACATATTGTTTAGACCTGTCAGTGCAACTGGTGTGTGACAGAAGCTCATTGCTAAGCTAATCAAACAGCTCGTTGGATATTTCTGTGTTCCTTCAGTCCTGAATGGTAGTTGCGATGAATATTTCCTCTCTGTTATATTTCCTTTTAACAAAGAACACTGTGTAGTGTGAGCCTCTGTCCAGATTATGATCCACTTGAAATGTGTTCAGGGACAGTATGTCCTCTGTGTTTCAGTTTTACATTAGAAAAAACAACAAATATCTGAATATCACAATTGAAAGCCAAATATCTACCCAATGAACAAATATCCATATAACCAAATATTCATGTCCAGCCCTACAGTTAGTTTACTGGCTATTTAGGTAGTATACTAATATACAGTACTGTTTAAATACTGCATACAGTTCATATGTACTAAGCAAAAACTACACGTTATTGAACTTGTGTGTGTCAGAACCTTTTAGGATGCTCAGAGTCATATATGAACATACAGTATATGTTATATGTTCTTTTTACATTATATGAGTAAAATATGAACAAACTTTTTCCCTTTACTGTAAATGTAGATAAGATGAAATCTTATCTGTACCACTAAAGACTTGTTGTAAGGAGTAACTCCTAATTTCATTGGCAAGAATGCTGAAACCAGCTGAGGTTACTCCCCAGTTTTTTTGCTAAGCGTGAGATACAGGGTGACTAATACAAATGGTAAATCTGCAAAGTTATTTTCTTGTGCTAGCTAAGATGGTCTACACATTACCATTGAAAACACCAAACTCCAAGGGTAATGAAGGGCTTTGTTGAGTGTAAATGAACTTAACTCCTTGACGAAACTTTTGCTGCATCCCTGTAGCTATAGCCTCAAAATCATTTTAGTTAGAGCTGACAGACTAATATTACCCCTCCCAGGCACTGAGTTACATGACACCTCCTCCTCCTAAGACTTCAGATCCAAGCATTACTGCCTCCCTGTCCTAATATCTCTCATCTCATAATGCCACAACCACAAATACAAACACATCGTGGCTTTTGCCATGACGCCTGTGTGTTTAATATCAAATGCCCAGCCACATAAAAGCAGCATTTCCAGCCAAAACACACAACCGCTAATATGTAGGCGCTAGAACATACACAGTCAAACAGATAGACACATATGCAAACAGAGACACATACACTGCGCTACAATGTCTGTCGCAGGGCTGTTTCAGTAATTCCCAGCATGTATGTTTAATGGTGAGGGCCCAACAGGAAATGATCGGCAAATGAAACGAAGCTGCGGGTTATTACGTACCACTCTGGTGTCAGCCCAGTCCTCCCCACCATTAATTTTATTGTAACTCATTTTTGCAGCCAGAGTGGAGCAGGATTTAATGTTTCCATTCCCCACTCCTGTTCTGCATGACAAATTGTTTTAATAAACATATACTGGGTCATAATAAAGTAATAATAATCCTACCAGTCACCTTATATCACTGCAGTTAAATTTTCCCATAAGCCAACACTGGTTACAATGACAATTACATGGTAGCCAATCCTCAGCTAGGCAAACACAATGGGCAGATTTAATATAGTTTGTAAATATGATTAGTGTGCTGTCGTGTTATTGGAGTCTAGTATTTACATTTCTCTTCGGGCCTTTTTACAGTAGAGGTTCAACATTAAATAAAGCTTTTGCTCTTTTCCCTTCCTGTTCTCTTTCTTCTCAAAGAATGCCTCCCCTTGCTCCCCTTCACAACTTAATGAAAAACATTGTTGACCGTTAATATTCCACGGATCAATCACCATTTTTAATTTTGCGGATAAATGTGCTATTGTGAAACCTTCAAAGGTCTCTCCCACCTTGTGTATGTGTGTTTGTGTATGTGCAGGTCTGTGTGTCCGTGTTCACGCATGCATACTGTGTTTGTGTCTGAGGATTGGTTTCTTAGTGAAGGGGGAGCAAATGTATTCACGTACTGTAATGGCTCATGGTTATTTGCAGGGGGAATTTTATGCTACATTTCAATTATTGCCTAAATTTGTTTTTAGCTTTTAGCTCCTGAAGTCATTGCATTTGCCTACAGTTTACTCAAGACACAAACATTTACACTACAGCCTCACTTACATTACAATCACACTTTTGTGCGATTTTTAAATACAGGAGAGTTTTGAACGACCTTTTGAACTTACAAATATTAGATGTACAGTAAACACAAGATGTGCTGCAGATACCGACTGTTTTCGCTGAATTGCCTCATGATTCTTTAAGACATTATGACAGATTATTTAAAACAGTAACTGTTAGTTTTGCATATCAGTTGACATCTACTTGTTGTTTACAGTGTTTGTGTACTTTTCATCTGGGGCTGTCTTTTTTTCAAGGCTTGGATTTAGTTCATATTTCCAAATAAGAAAAATATTAATGCTACATATATTGTGTATTGCTTTATTTTTGGACACCAGAGAGCTTCCAAGTTTGTGACAGCATGTTGAGAAGGGTTTTTTTTTTTTATCTGTTTCAATGGTGTCATAGCTTCAACGCCTAAAGAAAAGGTTTTCTGAGCTCACTGTGGAGAAACCTGATCAGCCTGCACAAACCTTTAACCTCAACTCCATCTAACATCTTTGGGGTGAATTGTACTGTACATTAGTTGGTATATGAATGTAGATGTTTTTGTTTATGTGTATCTTCTGGTTATACTTAGCCAGCTTGATGCCTTATGCATATATGTATTGAATTTCTATTGTTGGACATCTCATGGGACCCCATATGTAGGCTGTAGTTCTCTTAGATGGTGTTTGGTATACAAATCAGAATGTTTTGTTTGTGCAAAGGATGAGTCTTATAAATGACCCCATACAAAAATGTATTTATTTTTTTTCGTCTGTCAAGTAAAACGCTGAATGGGAGTCAGTCTCTCCAGCCACGTTCCAAACTCATTAAGGCTCAATGAAATGTTCCATTGCCCACTTACTTTTGGCCATCTCGTTGAAAAAACTTATTTGTGACAGTTGATAGATTTAAAAGTTATTATTAGCATTATTCTATACAGCACTAATTTATTTACTGTAATTTTACTTAATTGTTTCAACAGTAAAATGAAAGTCTGTCATTTTTTCCACATTATCAGTGTGAACAACCCAGTTCTCCACAGCAAAAGTCAAAAGAAAATAACAGGTATAATGCTGCCATATTGAGACTACATTGTCATGAAAAATGTTACAAATCATCAAATGAAAAGACCTGTACCTCTTTTCCATGTGCCTACTAAATAATTGTTGAAATATAAATCAGAAACACAAAGCTATCATTAGGGTTTAGGCAAGAAAACATCTTATGCCAGATCCAGACAACGTACAATGGTCTGACACAATGGCCACTAAATCAGATTAGATGATTTTGGTGTCATGAATTCTGTCTATCTACACAAGCATTCTCTATTCTTTAGATGGGATCAGTGTTGCAAGATATACAATAATTCTAATATTTATACTATAGTTTTAGCTCCTATAGGATAAATAGTTTAAAAAAATGCCAAATGTACAATAGTTCTGGCCTTTCCCTGCACCCAAAAAAACAAACAACAGCAAAGGAAAAAGACATTTTTCACTCAGACATCACCCGAGAGTGATGCCTGCTCATACCTGATCAGCTCATACCTGGCTGGCTCCTCCTCACTGCCAGTCACATCAGCAGCGCTCAGCTCCTTTCAAAAAAGTACTAAAAGAAAAAGAGTCACCGGTAAGAAAACAAAGCAACCCTGCCGTGCACAGCAGCTTATATTTAAGGGATGGCTTCAACCTGTTACTGGGAACGGGGCTAAAGCCTGCAGCATTGAATTGGTGTCGGACATTACACTTATTCACACAGTGACACAGTTATTTTTCAAGTTGTTTTAGTAAATATGATAGTTTGAGTCAAAATACCATCATTTTAAAGCAGTATGATATTTCTTCATTTCCCATCTGGCAACACTCGATGGCATTGTAATAGGTGATTTGCTAGCTTGATTCTATCAGCTACTCACTGGATTGTTTTTATCTTTTTGTTACTCTGCTGTCTCTGTTTCACACTTTTCAAACCTATATTTCACAGCTCCAGTCTTCTTTCACCTTATCCTGCTTACAGGGCTCTGTTCTTAGTGGGCCCCAAAATGTCATGGAAGTTGAAAATAAATTCTTCTAGTCTTTTTGTCAGGGCATTGTGAGCTGTATCAACTAGGTGTTGCTCATTGTCCACTATTTGTTTTTATTTTAAGTACCTATGTCTTTCCAATCAGGCAGTTGTCAGACTCATACTCTTTAGTCTGATCCAGGCATCAAGGAAAATATGACCATACGTCAGTCCCTCCAGGATTGTGCAGACCTTTGTGTTATTGCTGTGGCCTAAAATGTCTGATTTTGATTTAAAATTGTTACGCATGCTGTGATGTTTTTATAATGTTTTAAATTGCGAGGCCGCACAGAGTTCACAGGGGACTGGTTGACTTAATTGTTGTGATCACAACAGCTCGAATTCCTGGACGGACTGATAAGTAACAGTGGTCTGTCTCCTATCAGTTAACCCCACCCTTCTCCCTACATGGACTTTATTCCATATCAACAACATCACTTCCTTTTTGCTCCCATCATAATTACAAGGACTGTTAGAGGTTTGTGTCATTTAGCTGTAAACAAATGCTCATTTCACTTGGGATGAGTTTGTGAAAATCCCTAAAAACATAAGTTTACACTGTATGGTTTATACAGTTACTGTCAAAGACTCTAGCAAAAACAGGATGTTGTTACGAAAACTTAAAATCTACAATCAAAGGAGGTTGGGGTTTGTGTAATTAGAAAATAGTGACATTAATCATTTTGCAAAAATTTCAGAAGACTCTAACAATATTGTCCTGCTTTTGGACGACATTGTTTGATACTGGACCTGAATATCTGTGCTCTTGACTCTTACAAAAGATTTCGCCTTGCAGTATCACTCTCATCTGAAGTTGTGATGGGCCTGATATGTGTGGTGGTCTGATCCTCTGTGAAGTTGAGGGCCAGAGTCTGCTTTAAGTTGCACATACTGTAGGCCTGCCTGTCACAGCTCAAAGCTGCACCACTAATTGTTGTCAAACGTCACTCGAATTCTGCTGGACAACCTCAGCAATCATCTCAGGAGGGAAAAAAAATTCTACTCTTTGCCTATCATCCAAATGGGACCCTTTCTGGCTCACTCTTGCTGGTAGCCTTTAGTAGCCTCAATTTTCCTGCACACGTACCGCCGACCCATCCAAAAACCAGAGTGACATGAAAGGGCTCTCTTCCACCACATACATGCCATTGACAGTTGAATGAAATATTTATTTATGAAATCTAAAAACATGTATTCACCCTTGACACTAGATTTCTGGGAACATTGACTTCTGAAGCACCTCACCGCCACCAGAGCCTGGCCCTCCAGTGAGTCAATTATGATGGCTTAAAGGAATGTCTGCTTCTCTCTTCAAGTGTCTACTTGGCCCTAATTTTTCATCTCAGGCTCTTTTCATCTGATTCCTGGCTGAAAACATGAAAACAGTCGAGGCCAGTTCTTTTTAACCTGCACACGAAACTGAAGTCAGGATTGACATATGGAGGATTTTTGATGTACTCACTGCAGGGCTGTTTTCTCCTCAGCTTTTCTGTGGATGGATTACGTTCGATTCATCCACAGTATAGTCGGGTGATTGTTAATCTCATCCAGATGCAAAGTCTAACATTCTCTAGAAGATACTGATTATTTCAGGTGTCATAGTGTATTGCTTAGATTATTTGTCCCACAGGTCTGATCCAGTTTTTACTGCGATAACATTTGAATTGGCACAGGCGGTTTGTTCTTTCAGTGGTTTTTGCTGTTGTCACCAAGACCTTTGAAAAGGACACACAACCTTTACAAATGAATTCATATTTCCGTAATTGTATTTCATGCTGGCTGCCCAGTGCTGTGTTGATTTCATTTTATTTTCTTGTTTTTACTTTGCAATTTCAGAAATTAGGGGGGAAAAAAGGCTTTCATTGGTAGAAGTATGATTACCATTTCAAGCTATTTTTCTGTGATTTGTCTTATGCGTCCGGTATGTGTAAGTATGCAGAGGCAGAGGGGGTGGGGGGGCTTATGTCAGAATCTTGATGTGAGATTTCAAATGGTAAAATATTGGATTTCTGACAGAAATTAATGTTTGGTTAGTGGTATTTGTGAAATAAACGTGTGCGTTTTTTTTCCTGATGTTAATTTGTCAGTTACATCTTTCTTGTGAAGCGGCTTTTCCCTCTGTTTTGATGTGGGTATTACCAAGAAACAAGCAGGACTTATTATTTATCAGCAAACATGAAACAGGAGACAAGATTATTGTTGACTTTGCAGCTCTCTAGCAGTTGGTGTCTGACTCCATAGATGACAGAGAACTGGATCAGATCAAGCGTCAGACACATGCCATGAATCGTCTTAGCGCCAGAAAACCTTGGTAATCTGCACTCTACCATATCACACCTACACCAACCCGTTTGGATGGCTCAGCCTTTTAGATAGGTCATGTCATCTATGTAGCGTCATGCCGTGTGATGCTGCAGTACTCAAAACTGGTGAAATCAGCTGCTGCCTTCCCAGAGGATAGCAAGAAATAAGAGGCCTGTTCTCTGGAAGTTGGAAAGCATTGTGACATTGACATCTTCTGCATGAAATTACCTAGTTCTTTCATTAGATGCCGAATAAACTCAACACTTCCCTTTTAATCTGCAGGACTTTAAACTCAGCATCTTGACATTCATGAAAAGAAGCTGAGGAGAGAGGCTTTAGAGACCTCCCTGAAGGGCAGGCATGAAGAGAGGCAACCAGAGATGGTAATGTAGCTGTGAGAGGGGGTGGGGTGCAGAGGTACTTGAGGCAGTCGAGAACTCATTTCAGACCCAATTCTAACCCTCTCAGTCACTCAGTCATCTCTCCTTACAACTCAATACTAAGGACCTGTGTGTGTCTCTGTCTGACACTCTATGTAACTCTTCATTATCCTCCAGCCAAATTCAACACAGCCCCCTCCCTCACCTCACAGTAGTGCAGTGGTGAGGGCCCTCTTTGTCAGCCCAGAGTCAAACAAGCTGCCCACGCCCTGTGCTTTCCAACATAGCTGGAATGTTTTCCTGTTAGTTTAAGTCTCATCTCAACTAATTAATATTTTTGCTTATAGCTGCTGTAGTCCCCATGGGAGGCCCCTTAATTAATCATTTATAAATCTACACAGCCTCCCAGTTTATTAGTCTCTGCCTTTGGCGTTGGCTGACTGCATTGGGAAACCGCAAATGATTAGTTACAGGAATGAAAGCTTTTCCCCCCCCTTCTCTCCCTCCCTTGTTTGCAACTGATTAGGGCCTCACACAGAGGTATTTCCACAGCCCTGCTCTGCACTTTAATTCATTCAGAGCACCTGACACATTATTCACTCTCCCACCTCTCTGATCCTCTGCCTATTGTTTGAACCAATGTTTTTCCTCAGCTGCATTGAGGCATGGCGATCAGTTAAGGCTCACTCTCAGCGTGGTCAAAACAAAAGCCACAGCACCAAACATGGAAGAGGGGAATTAGAACACTGAATGAGATCACTCGACCACAGGCTGAGCCCGGCCTGGGCCGCAACGAAGACAGGGTGATTTTTGGTCATCCTTTTGGGATCAGGTTGAGGGCAGGACTGGTGACAGGAGCAAAATGCATTCACAATTAATTCCTTAGAGCTGTAGACTTCAAGCCATGTCACACCGCTAAAGCTGTCAGGCTTTTATTGGAAAAGAGGCAATATTTCCATCAGTTTAACAGAAAAATAAATTAATTGAATCAACTGAAAGCAGCGTGGGCGGTTTTCATAATGTCTCTCAGGGAAGAACGCCTCATGCAACAGGGTTCCTTCATTCAATTAGACCGCCGCTGGCTGGCTCACAGTGGCCTCGCTCTGCTCAACATTCCACCTTATCACTGCCTTTTTATCCCTTTTATCATCAAAGTGACTGCACTTTACTTTGGCATATAGGTAAAGCTGGAAAATGCCTCCCAGAGAGATGGACTAATTATGTTATAAGAGTCACACTGTGCAGCCTCCACCAGTGAAGGTTGATCCTAATGTTGAAATGATGTGAAAGTGGATGTTTGGTATTAGACCGTATTGAGAAGGAAATATGGCATAAAATGTATAATGTTATAGCTCTAAAATGAAATGACTTGATTAGCAGTTTTTCTATTCCCAGAAAGCTTCAACTCTCTGTCAACATACACACTATCTAGCTTGCACCTAACTGGACATTGTGGGGCTCATCACAGAGTTATTTGTTAATCAGCGCAGCAGCACACTCCTCACAGATAACCACAGGCAGAAAAACATAATCATACAAGAGTGCAGGAGGGAGCGAGGGAGTGGGGCTTCACAGGCAAGGTAATTACATTTGCATCGTATACATAGTGACAGCAAATGTGTGGCTGGTTTTTGTCTGCATGAGGACCAATTACTTTTATTGAAATGTGTTGCAATTTCCTTTTTTCCAAATAGTGATGGATCTATTACCAATGACTAGGACACTAACTAGCTGCCTCAAAGGGAAGAACTGTAGGCAGTACAGCTTCATCTGCTGTCTTGAACGTTGAGCGGCTGATTTTACACATGTTTAATATTTATGAATGACCTTGGCAACAACACAGTACACAGTAACTAGACTTTTACCAGAATTTCACTTTGTTGTGCCAAGCTATTTTACCTCCATATTCATCTGTAGAATTCTGTGACCCTTGGTGGAAACTGTGTTTAAGTATGAAGTGTCTAGTTTTAAAATTCTTGGTTAGTCAGAGGTGTCCCCACTGCTATTAGGATCCAGTGTCTCTTATCAGCTTACCGGTGCAGTGGATTGGTGAGAATTTTACCAGAACAGTTGGGTGTATTATCCTGCTTAAAGAAGCCACTGTCATCAGAGAGTACTGTTACTTGTTACTTCTTGTTACATACTGCTTGGAGCGTGAAAGAGGGAGCACATAACTCCTATTAAGGTGTCTCTCCCCCGGCTGTCCGTGCATCTTAGAGTTCATTTTAAGATCCTTTTATTTGTTTTTAAATCTTTAAATGGTCTCGTCCCGTCTTACCTCGCTGAGCTGCTTTTTCGCTACGCTCCTTCCCAGTGCCCCAGTTCAACTGATAAGCTAATCTTTGGAGGCAGCTCAGAAGGGATATAGCCTTTGCCCTTTCTGCGCCTAAACTATGCACATTACACAGGCCCCATCATTGCCCATTTTTAAGACTCATCTGAAAACCCAATTTGGTGTTTGACCTAGAATGAGACTATGCGCCTGTTCTTTTGTTTTACTGGGGTTTTTTTTTCCGTTGTTTTAGGGATTGCTAAAAAGTGTTATATTATTGGACTATTGGACTATCTATGTACAGAACTTTGGTCAGCTGCGGTTGTGGTAAAATGCTCTATAAATAAAGTTGAATTGAGTTGAGAAGGGGTGTGCTTAAGCACCGATGTTGGTGGCACGTGTCAAATTAAATCCACATGAACTGCAAAACCCAAGATTTCCCAGCAGAACATTGCCCAAAGCATCATACTGCACCAGCTTGCATCCTTTCTGTAGTGCATGCTGGTGATGCCCCGTCCTTGGTAAAAGAAAACTCTGACAAACATTTTTCAGTGTTTTCACTGACAACAGTTTTTTATTTATATTAAATCGAAGCAAATTTAGAGTTTGTAGTACACAAAAGCAGGACATGGAAAAGAAGTTAGGTTAAATATATATAAATTATTAATGCAACATTGCAGGTTAGTTAATAACAGGGTATCATAATCAAGTTTAAATGGAGCATAAACTAAAGAAAATGTTTTTGGCTCATCACTTTGTGCCAAACTTGAGGTATCTTTAAGCCACCAGGTAACATTGCTTGAGAAGCCATCGTGCTACTGTAACAAATTTAGTCACAATTGTTCAGGAGTACATGGGAAAATCCTACATCACTGCATTGAGAAACACAACCTGCCACACAAAGAAAAGGCCATACATCGATTCTGTGCAGAAAGGCCACTGAGTTTTCTGGACCTGAGCTCATTTCAGATGAACTGGATGACAGTGGAAATGTGTTCTGTAGTCAGATAGTCCATGCTTGTTTTCAGGAAAAAGGGACATCAGGCTCTCTGTGTCAGTGATGAAAAAGACCATGCAGAGTGTTAAAAGCAGAGGATGCCAAAGCCGGCATCTGTGATGGTATAGGAGTGGATCAGTGCCTATGGCATGTGTATCATGGCTATATCACACTCCCTTCAGGGTTTGGTGACTATGTACTAAGAGCTATACTGTGAAATCACCATGCAATAGGAACAAAGGGTAAAATGACCAAACAAGCTCAAACAGTTGGCAAACAACAGCTGCCGATGCTACACAGCTCAGCTAATAATATACAGTATATCTTTATTTCTTAAGCATACTGTAGGTACAATGGCCAACTTTGTTAATAGACTTGTATGTGTGCATCTCAGGGTTTGATATATGACAGAAGACAGAAGTTCTGACAGAAATTGATTTTTATGAAGCTGTGCAAATTGTTTTTAGACAGTCTAGCAAATCCCAGATTTACTTTTGAAACACACAAAATTGTACCTGAGCTCTGTCATTCAGGCGAGATCTACTCTGGTCAAAACAAAAAAGCTGTAACCAGGTAACTTAAGTGCATGTAAACGCTGTTCTCAATTACCAGAGCAACTGATTTCTCTGAGTAAGCTGGTTACTAAGTGCATGTAAAAGCAGTCAGTGACTGTTTCCCCTGTTGTTTTAATAATAACTGTACATCATTTTCTTAGTGGGGTTCTTCTACTTTTCTACTTTAAGTAAAATGTACAGTAGGTAATATGCGCAGTACTTTTACTTGATTAAAAGACTTGAAGTGGTACTTCAAGTTAACAATTATTTAAGGTCCATACTTGCACTTGAATATTTAGTTTGTGTAGTTCTAACACCTCTGCACACAATGTACGACCTCTCGTTGTTTATGGGGCTGTGTAGCCGCAGACTGCTGAGAGTGGCCAAGCTCACTCGGCTTTCAAAACATTATTAAGGCACTTAGTGTTAATGTTGTGGCTTGGTAACGTACCCTTCATTATTTAATTTCATGAATTTAAATGTAATATTAGTTTACACTAGCTACATCGATTTTTAAATTAAATATTACAACACCCCAACATCAGGTTTAAAGTGTGTGTTTAGATATATATAATGTTTTTGAGGGACATGCTTTTTGGTAAACAGCTTTCATTGGAATGAATGGGTTGCCATCTTCTAACATTGTATCCAGGTCTCTTAATCCAGCCACATTTGAAAGCAGGATGTTTTTGCTCTGCTTAACCACTGAGTCACCCACTGTGCTGCCCCTGACCTAACCAAAAATTGCTTTTTGTTTGCAATCATCCAAATGCAGCCTTCCTCAGTTTATTTGTAATTTCATCAGTCGAACTTCTTTCGGTGCCCACTCTCTGCTAAGTCTTGGTGCTTTGTGCCTTTTGTGTGCACAAGGCTGAGTGATGAGTGGGAAAAGAGCAGGCGAAAAGAGGAAATAAAATGTTTAATTTGGGTGTTTTGGCCTTGTTATATCAGTTGATTATGCACTTAACTGCTGTTTGTGTGTTCACGGCCATGGCTTAATAGGTAACTGAAACACAGGGCAGCTGTTATCAGGACAGTGATTTGGGTGTTTTATACTGCACAGGGGTTGGACACAATGGCAACACCTGCATAATATTAGGCAATTTGGTACAACAACACAAACTACTAATTAAAATGATTATGAAGTTGAATTAGCACCTCTCTTGACACATTGTCAACAAAAACACACTAACATTATGCACATGCAAAAAGTTTATTTAAGGGCAATGTGAGTTAAAAAAAAAAAAACAATAGGCCCTTGAAAGAAGACAAGTAGCAAAATTGCTCTGTGATTGTGGATCAGTTCTTCTCTAGTCTTACAAAACTAGAGATAACATTGGATATGAGTTTAGCTTAGGCAATTTTAGGCCATTGTGGTTGCTGTCAAATCTAAAATAACAGAAATATCAGACTGTTTTCAGCAAGATTAAGCCCTAAGGCAGATCTTTTATTCTATTCTCATGTTGTTTTGATTAGATTTTATTTTTCAAAATTACACAACACTGCGCAGACTTTAGCACACAACTAGAATAACTAATATCCTTTGGAGTGCTGCTTTCTTTTTGTACCTATACCCACCTTATCCATTATTTCTTGCTCTGTCTTCCATCTCTCCGTCGCTTTGTTGAACACCTAAATTAAACAGGTGAAATATTGAAATCTGTTTTATGAATGATGCTGCTTGTCTTTGATTCGTTCATGCAATAATGAAACTCTTATCACTCCTGCGAGCTATTTGGTTGTGAAATTGCTGCACCACAAACCTGACACATTAGAAGCCATGATGTGTTTTGGAGGAGATACAATGTAGCATGTGTGAGTGTGTTGTCATTCTGGGACTGCTTCTTTGAACACTGATAGTAATAGACCTCGAGCCTGTTTCATGAAGTGAGTTCATCATCATAAAACGACAAGACTAAAACGTAATTGTCATGATGGTTAACTGGATTAATAATGGGTTTCTCAACCAAACATAAGCAACACCCGCGAAGCAAAAGCAGCATACATAATGTGAGATAGGGTGTTACCATTGACTTACACTGGGTGCGAGTGTGAAAGTAATCATATTAAGCTGAGTCAAAGATATAGAATGTAATTATGATTATAATCATAATTTATGAACCTAGAATATAGAAAGAAGCAATGGAAATAGTAAAATACATGAAAAACCACAGATCACCAGTATTGCTACCTGTAATGTCATTAGATAATAAGGCACTAAAATACAGTGCTGACATTTTCAACATGTAAGGAAACTAGGTCCTAAAGGAAATTATTGCTAGCAATTGCGTGGTAATCTGTATAGAAGACAACAATTTAATAAATAAATTAGCAATGCCGAAAATTAGAATATATAATTTAAACAGGGTTTCCGACCAAAGAGAGAGAAAACTGTGCTGTAAAAAGCTTTGCAATCACAGCACATCATTAAGGTAGGGCTATTTTCAGGTGTAGGCGAGTTAGGTATTCGCCTAGGGCACCAACAGCTGGAGGGTTGCCAGAACGGAGAAGGAAAGCTTTTGAAATTAAATTTCGCTACTCTTAAAAGTCTGTCTCTGTCACTGAATGCTACTGTACCAATAGAATATAAATAAAATAAAAATGCCTCTGCTGACTTTGCACAAAAAAAATGGGATACTGAAAGATGTCTTCACACACTCTTTAGAGGGGACTCTACTGGGGTCTGATGCTTGCTGGCATACAGTATCATTTACCTGGTGTTTGTTTTTTTGGTCCCCGTCTCTCATTTGGTCACACAGCTGTGTATGAATTGTGTATAAGTAACCAAGTTACGTGTTTTATGTTTAAAAACCTATACAGCAATCAGCCACAAGATTAATGTCGGTGGCTTTAATAATGTCATGGAGGACAAGGGTCAGCATTGCCATTTTGAGCAGGGTGGTAATACATAAACTCAATACTCAACTAAAAGTCTTGGCCTAAAAAAATTCTCCACCATAAGTACAATTTCAAATCTTTCACTTAATTAGGAGTACAAAAGTGAAAGTACTCCACTAAGAAAACAATGTTTTGCAAACAATACTGAACACCATCAAAATATGTACAGTAATTAATGAAAAAAATAAGGGTCAAATGTTATTGTTGATAAAGAGACGTTGTGGCCCCCTCATTCATTTTAATGAGGGGGCCCACAACTGTAGATCCACCTCTTCTTTTAATGAACTCCGCTACAACTCCAGCACCTCCTCGTTGGCCAAGCTCTCCCCCCAGGACTTTCTGTAGTAAGGGTGACCCAATTTCCTGCTTCCAGGTAAGTAAGTATAGTTTCAAAGTTGCCCGTGCATTTCAGGCTATTGTGAAATCACACTTGGTCTGACTCCAGTTTGTCTTGGGAGACCCTCCCCAAAATATTGCTCTCTGCAACACAGCTCCCAGGATGACACCTCTGCAGCCTGGTTTACACAGAAAACTTTGCAGTTGCAGAAAAAATCCACAATTGCTTCAGACACAGTCAGTTTTTTTTATATTTGACTAAAAGCACAGTCTTTCCTAACCTTAACCTTTTATTACCTGAACCTAATTACAGTTAGATCTGTGCATATAATCCACATTCGTTGGTGTGACAGATCCAGAGTTTCAATGAATAGTGCCAAAGTGTTACATGAGCGGGACCAGAAAGATTACTTTGCTCCCAGATTCAAGAACTTGCTTCCAGCTTTAGTAAACAGAAGCACATGGGTTAGATAAGAAAAGATCATTGCTTAATTGTTAAAAAACATGTTGTGTGTAGTCATTGTGTCATGGTAAACATCATCTGGTCTGCATTATATTTCCTAGAAAATATAATTGCTATTGCAAGTCTGTTAAATGCCAATTTCTAGGAGGTTTTCTTATTGTTGTAAAAATAGTGCAGGTTTAAATTTGGTGATGGCTCTGGCACCCTGTGACCCTTAACAGGATAAGCAGTTAAGATAATCTATGGGAAATAAACAAAATAAGGGTGTACGAAGAGCTGTTTCTTATATAAATTAGTTTTTTCTGTCTCTGGTGTAAAATCTTAGTGATAAAATGATCAACAATGTAGTTTCATTACAAACCCTGTCATTCCCTGTCACCCTGTCAGTCTCGCATTGGCAGAACTTTTGCTGCAAATGCTGCATAAGATAATATTTTGGAAGTACAGATTGTCTGCAAATATAGTGAAGAGGATTGCTAGTTACTGGCATGTGTTTGTGTCTAAAACAAAGCTTAACAGCATTAGTCACACAGGCATCAATATACCAGTGGTCTTCTGCAGATATAGAAAGAAAGCGGCGAGACGTTTGAGCCTTCAGCAAGTCATTCCTGATGGCTGATGGTTACAGTGAAAAGACTGAGAAACTTTAAAGCTTGGGATTTGTGATAGAATGTCCAGTGCAGTCATCCTAATCTGCTCTAATAGAATCCTGATTTCTTTCACTTAAGGATGAGAGTCACTGTGATATAGTGCTCAGGCATCATCTGGGGCTGTGGTCATCTCTGATAGGACAGTAAAGCATCAGGTATAAAGACAATAATAGTGTTTAAACGTGTTTTGACGCTATCGTGATGTAAAACTAAGAGAGCTGTGAAGGGATGCAGACTTTCTCATGTTTACTACAGGAAACAATGAAGGGATTTGGATAACTTAAAGAACATAGTATATGTGTCATTCATAGTGAGATTAATTTATTCTTTACTACAAGAGCTGAAGTAATGAGTTTACAGATAAATGGTTTTTATAAAAGATAAAAGTTTTTAGAGTTTTCCAACATTCTTTGTGAAAAACAATGATTTTAGCAATAGAGAAAATAGCAGATTCATCTGAATCTTGATTATTATAGAAACATCTAAACTGTACTTTGCTCTTTTTGACAGACATTTGGCCAGTGCTCTTGGCATTACTGCTTATTTACACTGCACAGCTTTCCCTCAAGTGCATTAGGTATCTGATAGACTCCTTTAGACTTTATATTTTCGATGCCATGTAAAATTAGGAGCTAGATTGTGTTATCACCCTACACTGATGAAAGCCGTGTCATCTGCTGGGTTGTTGAACAGTGTAATCACAAATGACTAAACATCCCTTTCTCTTAAATATGTCTACACTTCTTTTGCTATCATGTAGTACATCAGCGTGAGAGATAAATCAATATTTGAGAAAGCTACTAAATTATGCATTTAAAAGGATGGAGAGCTAGTTTGCATTGAGAGCGTCTACATGTAAAGCAGGGCCCTTTTGTGGGACCTTCAATGATTTTGTGGTGTCATTGTGGACCATTACAGTGAAATCAGACCATTTTGATAATGGTTTTCTATTAGTGACCTTGAGTGAAAGAATCATAGCTGATCTGCATCTAAACTAATGCGTTTTCTCCTCACGGGGACAAAAATTTTGGTTTACAAAGTGGCATCTCCCCAGATAAAGGCATCCGTTCATCGGTGACACAGAGTACTCTCACACACACATATAGACATGCACACTGCAATGTCAGTGAACAGTGAGAGGGCAGCAAATCACCCTCTGACACTAGACGAAGAGAGGGAGCCTAGTAACCTTGTAAAAGACAATTGCTGGGGCCACAAATGAAATGAAATGGCTAATAAAATTACTTGGTATCAACCACTTAATAAGAAACAAGAATGCCCCAACTTTAATGGTATTTACCCACCTGACTAAAGTATAACACTGATTTGGCACCTATGTTCAGATTGAACTGGAAAATGACTTGCTAATCTGTTTAGGTATTTGGAGTAATTGGGTCTGGTGCCAGTGAGGGGGATTTCCTTGACTGTTGAAAGTCTCTGCTAGTAGTCCATTCCCAGCTCCTTGGTATAATTACTCTGACAGAGCTGTGGCCACAGGGCCTGTGAGCAGGGCTGCTTTTTAAACTGTAAATTATGAAGGATTAGCATTTATGAATTTTAAATCAGGACTGTGGTAGGAGACACTAAAGCTGCTTAGTGATTGCAAACGGCAGCGTCTAAGCAGTCGGCTCTACATTCTTCACTCTCCAAGCTGTTCAATGTGTGTATATGTGTGGCTGTTTATTCAAATGTGGCTCTGCATAAACACAGAATGTTCAGACCGGACTCCCACTATTTCCTTAAAGCGAATAAGGATCTGACATCTTAACATCAGCCCCATCCCAGCCTACACTGTGTGCGGGTGTGTGTCACTGTGTGTACTGTGTGAGGGAAAGTGTGGATGTGTTTGCCAACTCATGCGTGGTGCATCTCAACTGTCACTCCTTCTCAGGCTAGGGTTCTGCTCCTCACTAGCATGTCACACTATGCAGAATATCCAGTGGGTGATTATGTTAATGTGGGACTTGATCCATGTTAAATTATGCATAATGGATTGATGTGGCACAAAGTCATCAATTAGACAGATATCAGCACTGAAAAGTGTGACACAGCATAACGTTTTTTTCTACAGTTTTTGGTTTACAGAGATCCAGTGAAAGATAACTTCAGCACGTCTCACAAACAGCACCTTAAACACAGAAAGTGTGTGTTCAGTTACACATTGTAGCTGAGTGTCAGGTTGTGTTTGTGCATGTGTTTGTCCATCTGTCTCTGGCAGTTGACCTTGCTTTGTTTCACATGTACAGTCACCATGCTCTTCAGTCGAGGTGTGAGTCCATGACTGGCATGTAGTGATATACAGCAGTGGGTGAGGCTACGGGACAGACACCACCAGAGGCCTCATATCACACCTCTTGGAGCTGTCTGCACCAGGACCACTGAGCCATGACCTCAAGCCGGTGGTGCTAACTGGTTTAGCCAGGTGGCTGTAGCAGTGATTGGTGGGTGGGCTGAGCAATAAAAACACCCATGAGCTGATGAACCCCAAAGTATAGCACAACACTTTCTCCTTGCCAGCCCTTTACACACACACACACACATACTCTTCCTTAAAACACCTAATACTGTACTGTACATGCTGATACCTTGTGTGTGTTTCTCCAGTGTTTTACCTATCCTCTTTTGTTAGCACAGTTCTGTCCCCTAAGAAGCCCAGCAGAGTCTTTTCCCTAAGGGAGCAATTTTCTGGAAATTTAAAATGCCCTTTAAACTGGTCCAAATTAACAACTAAAGACCTCCCCAAACAGCAGGAGCTCCGTGACCAAGTGGTAATACAATATTCCTTGTCAGTCTTCTGTAGGGGATGAAGACAGACATTTTTATATGTAATATAAAGGAGCGTAAATATCACAATTAGCAAATAATAAATTATTTTGTGATTAAATATGATTGTGTCCATCAGTAGTAAAACAACTAGATGTTCCCTGCTTTTGGTTGCAGGTAATGCAAACAGCCTATTAGTTAAGCAGACATGTTTACTGACACTGTGAAAATCTTAGCTGCTGCACTACAATTGTCCTTTTTATCGTTGACCTCTAACTAATCTAATATACCTGACAACAGCAATACCCTTAATATAACAGTTTTATGGGTATTATGAGCTTTATTTCGTCTCAGGCAGCCCCAAATAAAACATTTAGTTAAAATTTCCTTCTGCCTCTGACTTCTTGCTTCCAGTTGATCTCCATTTTTGATGAGAGGTTTGACATATTTTTTAATTTTGGTAAATGGTGGCGGCCTGTATTGGATTATATGTTGCGTTTGTGTCTGTCATCTCTCTCTGGATAAACCAATGATGATCACTGTGTCTAGACAAAAATAAACTGCTAGATGACCTCCAGTAAATAGATGAATCCAACTTGTCAGTGAGAATATCCTCAAAACTAAACACAAACTAGGTCATTTGTTATTTAACAAACGTTTAACAAATGATGCTATAATTGTTCAGATGGGAACAGTGTTTGGTGTTTCCACTAATAGCTCTGAGGGAATGTCAACAACTCTCTTCATTGTTGTGTTGTCTTCTAAGTAGAATATATTTTTAGAGAACCTCTTTGGAGGCTTTGGTGAACTAATTGTTACAGGAAATGACTGTGTTTTAGCATAAAACGTACAGAATGTCCTACATTTTACATAATAGGAAAACTGTGAAGCACCTCGCCACCACAAACACATCTCACATAACATTTTCGGAAATCTCACATGATAGTTTTGCAGCTTTGCCCAGGCAAAAGATCTTCTCCTACACTCTAAAGCATAAGTGGACACATCTTATTGATTTTCTTTCAAGCCGGATTGCATTGATTGCTGCAAATATGGCAAATCCAGCTGGTTGTGCGTTCTTTGGGACAAAGTGGAGACGCATACAGGGAACTCTGGCTGGGCGTGCCACAGCAGGGGTCCAGGCTTCATTACACCAGCTAAGAGCCGACTGGCCTGACACAACCCCAACCCTGACCCCCACCTCATGCTCTCTATCCTCTACTTACCCTCAAATTAAACTGAGAGCTTTTTAATTATTTATCAATACCATGCACTCATCATGGATCAATCAGTGTGAATGGTTTTTAAACATAATGAAGGAGCCTGCTCCAATGGACCTGTGAAAATTGATTGTGATCTCTGCCATTATGCTTTAAGTAAAGATGAGCTGCCATGACAGCAGTGTTGGTAATTTGGGGTTTGTGCAAGGATGAAGTGGAGCACCGCAGGAGCTCTCCTCTGCCTGAACAGGAGTGTGCTTCAGTAAAGGCAAACAGTATCTGTGCTGAGAGTCCATCTCATCCTCTGCCATTAATCAAGCTCTTAAACAGGACACCTCATCTTATCATCACATCACACCACACTCACAGAAGAGGGCAGGCCTTTTCCTGGGGCCAGAAGCACCAGACACCTCCTCAGAGAACACTTCTCAGAGCAAATTACACAGGTCCTCACCACTCCCAAGGTTTAGTAAAGCTTGATTCATTGTGCTTCTAAGGCCTCAGAATGAACCTAAGCAACCTTAACTTTCCCTCTCTGCCTCCATATTTTTCTCTGGGTGCATCATGTCAAGCAGAGTGAGAAACTATTCCATCTGGAATTATTAGCCAGAGACACACAATGCAATCTAATTTCATACCACCACATTCAATCACTGTGATTTCGGTGTCGCAGGAGCAGTAAATACAACATGGGCTGCAGGTATTTCAAAATGAATTAATGCTCGGAGATGAATTTCTGTGCCTGAATTTTATGAAATTAGAAAAATGTCACCTGTCGTTCACTTGCATTTCTGTCCATTCAGGATCTGCTAGTAAACACTCTTGAATTCAGAAGATTGTTTGTGAGGGAACAAGCCAACATAAAGCAGGACAGTATAATGAGATTCTTATTTCATCCTTTTTTTTTCCTGGTGGGGGTGGAATTGGATTATAGGGGACTTATTTGTATGTGATATTGAGAACTGCAAAATAAATTCACACCTATTCAAATTGAAATCAGACCTAGGTGCATCAGATAATCCTTTTTAAGATAGTATGAACTGACAGTCCAAGCCCACACACTGGAAAGAAATAATCTATCCCTAACAAAACAGATATATAGCCTACCTTGCCAAAAGCATTCCTAGATTTTTTTTTACAAATATTTACCAGTCAAGTATGTGCTTGTTTTTTTTTGTTGTTGTTGTTGTTTGTTTTGTTTTTTTTCTCCAGGAGGCATAAACAGTTGCATCCATATTCATAGGGAATTTGAGCCTGTCTCCCAATCATCATGTCACAAAGAGTCTTAGCAAAAGCGCCTTCCCAATAGCTCAGTTTGTCGCTGGATCAGGAAACCTGATTTTGTTTTGAATCCCGCAGTCTTTTGAGACGTCAGGCTGTATCAGCGAGAAAGCCTGTGATGGCAGCAGTTATACAGCATGGCGGCTCCAGCTGCTCATGAATCTTTTTGAAATGGCTTATTTCTGAGGGAGTGTTGAGACGTAAGCCTGAAAGAAGGACAAGGTTTAGTGTGAAGATGAGCAGTGGGTAGCTGCTGCGATGATGTGATGTGCTGGTGGTGGTGTCAGTGGTTTTGGTGAGACTGTGAGATCCTCTAATGTGAGAAGAGATGAAGCAGAAAGAAAAGAGAGGGTGGTGCTGGTGTTGGTGGTGGTGGGTGGGTGGCTGTAATGCAACCTTGACGTGAACCCAAACTAGATGTGAGCTTCAGACTCAGTTCTCCTGATGCTACTGGCATTCATATGAGCAGCTTAGTGCTTTATCTCCCCACTGGCTGGAAGCAAGTGGGCCTGCAGCGTGATGACCACTCTGGGACCATGTGCACGATAAGTCTGGGGGTCAGGTGGTGTGAGGCCATGTCTGCTGCACTGAGCTTGGAGCTAATGAAGACTCTTGCGGTGTGTAGTTCTTTCTTCGTCTACACCCTCTGTGCCCTGCTGGTTCCCATACAGATATAACAACTGAGTGGTGCAGGGAGCATGTGTGGACATATTGCAAAGGCCAGGTCTTTTATGATAGAGTCACCTTCCCCTTTCTTGTGCCAGACTTTTGTATATTATGCAATGTGTTGAATTTTTTAGACTAGTCTACCGCCTATTATTTGTCTACAAAGATTAGGCCTGTAAACACATGCATGAGGATGTTGTCTGAGCCTTTAAACATCAAACAAACACAGCCCTCACCTTTATTAATATTTCAGTTTCTGTGTCTGTTACAGGTCCTCTCAGTTCTCTACCTTATGCTGTCCCTTTACTTTGTCTTTTTTCCCTCTCTGTCTCCTTTTGCACATTTGTTTATTTTACCAACATTGTCTCCTAAAATATCAAAAGCATCATAACCATTTGATAAATTTAACAGTTTCTTTTTTTTTTTTGAAAACAAAGATGGCAACAGGAAATGATGTCTATTAAAATAAGTAAATTTTTTTTTTATCATTGCCACTTTGTACTTTGTCTTTGTAGTTAACTGCTAATATCATCACATTCTTATTTGTTTTACTGTAAAAAGATGCTAAAATACTATATGCTTGAATTTTAATTACAGCAAGCAAGATGAGGTTGCCTTTGCTTTAATGTTGCCATCTTTGTTTTTGTCATACCAAAGAAACTAATCTTTTTTCAAACTCTGAATCAGGTGATTTTTGAATCCTCCTGATCCATAGAAATCAATGATTCAGGAAATGACTCTAGAACTTGAGCGAGTGTTGTCAAATGACTCTAGGGATAAAATGGTCGCTATGTACCACGGTGATTTGAATGTCTGTATTTGAAAGGCACAAGCTGGGCTTAGGTTTTTTAATAGGTCACTGATTAAAATATGGTCTAGAGGTGCTGGTAGGCATACATCCTTTACATTTGGACAGATCCAGGTGAGCTCTTCCCCCCTGTTTCCCCCGGCTAAGCTCTGTGTCCTGACATTAGCCTCATATTGAAAAGGCACAAATAAGTGTCTTCCACAAAGTGTTGAACTTTTCTATTAAAGGAGAAACCAGAATGATATGCTGAGAGACACAGACCAAGAGAGGGAAGGAGAGAATGAGTTCATCTCATCAGATATGGGACGACAATAGTAATTCTCTGGAGTCCTCTCTGAAAACCTTGTTCCATCTCCCTGTGTAAAGTAGCCAACAAACACTTTGAGGAACTCACACTGACAAAGAAAAAGTTATTTAGGTTGTAATGAGTGACCTTTCCTTGAAGCAGCAAACATGCATTTTTATGCCAGGGCATAAATAGTTGAGCTACATAACAATTAAGGTAACCTTTCTGTTTGAATAAGAGGCAATTGCTCAGAGAACTGAAATAACATGAATGATAAATTATTTTTGTAACCTAGTGTACAGGCGATGAAGAATAAGAAGCAAAGAAGTGGGGGAGGGAGAAGTAGTGCCTTGTCTCAATTGTAAATCCCAGTTATAATGCCTCGTTAAAAAGATTTGGAAAGGCGAAACAGAAGCAGACACAGTCTCTCTTTCTTAAAGGTAGACAGGTCTCAGTGGGATTCATTAATGTGTGTCCCGGTGGTAGTCTTCCTCTTACAGCACAATCGCCTGGGTTAGCACCAATCCTGAAATTACACCTAATTGGACAATTACTCAAACTCAGAAACCTCCTGCAATAAGCCAACAAGGCCCCTAATAAACACCTTGTCTTCTAATAAAAACAAGGAAGTCATTTGCGTCACCCAAGAGGCCTTGTTTTTTTTTTTTAAATTTTTTATCTGTGTTAAATTTATTTTTTAAAATAATTGCATGTGCTATGAATGAGAATATTAAACAGGTACCAGAGAAAGGGGAACGCAAGTGTGTGTCAGAGAGAGAGAAAGAAAGACAGCAACGCAAACTCTACCTTAGGCTTAGTGTTGCAGTCTGTTCTCCTGGGGGAGAGCTCATTTGTTCCACAGATAAGCTCACTGCACACTGCACTACTGTAATATTATTGCTGTCATGCTACAATGAAATAATTACTGTTTTGTCTTTCTTTCAACCAACCAAGCCCACCTCATTCCCTCTGCTTTGGCCCCTCCCCCACATTCACTGGCCAGAGACATATTTCCTCCATGTGAAACATTAATTAAACGATGACAGTGATAATAGATTCCTCCCAAATGTGTCCAGTTATAGTGGTCTGTGGGCAGTTACACCACTATGAAGTTAAAGGAATAGTTCCACATTTTGGGTGATGTTAGCCTGTTTCCTTTGGCACCACTCTAGTATCTGTTCATTAAATGGGCTGCAGCGGGATGCCACTTGTTGTTTGACAATCTTATTGCTCGAGGCCAAGAAACAGTCCAGCTCATAACATCCTTTAAAACCATAATTTGTAAGGTTTTTCAGGTTTTGTACTGATGAAATAATATGAAGCGGCGTGTGGAGTGGCGACCCTGTGGAGGTAGCAGATTAGTGTTTCCTGTTGTTTATATTAATCTTCTGTTCCCATTTTTCAGCCAAAGAACCTTTCAAGCATTTTTCCCAAGATGTCAAACAAGTTTGTTGTTAAATTATAATGTTGACACCATCCACCCCTGCTTTGTGTGAGAAGTTTCACGCTCAGATATACTTCTGTAATCTTTATTATTTCACATCTCTACATTTTAGGGTTGGCATGAACGTAAGGTTTATTCTGGCTGCTTGTGACCTTTCAAACTTGCAGAGTCCTTCAACACTTGGCTTTCATACTCTTTGTTCACAGTTGATGTTATACCTATCTATCTCCACTCTGACTTATGATAAGCACCACTCTTGAAAGTTAGCAACCATTTTCACATCTTGCTGCTAACATTAGACAAAAAGACAGATGAATAAATAATCACAGTTGACCTCGCACAGTCACGGACAGCGGTCTAACGCCTCCACTGGCAAGGGTTCACGAAAATGCCACTCTGCTGCCATAGCAGATGAAGGGGAAAAAGGAAAAAAAATGACAGAAAGCAGGGATGAGAACCCACAAGAGGTGGACAGTGACAAATGGTGTGGAAAAAACAACACAGGCAGTCATCTGAAGGGAAGACAAGAGTAATACTCACAAATAATTAACTGGGTAAATATTGGAGAGCAGACTGACTAATTACTTCACACGTCTCACTGCGCTCTCATTATTGTTGCTACTGCAGTTAACCCTTTCCCACAAGGCGTGGCTGTGCAATAGACTCTTTACAGAAAAGTGGATAATTCCCGTGTTTTCAGTGTTTACTTATGCAGCTGTTAAAAAGAGAGAAACATAGTGGAGAGAAAATTGTGAGAGCAATAAAGAAAGGTCAGTCGAGAAAGTCAAGAGGAGAAGAGTTTAAAGGACCATTCGGCTGGTTTTTAGTTTAATAACTTACAAATTGTCTACGAGTTACATTACTACCAATTATTATTAACTCCAAAACACATGGTGCGTTCACAAAACAATACAATAAGACAATAAGCAACAACTGGGAACATTTGCAAAGCCTTTTCTTGAACAGTGCTTCAAAATGAAACACTGACATTTCCTGTTGTGGTGCACAACATCTAACTAAGCCGATGCATTCCTAACCACTGACACAGAAAACAAAATGTAGAGACTTCATTGTGTGTATTTCCAAAGCTTGTATATTTTTTTAGAACTCTCCACTCTACGTTTAACCACATCTTAGAGCCTTCCTCAGAGGATGGAGTTTGCTCAGTTGTCATGGAGACAGCACAGATACTCAGAATTAATCCTAATGATGCTCGAACTACAACAAAGTTGGTGGGCCATCCAGAGTCGGGCTAATGATGTCTTTGTCTCAGTGATTAGTGACTGAATAAGAGCTTGACAATATGCCGCACACACTCAGTTAGCAGCTTATTGTTTACAGTATCTATAACTAATGTAGTCTAATATAACAGTCCTGCAATAAATCATTACTTCATGGTTGATATAATGTTGAGTTGTAAAACATTTTTTAAGAGAGGTGTATATTTAACCATATGAAGCAAGACGCAAGAACCCACACAAGCACCCAACTGTGAGCCCGAAATGGTTGTGCATGGGCAAAGTGAGGCAAGCTGTGCAATTATCCATATGTTGACCACACGTGACTATTTGAATCTGCTAAGCAGCCAGGTGACTGTCGCTGCAGGAGTGGTTTGAAAATCTTCACCCCTGTGGGAATTTATGGCAACTGAAATGAATTTAAGCAGTCTGCAGCTGCAATGCTTGCTGAAGGACACAGCTAAAAACTTTTTATAGCCACTTTCCAAGCCTACATCAGGGAACATTGGTTAAACACTCAAAAGAGAGATATTGTGTGGTTTGTTTCTTTAAGATCGGAGGGTGGGGATATGAGCTGTTTGTACTTCAGTGCTAGTTCATTGTACATTGGAGTTGCAGCCGACAGTCCTCAGGTAAACTAGCGAATCTGCTCACACAAGGACGTTTCTCCAATAATCTGCAAGGCGGTGGTTAATGACAGCAGCTGTGAGGCAGGCATGCACCACTTCCAAGCTGATTTAAGTTTAACGAGCCACTCTAGAGTGCTATTGATTCAAATCTATATTTGACAGGATTCACTGTGAGCATATATTAAATGGATAAGAACACCTCTTGGACACTCAGAGAGCATTGCCAAATGGAAGACAAGGCATTAAGCAAAGATGGGGTGTCTTTTGTTGAGTGATCAGAATTATGCCAGTGGGGAGTGTGTAATGGATGATGCTTCAAGTTACACCTTGTTTTTGGCATGTGCCTTTCAAAGGTGAAGTAAACATATTGAACAGATATAATTCTCTTCCAACCTACTGGCTGCATATTTTAACAGGATTTATCCAATGTTTATGCTTTAACTATACTCACTATTAAAGAGAGCAAGAGATTATACATCATGCTACATTCATAGAAAACTCGTTTGCGGTTTACAGAGATGGGTCACGGAGATCATTTTGCAAAACACAGAAATAGCACATCAACACATCTGAGAAATTACCTGGTGAAGTGGGAAAAACTTAATAGCACACCTTATAATTAATCATGTGAGTTACAGAGACACAAACCAGGTGTTACAAATTTACATTTACTGCCAAGCTGCTGAAGGACCAATTTCTCCAAGGTGCCAAGCGTGAATATTGTTAATGTCCGGTGGACAACATAGAAACACAAAGCTTCAAGTTTTTGATTCACTTGTTAAATGGAGCTGCAATAATCTCTCAAGGCTCACCTGACTCTTCATTCTGTATCTACAGTAAAATGTTATATAATGGAGATTCTGAAAACATGGCTATCTTTTGAAGTGATAATGCAAATGAATTCAGCCTCATTTTGAAATCGATTTTATGTTTTTAAATACAAGTATTATGTTCATTATCCATTATACTGTTATAATTATCTGTTCATTTGAGCTATTTTCAATCTAGCTTGAGTCCAAATGAAGTAATAAATGTTTAAACAGCACAAGAGCTAACCTCTTCAGCAACCCACTGTGTGATGGAAGCTGTTATCCTTGAGAAAATGTGAATCATTTATGCTGAACTGTAGATTGTTTAAATAGCTTTTGTTTTTGGGGGGAGTAATTATGTCCCAATAGCATTATTGCAACTCACGTAAAAAATGCATTTGGAAAAGTTTGAAACTATTGTAAAAGTAAATGCACATTTTTTTTGCACAAGTCATAAGTAAAATTTCTATAACCTGTAAAAGCAACATGAGAGCACAAAACATAATAAATTATGTAAAAAGGTCTGCATTCATAAAGCACTTTTTTACCTTATTAGTACCCAGGGCTCTTGACACTGCTTCTCATTCTCCCATTTATACTCATAAACCAATGGGGGAGCTGTTATGCAGCTGGCCTGACTCACAGGGAGCAACTAACATGGGGTTCAGTGTCGTGCCCGAAGACACTTAGACATGGGACAGAAAGAGCCGGGAATGGAACCCACAGCCTAACAAGCTTTTAAACGTGAGATTGGTGGATGGCTGTTCTACCTCCTGTGTCACAATTGCCTATTGTACTGTATTTCAGTCCTAGCATTAGAAATTTAATTTAATTAATTTAAAAGTTTATCACTTTGGAAAAACAACACAGCAGTGGAGTGAGGGGTTTCTTGTTTTATGTTTTTGTCATCATTTACATAAGAACATCACAAGCATTTAAACATGATCGCCAAAACATATAATTCAAAGCAATATTGAACCCTATATAATGACTTAAATAAGTTTGTTTTTTGGAACCTGCTGTGTTTCCTCTACAAGTGGGTATGGGGGCTATATAACTAGTGCTAATTTTGTTATCACTGCAAGCAAAAGGAGAACTCAAGAGTATTCTCAGAATAAACTTATTTCAGTCAAACCATATTTCACTCTCCATTCTGAGTCTGAAGGAAAGCAGATACAAGAAATACATATCCGTCTGTGCTAGCCACTACAGCTGACTGCATGTGAATATACATTCAGGGTAACTTGCTGGTTGAACTGATCCCTTAGTCAAATCCTTGCGCCAACAGCAGTTTGTTTATGTGTGGGGCTAAATATTACATTTATATACTGAAAAGATTTGTGCAATGTCCTGTGATCCAGTCAACCAGGAACGAGATACGTATTTGACCCTAAAGGAAATCCCAAACACAGACTCCATCATTAATTCCCTTAAAGGCCTAATGCAAGTGTTTGTTTCCCTAAATTCTCTACAACAGAGGTAGCGATAGCAAAACTGTAGATGACATACAGCAACTAATAAAAATATGTTATGTTTTAACTTATTTAACAATGAAAAGGGGGGAAAATTTGTTACACAGTAGAAAACTATAATTATTATATATTATACAATTAGTCTGAGAACCGATGTTTTGTGCGTACATACAGACAATGCTTAAATAAGCAAACCACTTTTGCACCATTAAATATCCTGTAAAAGAAACACTATCGTACCTTTTATTGTGCAGTAAATATGTTGTTAGAGTAGGAGAGGTGTGTGATTCGTTCATCCCTGGGAAGATGTCGTAGCCTGCAGGAAACACTATTACCACAAACTAAAAGAATGCATTTGGAGGTCGATACAAATTCATACAGCGATGGGCTAAATTGATCAGTATTGTTGCTCAGTTTGCTTGTTTTCTTTCAGTTTTCTTTGTTGGGTTCATCCACCATACAAACCAATTAATAATAGCTGAATGAAAAACAGATTTTAGTATTTTGGAACTTAATTCTTTAAATACTACACATTGTTTTTTAAGCAGCATGAATAGGAAATATACATGATTTAACATATTTTTATGAAATAAGCCAATTCAGAGGAATTCTTACAACTACAGTAGGTGCTGTTTGGAGAAATATGTGTTGTATCCTAACAGCTCCATTATATTACGCTTCAAATGATGAATATTTATGTTGTTTTTCTGCACTGTAGTTGACAGGGAAAGCTTTAGTGTAATTAGCAGCAGCTATAAGTAGCTCCAGTTTTAAGTAGCACTTAGAGAAATTGCCCAGATGGGTCAATAATGTCAGGAGTACAAAGTACATGCACTGAACTGTACCTGAATCATAAGCTGAGTAAAACAAGAGAGATTTTCTGTGTTTTTGCATGACAGAAACTCCAAAATCCCCATGACTGAGGAGGCAACAGAGGGTTTGAGTAAAGAGCAGAGGCATGGTAATTTTCTGTTCAGTACACCTGCTTTTATGATCTTTAAACCATAATTTTTCTTCATGGTAAGCTGTGTGAAATGAAATTAAGAATGTCTGCTTGATTATATGCATTTTTGAAGTAAGAATAACAAATGTTTTCAAAATCCACGATGAGTCGGAATCTGTTTTCCCCACCAACCCAACTGACAGCTTCCTAATGCTGCCACATTAAAGTGGTTTTCCAGCGCGTGTGATGCAGCTTTAACTAGGTCCCAGGGGCATTGTTAGTTATCATTGCCTACTGCTGGAGTGAGCCCCGGTGAAAGCAATTTTAGCTTTCCTCCCAATCAGTGGAGCAACATGAGAGATGGCCAACGAGAACAAACGGCACCGGCTCACCACTTCCCACCGCTGATCTTATCAGAAATGCTGCTCCTGTCCCGAAAGGGCGTACTAACGCAACAACCCACCCCGTCCCTTAAAAAGACATGAGATGGTTGGCCCCAGGCCCTCCCGATTCATGCAGATATCTGTAAATTAGACTCATAGAGACAGACCAAAACGTCCTCTGAGGGTATTAGACATGAGCACTTATGCTGCGGAAAACGTGAGAGGCTTGCCAGGAGTGCAGAGGGTATGATCAAAATACATGAAAATGCCATCATGAAGTCCCACCACAGCCAAGGGTTTACACATTTCTATTTTGGCCTGTTGTGCATGTTCTGCTGCGGTATCAATAGTCTCATACCTACAGGCAACGTAAATCAAAAACAATTATTTTTCTACCTACTGCCTGTGATGTGTTTATTTCTTGTAAAGGCACAAACGTTTTCTACGAGGACAAAACGGCCATTTGCATGACAGAAGTGTTGTTTTAAAAGTTGTTTTAATCGTGTCCTGGAAAGATGTGGTTTTGGATGGATGGCCACAGTGATTCCTCATAATCATTGTGTTCATGGCAATTAACTCTGCTAATGCTAATGCTAATGTACCAAAACAATTGAAAAACAGTATGGAGAGAGGGTGAGTTTTAAAGCTGTCCATGTGCATACCATACATGTTTAAGTATTGTGTGTTGTTGGCTGTGAGAGAGCGAGGGAGACATGCCACTGTCAAAACAACCAATTTCTCTGGTTCTCTGAACTGAATCCAAATGTGAAGGAATCAATTAATCTTAGTGAGGACAGTCCTTTATGTGTTTTATCCACCAGCAGGCAGGTGGGCAACAAATGGACTACTGCTGGTGTCCTTAACACCACCTTTGTTATTAATGTTGCACTCCTTTTACCACAAACTGTGATTATTTTAAATAAGAGAGAACCATTTTAAAAAACATAGCATAAGTGTTTAGATGGATTTTAAGTCCAAGAAACCATGTGCATTATCGTGCTGTCTTAGACAAGATCCTGTGGCTTGGTACAGTAAATTGCTGGTGGGAAGCACATCTTGATCGTCGTTCGTGTTGACTTAAGGACAAATTATGTTTCTCACTCAGATCTGTGCAAAGAAGAGTATTATGGGTAACTGTAGGTCGCAAAGGACCTAGCGTGCACACCTCCTGTGAGCTAATAATGTCAGAAAGTCGTGAGGCAACTGAAATAAAAAGAAAAATAAGACAACGAAGAAAAGGAGGATGGAGCTTGAGGAGGAGCGGAAAGCAGACAATATTAGGAAACACAAGCACAACTTACCCTTCTTGTTCAACCTTTCTTTACTCAGCAATAGAGTTGAAGGTTTTGTGTGTAATGGTATAAGGTTACCTTCCGCTTCCGGTTTTAGTAACTTTTGTTTTGCTAAATTTGACACTGTCCCCTAGTGGGCACGTACAACTATTGTGCAAACAAATGCGAATGTCTCAGAACGTAACCTGAATACTGCATATGTGCAGCAGGCAAAGGCATAAATTTACCTTTACTGTATCTTCACGATGCAGTGTTTTACAAAAATAACATCATCAGCTCCAGTATTTATTTATTGTGAATGCTGTTCTGCTCTTGCTCTACTGTGAATTTCAATTTTTTGTTGTTCTCCAAAGATGTGAAAATTCAAAACTGAATAATTAATAAACATATAAAGAAAATAGGAAATGAACGAGAAAAAAGAGAAGTAACTTTGAATTAAAAAAATAAATACATTCAAATAAAGGAGATAGAGTGTTTGGTAACATGGGTTTATCCCAGGGCCTCTTGCTTTCACTCCGAAAAAGGTAATCGCATTGCATAACAAAAAAAAGTTTTTTTTTTTCTTTTTTGGAAAATGGTGAAATGAATATTTTATTTTGTAAATAAAGAAAGTTCATGAACTAGGTGAACGTGAGAGGCAAAGGCTTTGTACAGTTGGCGTGTGTCCCTAACACACTGACCCACCAGCTCAATGTCATCCGACCTCTCTACCATGGTTAACTCATGGTGTGTGTTTGAGGTGTGTATGTGTGTGAGGTGTTCAGGGACATACAGATCGTAGGTCAGTTGCATTTTGAAAGTGTAGAGAGCCAAATAGTCTATATATATTCACAGATGCCCGGCAACAAAACAAGTATCTCATAAAAATTTTGTCTTCTACGGTGTAAAGTCAATAAAATGAGCATTAACCAGTTCATTTTTGAGTGTGACTTAGTTTATATTAATCTGTGTAAGCTGAATTTTGTTCTAGCTCTTCTAAAGTGTAAACGTTACCAACACTGCATAACGACAAAGTTAAGTAAAATGCAGTAATGGAAACTGAACAACGAAAGTAAGAAAAAATGTATGTGTTTATATATGTGTATACACACACACACACACACACACACTGTGTAAAGGCAACACGTTTACTGAGCAGAAGCTAAAGGCTCTGCTGAAACTAATGGCCACCTGGACAGTAGGAAATTGTTCTCACCAGTCCTAAAATCTCTAGTTTACTTTGAAATTTGGTTCACAAAAATGTAAGGTAAACAGATACGACATTAAAAAAACCTGCAATAATCTGTGCTCTACACATGTCGACAATGATAGAAACAAAACCACTTTGTTTCCTTCACGGTAAATAAAGCTCTAATTACTCGTCCCTCGCCCACCATACGTAGCTTTTACAGGCCTTGTGAGGCACCTTGTCCTCTCCTTCATTCTTCCGCTTCCTCTTTTCAGAGTGCTGGTGATTTCACTAATATCACATGTCAGATAGGCCAGGTGGACGAAAAAGAGTGTGGTCTTAGAGACAGGCTGAGTTATGGGGCTGTCTCAGGTCTTATTACCAGTGCACTGCCTGCAGGCAGCTTACCCATTAGAGAATACATCGAACATTGCTCATACATTAACTCAACTTAAACAGCTGATCAATACTGGATATTTGGCGAGTTCTCCCAAATAGGAATCGCTACATGGCACTTACCATGTGATAAATCCTGTAGTTCCTTCCATAGACATTATTTTTTCACCAGTGACCTCTCCTGATAAGGTCATCACAGTACTGCAGCAGTCAGCAGTGCAATGTTTGATGTTATTTTACTTTCATGTTGTATTCAAATCAAACCGTTCATTAGCTGGTGGGTTTAATATGCTTTTCTGTATATGTTGCATATGATTGTACATGCATCAAAAAAACAATCATTCTTTGCACAGTGGGTCACAATTAAGTTTGTGGAGGTTGATGATTAAGATAAAAATACATTGTGGTGTATTGAGGTAAGTGACCTGCCGCTCTGTTCAGATAAAACTAATTAATCCTGGCTGAATTGCACTAATGTAAAATAAAGATAATTACTAAATCACCAGGCTACATTGCTTTGATAGATTCTTGTTACTCAATGTTATTGCTGCGAGGAATAAGAAATTAAATGGATTATATCACAGCATTTTCAGATGGATTACAACTGCTTTTAAATAACCGCAAGAGCAATTTCATCAGCCCTGCAATTCGAGAAGCCACTGACAGGCACTGCATGATTCAAATTGAACTCGCTCTCATCATTTTAATAAAGCGCTTCAGTCTTCACCCCCAGCAGGCACACACACACACACACACACACACACACACACACACAGTAACACATGCAAGACTATAAAAATTGCACCCACCATAGACCCTTTCCTATGTGGAAATGTAGACACACATTCATAAAATGTTCAGAAAGCTTGGGTTAAATATTTTGATTTATTCTACTGTATGACAGTACAAAAAATATAGGTAGTTGGTTACAGTCCAGCATTTGAATTTATTTTTTTGTGCTTTCAGAAAGTCTTAAGTGAGACTCTTGTGAGACAATGTGTAGACAGGCATTTTCAATAAATGGCCTATGAAGAAGGAGATGTCACAGAATTTTGTTTTATTTACTGTGTTTTGAAGTTCGGAGTTTAAAAAACAGTAAATAGTGGACAAGTAATCAAAGGCTTGTGATGAGAGATTTCACGGGTGGTTATCTCCAGGTCCTTGCTGCCATTTCTGTGTGTGCCGGGAGATTGTGAAGAACTCGGCGTGCCAAGCGCCCAGGGCTGCTGCAGTGACTGCTCTCCTTTAAAACCATGCTGGCACAGAGCCCCCTATCGAAGCCAAGGCCTGACTCTGTAAGCATTCATTATGGCATCCATTAGAATAAACATCTCAGCCTCCCCCAAGACCAGCTCCCGCGCTTTTAAGTGCCGTTTGACAAGGCTGCATCCAAGCTGCAAAACGAGAACAGTGCCCACATTTTATTGTATTTATTTATTCATTTCTGTATTTAGACTTTTTTCAGTTCTCCTACTGTTTTTACATGAAGAGCTTTTAAATGTTTGTCTCCAAGTGTTCCTGTCTCTATGGAAAACAGACAGCACTGCCAGCAAGGAGTGGAGGAGGGCCCAATAGCTAATCTCTGCTCATTTTAAGTGCAGGGAGACAACAGCGTAAGGTGCATTTGTGTGAACACTTGAAGATTTATAGAAAATGTACAATATTTATGCCACTTAAAGGAATTTTGTGTTTATCTCAGCAGCTATATGAGTGCAAAACTAAAATTAATTTATTAAAAATCCAAATCATCTGAGGAGATTGTGTTTCTCTAAGAATCATTATACGTTTAAATAAAAAGAATAGTATAGGAATATGGCTATGTTAGAACTTGTTGATAACTAATAATGACAATTTAATTTGCACTTGATATTTTTTAGAGTTGTTGCTGAGATTGACACTGTTGACTATTATGTTTTGTAGTAAATAGAAACAATATGTTTTTTATAGTTATACCCTGAAGTGGTCAATCACAGATACAGTATATGAGTCAGATATGTGGTAGTTACAGGTCAGATAACACAGTTCACAGAACTTGTGTGTTCTGTGTTGGCCAACTGCATAGCAGCCCCCCAACTGGTGTGTGTGATTGTGAGTGTAAAGAAGTAGTGTAAAGTGCTTTGAGTACCAATAGGTAGAAAAGCGCTATACAAGTGCAGACCATTTACTATTTACATAACATGAACACTTTTCAGATATGCATTTATATATAAGTACATTCCACATCACAGGATCTTATTTCAGTGTTTGTTATTTCACTATAGCTCTCAGGTTAATTTTATAATACTTCAACTCAACTTCATTATTGCCAGCCTTTGGATTATCGTTGATATGAAACTATAGATTTTTGTATGTTTTTGTTTTTTACTGATGAATCTTTGCATTTTGTTCTCAAGTTTAGGGAGGTCCATTGTATAAGCTTGTGGCTTCTTGACCTCTCCGGTCTCAAGTGTTGTGTGTTTTGTAGCTCTTTTTTCTGTTTTTATGGTGTTTTTCTTATGTGCAAACTAAACTAACCTAAACTATCTAAAACTCATTCAGAGACTAAGGTTAATCGAGACGGGCTACAGAATGCCATTTTGTTATTGCTGCCATCTTTAAAGGCAGTTTCTGGTAAATATTTCACAAAATTGCATGAAAGAACTTGCCAGTTTAAAGAAACCATAAATAATGCAAACTCAAGGGAATCCATCATGTTCAACGTCTTCTCTTAGATAGACTTTAAATACACAAGATGGCCAGACTGAGTGTGAGTTCATGCTGCAGAGATAAAAGATTACAAGGCTCGTAATTTAAAAACAGACAAAACTTTCTGCTTTAATGAGGATTAACAGTGCTATGCTGCTATGTTGTTAAAGACAGATGAACTTGGGATTTTGAGTTTTCTTCTGGAGTTTTAAATTCAGTGTGAGAGGCCCACAATAACTGTGCAAGCCTCACTGTGAGAAATGTCTCTCCTCCCTGCTGCTGCAGCTTTTCTACTAACAAAGCCTTTTTGGATTGAACAGCAAAAAGACAACAAAAGAGAGCACTGAAACAAAACACCAGGCATTATCATCACTGTTATTGACAATAGCAACAGCAGTAATAACAACAACAAAGGGCATCCTGGGATATCAAGTCACATTTGTTTCCCCATTTGTTGTATGAAACCTACTGTAATAAGGCTGCCTTTCCACTTTCATTTGGAGTGCCAGGGTTGTCAGCGGGCCACGGACAGGAGGGTTTCATCAGCTCGCTTTTTACCCAGCCAACTTCACTCCCAACCTAACTAGGCCAACAGGCCTGACACTTTGCGTTGGAGTACCAAGTCTCACATAAATGAAATGCAGATGATTGTTAAAATGATATGATACACAAAAGCAAGTGTCATCAAGCTGTCATGTCTGCCTTGCTCCCCCTTGGTGTGCACGCCTTGGGCCACGTTGACTTCTGCATGCAGTCCAGGGACACTGGCCGCCTGGCTGACAGACAGGCAGAGGGAGAGATGAGCTGGATTGGGCTGCGTATGCCCTTTAATTCAGACAGAAATAAAGAGAGAGCAGCAGTCAACAACTCATAAGTAAATCTCTTTAAGAGAGTGTGTGAAACAGACGCCCCGACAGTGACTATAAAACTTTAAAAAGTATGTCGCAGAGGTCGAGTGAGGGAGAACGCCACGCTGGGTCTGGGAGCGTGAAGACAACACTGAGAAAAGAGATAAAGAATGAGTAGGTTACAGATTACTTGACTATTTCCTCTGCTCCTGCCCCTCAGGGTGAGCTTCAGATTAGGTCACTTAGATATGTACAATTTCAGGATTTAAAGGTGATATTCTTCACCAGCACCAAGTAGGCAGCGTGCGTTCCGAGGGGCTCATTTCTGCCTTGATGCTGCCTGACTCCATTTATAAATAAATAGAATTTTCTAATTAAGTAAACAACTCTGCAGCGCTGAGGGATAGGCGCCGTAATATATCAAAGTTTCTTCTTTCAAAGCTTGAAACAATGGCACTAGTTTGAATACAAGCTAATTTCAGTCAGACTTGAATCAAAACAAACTGATGAAGTTCTTACTGCTCATCGTTCTGTCAGTGGATATACAGTGGATTTTGTTTTATTTTTTTTTTTCAGATAACCATTAAATAAATCAACCTTTTCAAGCTCCTCTTACCCTTTATTGTTGCCCCCAACAAACAATAGGGGGAGCACGGAGGAAAACACAGACTGGTTTCTTGGAAATTAAGCAAATTGGATCATTTGCTGCTTGGATGCAGTAGAATGATGTCCCTCCTCTTCAAATTTACAAGTAAAGTACCTAATAATGCCAGCAATTAGGAAGGACTGCCACTACACAACAGGGACTGGAGTGATTGCTAATGTGGATTAGGCTGCATTATCCAGTCGGAGGAAGGAGAGGGGTCGGCACTGAAAGGTGGTGTTATATGAGCACCAAGGACAATGCCTTAAATGCCACACTTCAGCAGAGAGAAGGGATTTGTCTCTAATTAATTTCCAAAGATTTCTCTGGTCCATGTTTCTGAAGGCCAGTCTGGTGGAAGCAGTGGAAACAGTGGAGTGCCCTCCAGTAGTTAGAGCCCTGAACAAATGTTCAACATCATTAAAAATATCAAGTGTCTTTTGCTTCTTCATCTCTTCCACTACATTGTCTGCAGTAGTTCTACTTCCATCAGTGATCAAACACTTAACTGCTGAGAACTGTCAGAGTAACAGGGTAAAGACAGAACTATTGTACTGTCTATACATAAACAAGCATCCTCAACAACAGAAATGTACACTTTGCTTCTTTTATTTAGCATAGTAAGACTTGACCTTTCACACATTTGAGGGAATATCTACGCATTTCCTTGCCATTTGCTAAACTTTGCACCACAAGCGTGTTATTCTTTCATCAGAGAAATGGCTTCAGGACAGTTTATCTGAGCTCTGCCATCTGACGAAAGGGTTTAGTGGCGACGAGGGATGTGGTTCTGGATGACAGATTTTAATTACAGGAACACAGGCTAGTGACACTCGAATGACCAGTTGCAGCTTACCATCAGCCAATCACTGCTGATAACCAGATGATGAGCGCAGAGCGACCAATTAGCTGTGAAAGGGCAGCAGTGCCACATCAGCTATAGTGCTGCTATGCCGCATGATCTTCACTGTAGGTGCAAATCTCAAAAGACAGACTTCAGAAGTAATGTCACAGTGGCCACCTGTGTGGACCCCCAAGTTGTAAACAAGTCTAAGTATCTTGAAGGCCGATGTAACAGGTCTCAAACATGTTTTGCAGGCATATTGCAGTGTCCTGTTTATGTATTTTTTGTCAGTCGAGGAGCTGTGCTGGCCTAACACTCTGTACAATATGTACAATAAGCACCCTGTCACCACCTAGTTGTCATTAAGGGCAGTAAGACAGTAGTTTGATGAAGCGCCGAAATATTTACTCTTTGCTTGGGTGAGAGTGGAAGTTAAAAGCAGCTTTGTCGTAAGTTGAAAGGTACAGTAGGTTAGGGCTAGAGAAGGATGTCACCTGTTGTGTTCCACAGCAGTATGGCCTGATACTCTCTGTGAGGGCCTGTCTTAGGTCAAAACATTACCATGAATTTTGGGCATCCAGAGAAATACATTTTCTGTGTATTGATGAACACACAAACTTAGTTACATTTTGTTGCGGAATTGGCCGAACTTTTGTCGTGCAAATTTGGAATTAGTTACTAGTAACACTTGTTATGAGGGATGGACAATATCTTGACTACACTCAATGCATTGTGGGTTTTTCTTTGTGGGATGTAAAAACTTCCTATATCGTGAACATCAGGTATAACTTGTAAATTTCCCGTTGGGATGAATAAATATCTATCTATCTTTATCTATCTACACGTTGTCACTTAAATTTTGAAGCCTGCTGACACTTTGGTCTTTCTCTTCTCTCCTTCTCACAGATTCACAGAGTCTGGGAGCACTCGTTTTTGAAACATTACATCGACCACCGCAGGACCACTCCTTAATAGGATGCCACTATTGAATCGCCTTGGTTTAAAATAAATGCACCCTTCATGCTACGCTCATGAACTGTGAAAACTGAAGGCACAAACTCAGCAAATAGATCAGGTAAGGTTGTAGTTTTATCCATGAACATGTAGAACAAACAGGAGAGCTACAACTGCCAAAAGGCTACTAGCAACTTTTAAAGTTATATATTATTTTTGTGTTGCTCAGTGCCTGAGTCCCTGTTTTGATGCAATCATCCATCCATTATCTATAACAGCTTATCCTGTTCGGGTTCACGGGGGGACAAATCCTATCCCAGCTTTCATTAGGTGAGAGCCAGGATACACCTATGACAAGCATTCATACTCCCAATCCAGCCCGTTCTCATTTCTGAGGCGTCCAGTCCCTTGGGCGTTTCATGCTGATGCTTAGGGTACATGTTTGCGTCTGTGATCAACGCTCTGAGCTTACAGTTTAGTGAAATTGGAAATCCTGACACTTCAATATTTGACGCCCAAAGCAATGATGTAGAATGTTATGTGAAAAAGTCTCATAGGGATGTGGACGGGGTGGTGGATGGTACAACATGATACAGGACTTTTCCATAGGAAAATGGGTTTCGACTATAGTGCGAGGTGTCATGCGCCTTCATGATGCTCCTAGCTGTAAGGCGCCAGTGCTAACCACACCATCACTGTGCTGCCCTTGAATCAATTAACAATCAATTAATTAGTGAAAAGTTGCAAGTTCCAAGAAGGAAAAAAAAAAAAAAAATCAAATACGATTAAATGTATTTTTTCTCAAGCATATAATTCAAATTTCACCTGTCCAAGTGATAATTTCATGTCTGTGGTTTCACAGGTATCCTTGGGCACTAATAGTAGCAGCTGTCCACTACAATTTCCCCATGGGTATTAATCAAATATAGGAACGAATTTCTAAAAATGCTCTTTTGCTTTAGCTCTATTGTCAACATATAGAGTTATATCAAAAAGTATGTGAACCCTTTGGAATTGTAATGCTGTGTGTTCTTCCCAAACAATTTGACCTTTTCATCAGTCCACACATTTCCCCAGTAGTGTTGTGGGGTGTTAAGGTGCCCTTTTCTAAAAACTGGAATGTTTAGGAGAGAACTTGCAGCACTACATATGCCATAAAAAGGGAGCCACATACCAACATGAAAACATCATCCCAAGCTATCCTAAAGGATAATGTCAGGGTGGCTGTCCACCACCTGAGGTGTAGTAGAAGCTGAGTAGTGCAGCAGGGCAATGGGACTAAATAATCCTCATTTTAGAGTCAGAGCCCAGACCTCAACCCAGTAGAGATGCTGTGGAATGACCTGAAGAAAGGCCTTCACACCAGACATCCTTATAATGGGGTTTAACTGAAACAGTTCTGTGAGGAAGACTGATGCACAATTCCTCCTGGACGTTATGCAGGTCTACTGCGCAGCTACAGGAAGCGCTTGTTTGAAGTTACTGCTGTCAAAGGAGGCTCAACTGGTTATAAAATCCAGTAGTTCACTTATTGGTGCATTCAATAAAGGCATGACAGCTTATAATTATTTGTCTTTATTAGCTTAAGCACATTGTGTTGTGTTGTATGAAGATCAGATCACACTTTATGACCAATCAGTACAAAAATCAGAGGATTCCAAATAGTTCACATCACTTCCTTTTGCCACTACAAACAGCACTGTTGTTCTTTGTAGAAGCAGTTTTCATAGAAACAACACCACCTGTGTTTAGTGTGAGGTTATCTGCTATGAACACACATTGTTGTGTGTAAAAACTAGTTTACTGCAAAGTACACAACGACTTTCAACAGCTGGCTTCAGTGCTTGGTCGCTCATGAGTTTAGTTGTTGTAGTGAGTGTAGTTAATATCGTTAACTGCGATCGTATTTGCTTTAGACCAGTGGTTGCTCCAGCACTGAAGCCACGCAGGGCTGTGAGGGTGTGATGCTCAGGCCGGCGGCAGCACACAGCGGAGGCCTTTCCTGCTTTACACAGAGCATAGAGTAGAACCTGAGCAGCTACATTCTCGTTATTCTGTAGTTGCAGCCTGCTGGTCTGTAGCTACATAGGCATTTGGGCGAGCAACCGGGAGTAGTGCAGTGTGAATGGTAACACCCAGGACAAATTGCATGGAGAGAGAAGAGGGGCCTGTCCCCCGCTGAACCACGGTGGCATCACAAGGGCGGAAAATGACAATTCCTTGAAAAGGTCATACAAGACGCCTGCACTGTGATACGAGCTTACAGCCAATCTGACAATCTTAATTCAAATCATGACATTCCCCCAAAAAGTAGAACGTTTTCATCTCTCCATGTCAGAGCAGCAGTCTGACCTTTAGCATGTAAGAACTTCACTGAGTTTTAACAAATGCTAATCAGAGCCCTTCATTAACAGGTCTCTCGCACATTCCACGGCATGCCCTATTTGCAATTTATGCATTTCACACTGAGATTCAAAAGAGTAATAGGATTTCTCGTATATTCTACTAATACAGCCATATGTTCTCTGAATCGAGCCATCCAAAATGACAGATTGACTTCAATATGACTAAGGACTCCTGATAAAAAGGAGAAATGCCCTTTTGTGAGATTCTGTAAGATTTAATATTGTGTGTTTTAAAGAAGCTAGTAATCTGAGATTATTCAAGCTAGTAGGAGCTGTTTATATCCTCACATGAGGCATGTTTGTCCCTCCTAAAGTGGAAAAGAGTATTTGACAATGAATTTCATGCTTCAACCAGCCACAACCCAGATGGCCAGTGTCCCCCCCCCACCTTAATACCACTGCAGATGAAATGTCATGGAATATTCACCTGCAGAGTTACAGACCATACATCTGTGCATAGGTTTTTTCATACATACTTACTTGATTTTTCTTTGTAATCCAGTCGGATGATATCATGGTTTGTATAATTTTATAGGCACACTAAACAATTGAACATCCATGACACACTGTGATCTCCGCTGCGGATTTCACACTTAATTCACTTTATGTTTTTAGTTGGTTTTGCAAAGAGGAATGTCAAGGGGTTTTCCTTTCACGAGGCTGCTTTTACAGACACCAGTGCTTAAATTTTGGCAGTTTGTCACATCCAACCTTTTGTGGCCCTGCCATTACTCGCCATTGTTAGGTGACTCCCCCTGAAGAGGTTCGGTCTGGCTAAAGGGTTGAAATTGTGGTACGATGGAAAAGTGGTCCATAAAGTGCCAGTAAGTAGTAGATTACCTGCATGCGACAGCTCTACAGTACTTGTCCAAAATGGGGAGAGGAAAGTCAGAAATCTTAGAAGACAAACAGAATGTTGCTCAACGGAAAAAATAGATCACACTGAAAATGTTGTATTATCCTGATGTTTTCCAGGAATCTGCAATTCCCACATTTTTTAATTGGGAATTCTCTTCTCTTTATGTGGAAATGTAAACTATACTGCACTTCTCTTGATGTTTCCCCCTCTTTTTCCAAAGGTTACAACACAGAGCATCATCCTGTATGTCCCACCAACTTTTTTGTCAACAACATCAAACATTAATATTCAACATTTGGGAAGACATTACTTGCTGTTACTTTTGTATTTTGCTCTGAAAATGGAAGGTAGCAAGAAATAATACCCACCCAGACAGAACGCTTGTTTATTTGCTAATTGCGGAAATAGATATTCAGATGTTCAAATTATCTGCATTTTCTGAACACTCAGTGCTGTGTTATGATCTAGCTGTGATGGTGGCATATGATCAGACTGTCAACAGCAACACAGCAAAATGTAGTTCTGTTAACATTAAATTAACCAGTTATTCTTATAACGCCATGGAGTCACTGATGTACTATTGAACAGAATTACAGAGTGCTGCAGGAAGTTCTCAAATCACACTTGGAAACATTGTCTTAAAATGAGTGATATTGAAAACTATCTTTGGTGCCTCCCACACAGATTGCAACAATCCAAGTCTAAGCCCCTGGAGAACAGTAATATAGGGGCTTCTATCAAAACAGTATAACAAATGAAAACTTGAATCTGTTACAACTTTTCAATCTAACACGGCCCTGTTAAAAAATATATGTATCTTATACTGTTTCAAATTATTTTGTCTATCCCATTTAAACACAGGAAGGCAGCTGCATAGTAGAAGAGGACCTTTGAGTGTAATGCAGTGCAAAACATCTCAGTGCAAAAACATGTAATTCACTTAACAGCTTTTTGACAGTTGCAACAGAAATGCAGGCTGAATAAATATGGCAGGAGAGCTGTTTTTATTGCATCAGATTGAGTTTCTGTCCCTCGTATGATGGACAATAAGTGTATAAACTAATGATTTTTAATTTCAGTTTGACTGCTGCTTTTAACACACGTGGTTTTGCATTTATCCTGTTCTTTGTATTAGAGCTGCAGTGTCACTTAGAGTTTGGATGCCCCTGTGCATCACTGCTCTGTATGCACCTTTATGCATTTATAATCACCGGTTGAACCAAAATTTACAGTTAAGGTCCTCATGCACAAGATTTACAACATGTGCTGTCATCCAAAAGTGCAGGTTCAAAATATTCATAGAAACAGCCACAATCCATTCACCAGTGTGCTCTGATCTGTGTTCTATGAAACGATCCCAAGCTCTCGATGAAATCCAAACACGGCCAGCAACACCAGCAGGCTACTGTGTGGACCAGAGGAGATAGGGCAGCAAAGCCCTCCTCACAGCTGGGTGCCCAGATTAATAGGCTAGATAGACATAGTGTATGTGTTTACTCATCACTTTGATTGTGACTGTCTGGGACAAAGGCTTTATTTGAACAGGCCAGAGCAGTAGATGACTATATGAGAAGCATTATACTGAGGGGCCAAGGTTCCAGCATAATGACGTTCACTCATTTCCATTATAAGACATATGGTGAGCTCATACCTCTCATCAGCCTGAACCACCTCTGCCTCTGAATATTTAAATCTACTTACAATATCATACACAATTCCCCATTCTCCTCCAAAAACTATTCCACCACTTCAGAGAAGGCCTCTAATATATGAAATGTTGCTGTGTCAGTTGGTGAGAGTTCAGGTTTTACAAGGAGCAGCACAGGATGTGACCCAGAGCTGTGCATATCTTCTGTCTCATTGTAAAATTTCTCTTGCCGAGGTTAATGAGCTTGACACCAGGTGCCCTCAGCCTGCTCAACAGACAGTTACCTTGCTCTCCATCCTCTTTTTCTCCCTGCATGCCGTCAACCTGCAGCCCAACATCTCTACGGCTGGAAACAGCAGTTTCACTTAGCATGTGCAGCCAGGGAAAAGTTATGAGCGGGCGGGTGGTCACCTGTGCTTTTCAAGGCTGTTCAGCAAGGTCATACACTCGATAGTGAGCCGCACCTGCTTGGTTTGTCAGTCAGAGCCTCAGAGGGATCAATGATCCCCTCTCTTTCTCATTTATAGGCTCTGACAAACTGATCCATGCCATTTCTCTTTCATTTAAGGTGCTGGCTAATAACTAATTTAACACTGTGCTGTGTATTTTATTTTTTTTTTACGAATACAAATTATTTAATGATGAGCAGACTGAGGCCAATTCAAAGACCAATTTTTAAATCTCTGGCCTGTGTATTTTTAAATGAACATGATAGTAGCATTAACGGCTGAATATGCAGCCAGCCTTTTCTCACATTGAGTCTTAAGTGAAAGTGCCTTAAATGAAATGGCTACAGAAATCAATACAAGTGGCATCCATGGAAGAGCACATATCTTCAGCAGCCTGTACTCTAATGCATCACTCGCCACATGCTCTCTGCTTGTGTCTAAAAGCACTTAATGTGCAATAAGAAGCCGTGCACCTCAGATGTTGCCAAATACTGGAGATTGGCTAGGTCCTGAAGAAGCTTAAAAGTTTGGTCTAATGCTACATTAATGGATTATGTAGCCCCACCTCTATGAAAAAGTGAAACTTATCATGCAGAGCAGCGCTGTCAAAAGACACTTAATGGAAACTGCCACGCAACAAATTCAGATCTGACATTCAGCTTTTATGTGATGTCACTAAAACATTTCCCCCAAATATATTATAATCAGGTATATTGGTGATGTAAATTGCTTTTAGTTTGAACATTCACTTCACAGTAATTCATTCCAGTGCATTTTGCATGTTGTCTGGATAGTAATAATGTGGTGGAGTGGTTATATTAATATATTTAAAATCACATCAAATAAAATTTATTTCAGAGAGAGGCAGAGGGAATGATTGGGCTTCTCAGAATCTAAGCTTTCTGGTGTGGATGGAGATGGAGGTGTGAGCTGACCACTGCAGGTCATTTCCGCAAAACAATTTGATACACATGTCTTACTTGCTGGGGGATTGTATGTTTTCTTCCTCTCATACACGTAGTTCCTGTCTTGGTCTGTATCCCTCGTCTTCCTTCTATTGGCGGCTTTATCCAACACATATACTCACACACTGATTTGTAAGAGCAAAATAGTGAATCTGCAGCGCCAGCGAGCGAGGCTGCGGAGGACTGCATGAAAAGAACTCATTAAAAGTATGACTCATACACGCAGATGCTCCAGCTTGCAGAGAGTTGAGATAATTTGTGAGTAAATCCAAGGCTGTTGTCCAACAACATATTTCTAATTGCCCCTCCACACACACACACACACACACAGACTGCACGTGCACATTTACGTGTACATGCACGCTCACTCTGTGACACATAAGATCTTCACTCATACAGTGAGAGTCAAAACTGAAAAATAGATGAGATCTTTCTCACTCAAATGGCTGTAGGTTCCTTAAGTGCTGTCAGAGTACGGATGAGGCCAACATGTATTATGGAAGACAGTGCCATGCTATGCACCTCCGCTCCCACCTGGTCTTTGGCACAAAACTGTCTAATGGAGTTGAAGACATGGTGATTTCTGTAGCAACCTAAGGCTCCATAATAATACCTAAATTTGGAAGCTAATTAAACTCAGAGGTATATCACAGGCTTAAGTCTGCTCTGCACAGTCTGGAGCTGCTAATTCCTTACATGTGCAGTGCTGAGGAGCATTTATGGGAGTTTACCAGATTAGCCCCAGACACAGGATCTTTAAAGGAAACCGCTTGTTCTCTTCAGATTGGAGATCTGTCCTCCCTCCACAGCAGTGTGGGGAAGAGGCTAATAAAGCCCTATTGTATGCTTATGTGTCTGGTTTGACTGGAGAGCTAAAAATTGAACCAACTGCACAAGAGAAAGCCCCTTTTTACTGAAGTGTAAAACAGGACATGTGTGGTATTCGTTTAATGCAAATCCATGCCTTTCCAATCAAACTTGCGGCGTACTTCCTTCCGGAAAGGCGCACTTATAGTGGAAGAAGCTTATGGTCTATGGTGGCAGATACATATCTTTGTAGATCAACCAAAAGCTACTGTACCGTATCAGACATTTTGAAATTAAACTTATCTGAAACTTGTTATAACTGATTAGATGGCAAAGATCACTAACTTATGAAGGCTAAACTTGAACACGAGGACAGATGAACAGTATTTGGTTCTTTCCAACAAACGTGTTTAATAACTAAGTTGCAACTTGCTGGTTTTGTGGGATCTAGACATGTCCTGATAAGACCAAGGTCATCTGTTAGGAGTGCCTGCATAGGAAATCAGTGCAAGCTCCCAGCAGACTCAGCAGGAAGGCTGGAGAGATGAGTTAATAGTCACTGTTCTGGTTTTAAAGTCTGTCTGCAGTCCTAGTTGAGTTCTTCATTCTCTGTCCATAGCTGGCACATAGAGTGCGACTAAGAAAGAGACACAGGAGGACAGGAAAAAAGAGACAGAATTGATAGTGAAAGAGAGACATAACAACAGAGAATAAGGTTCACATGGCCTGCCATCCATCCGTTTCGCTTAATCATTTTCGGAATCATGTCCCTTCCATGAAGCACAAGTTTCACTTTTTTTCACACACCAGAAATTCAAATTACCCAGAGTACTGCAGACTGGATCCACAGTCGACTACGTTAGTTAACTGAATTTCCCCATGTGCCATTTTGGGTGGGCACAAGGAGCTGTCTCACCTACAGTTTGTGTCAGTCACAGCTGGCAATGACGAATTATTAAGGTGGATTTGACATGAAATGTTGGACGTAGTCACCCTCTACCTTTTCTCCACCCATTAGTCTCTGAGAGGGGTACTTGACAGGGAGTGCCATCAGCCGGCATCAGCTCAGGCAGAACAGTTCTCTCCTCCCCCGCAGATGCACCTTGGGCCTGCAGTGGTCTCCTCCTCTTCTTTGTTCAGTGCATCTGTTCAGCGTCAGATGACAGCACTGATTAGCCTCACACAGGGTCTTAATAAGACAACCAGAGTACAGAAAGGCAGCACGAGGCGAATGCAGACTCACAAACACACCAGATCACCCTCCTGTAATGACTATATGTCCAGACTTTACGCTTAGCCTTACCCCTTAACCTAACTAGGAGTCTGTCCTTAACCCTAATTAGGTCTGGAAAATATCCCTCACTGTTGGTGATTTGTCCAGATTTCCAAGCCTTAACAAAGATCTGTTATACATCCTGAAGTCCACACTGCATGGACCTAGACTCACTTACTTTAATTTCCTTTATCACATCTATAACTTTCTCTTAATGCCAACCTCAGGATAATCAAGTGTACTTCAGGATGAATTCAGTGCTTTAAATCACACTGCTTTAAATGTTTCTCTGCTTCATCCTCTCTTTGCAGCTGTGTTTGCCGGAATTGCAAAGAACAGGAAATTATGTTGTTAGGCTTAAATTCTAACAGGGTAGTTCTGTGGAAACTTTTTTAACAATAAAGTGGTTTTTTTTTTATAACAAAAATGGAACAGTTATATTTTCCTGTCAAATTAAAGGGTAGACCAAGCACAAGACAGCTCCAGATATTCATACGCTGTTCTATAACATGCGCTTTTGGCTTGCAAATTATACCTCTCACTTTATTCACATACTCTTTTATTTCAGCTTGTGAGTTTAGTGGCACAAAAATGCCTCAAAAATGAACAACTAAATGTAGTTTTTCCCAAACTTTAAATCCTTGTTTGGTTGATTTATTAAATCAAAATGAAACACTCCATCTGATATGCACGTGTTAGAGCAGGAAAGAGGAAAAAAAACATTTAGTTGGTTTGTTTCCAGTCAGATGTGCATGAAGTTGCGAGTGGGTGTGCAGCCTCAGCTCTCTGTAGGGCTGTGTTCCTGCAGGGTGAACTTCTCCCACTCGTCTTCACCGTCTTCCCCACTGCCTCCTGGCGGATGCTCCTCACTCTGATATGTGTGTCCCAGCCCACCTGTTCAGGCCTCATTACTGTCAGGCCTGTGTTAATAAATATCCAGGTGTAGAGCGCTCCTCGGTGCCTGTACTTCATCACTGAGGAGCTCAGTCTGCTGGGCGCCCCCTCCTCTCCTGCAGCAAGGCTGACAGGAACCATGATTACACTGTAAGCACTGTAGTTATTCACCTTCTGCCCAAACTCCGACACTGCACTCCATCTTGCACACCAGCACCGGGACACACACGCATACCCTACTCATGCACATGTACACACATCTATACAGTAACACACACACACTGACAAACAAATACTTACACATATTTGCTCTTTCATTGCCATTATTTTTCTGAGTGTGTGTGCGTGTGTGTGCGGACAACATGGGCGATATGAACATCCCTGCAGCAATATTGGTGATGGCTCCCCCACTAAATCATCATTGTAGTGCATTTCCACATCCCTAAGTAATTAATTATGCATAAACAAAAAAAAAACATGTTTTTAAACATAACTAAATTATGTTTAATGTAAACAAATGTAAACAAATTCTTGTTTTTTATGAGACACTTTCGGCAGAATCACAATTTGACATGAACATCCACACACCATAAGGCTGAAAAAAATCATAGTTATTCTCTCTCTCTCTCTGCCAAACTCAGCCAATACAAATTTGGTTTATATATTTTGTTTTCAGCCTTTTGCTTTTGCAGTGTAGTTATTTATTTATGACCAAGTCTTAAACATCTTATTTTAAACAAGTGAAATATCTGCAAGATTTCTGTAAAGTTGGTATTGTGCAATTATAATTTTCTTTAATACATTCATTTGGATCATTTGTATTATGACTTTTTAAATTTAAATAGACCAAATAGGACTTAGTTTATGTAGTATATTCAAGCAGTTCTTGGTCCTTGTTTGACCTACTTTCATTAGAACAATGACAAAAATGTTTGTTAACATCCTTAAACCTGCTTAAAATTGAATCCTTTTTAGATCAAGTCTTAGTTTCAAGGTCTTTTATCGTGGCTGAATAAGAAACAGTGTCACGTTAGCGTAAATGCGAATGTAGCATGTAGAGCATCCTTACATATCACAGACTCAAACGCGGCATTTTCTGTTTTTTTTTGTCCAGTCTCACTAGCTGGGTAATTTGTTCATGTAAAGTTTGGCAAATTCTGAAACCCAATTAGGTGAATTTGTCAAGTCCTAAGTCCATGTTTAGTTTTAATTATATTTTAGTTTTGTCTCAGTAAGAAGAAAACCATAAATATTGAGTTTAGTCAATAAAACCACACGGACAGGTTGTTTCTTCAGTAGTTTAGTTTTAATCAGAACTAACAATGAGCACTTCTGTCAAACATCACCAAACCGCTCTGAGATAAAATTTAATTTGTCAAGTGCAAGTCCTTCGGGGTTAGTTCAGGACATGTCAGGATAACACCAGACTTCAATTGTAGAATTGTACCATAACAACATGTGTTAGTGTTCAATATTAAAAATATGAGAGACTGTCACTACTCTGCTCATCTAGTTGAGTTTGTTTTCCAAGTGTGATTTTATTTTTATAAACATTTTTCTTAACATTTTTCAAATAAAGTCCAATATCAGGCCTGTTTCCCATTCACAGTGAACAAGACAGAGAACAGCCTCTTTTTTGTGCCTCGTGTTTGTTTAAATCCCAAATTCAAACAGTAAAGTAAACTCCTTGGTCATAAAGGTCATTTAAACACTGCAGAGCAAAAATAGCTAGAGACAATCTTGGTCATGTTTCGTCAAGACTGCTGTATCTTTAAACACAGGCCCTTTCCTCATTGCATGTGTGTGAGGTCAGTGTGAATGGGTGAGTGGGTCCGGCCTGTGTGAGGGCTCTCGTCTCAGCAGCTCCAAGCAGCCGGGGCGGAGATGGCGGTGGCCAGGGGACTGACAGGGAGGACACAACCACTTGACTCTTGAGAAGCAATCAGACACTAAGGGGTTTAATGCACTGCCTTGGGTCTGAGCCACAGCAATTGGGTTTGATAGCCGTGTCATTATGAGAGGAGGGCGTCTAGAGGCCGGGGATTAGAGGAGAAGTGGGGGGACGTAGAGGCGGGAAAGAGAAGAGGAGGAGAGCGGGCAGTGGGAATCTCTGCTTCTGCCGCTTTGGACCTAGGGTTTTCTGACCTTCTCGACTCTGTCATCAGCACACTCCCACTGCTCACTGATTTCTCTTTACATGAGTGGCACAGAGAGCAAACCTTGAGGAGGCAACACTGGAGGTCACCCCCACATTGTGTTTCTCAGCTTGTTTTACACCAGATGTTTTAATTTGTTGCCATGCACACAATAAGGGTTTTATTTCTCCAACAACAGCTAATTAAGAGGATATGATACTGGTGACATAGTCTAGAGCATTTTCTCCCTTTGGTTTTCTCCTTGTCTTCCACCTCCTCTCTTTAGCCTCTGTAATCAGTGTAAAAGGGAAACAATCTCAGCACAAATCTGACAAAATCCCTGAAAATGACTGCATAGAAATTTCTGCATCGAAATCTGACACTTAACTGTAGTACTGCTTAATGATTTATTTTGCTTGACTCAGGGCTGAAGAATACGCAACTTTCTCCTTTCTGTTTACTTCCAGAAACATGAAGTTCATACTGTTGAGTGAGAACTCATGGTGCAGGCTATGCTCATGTGTCTGTGAGAGAGAAAGATGTGGAGACCGAGAGTGAAGGAAGTCAACCTGTGATGGATGCGATGGCAGATGCTTGGGTAAGAGTTGTCATCAGCGTTCCCCGAGCCTTATGGAAGAGAGCCAGGCACACAGCTTTGATTGGGCCTACTGTGGCTGTGCTGTTTGCCACAGCACAGCTTTGATTAGTGCCTCCATGAAAATGTATGCCCTATGCTCAAAGAAAACTGGGGGAGTAACTACCTGTCAGGAAATTCACAAACAAGGCTACTTAGAGCACAGGGAACTGTATATTTTAAAGTCTAATATTCCCCGCCATTTCGTTTCATTTCATTGTGGGGGGCTTGCCAAATCCCTGCTGGTACCCCACCCCACTGCACCCTTGCAAAAGGTCCCCAGATAAGGAGGAGGTGCACTGCTATATCCCCAAAAAAGAGGTGTGGGAGAAAGCGCTCTCTCAGCCACACAACAAAGGCTTTGTGCCAGATGCTGTGAATACCAAAAACCCCAGCAACACAAACACAAAATATATAAATTAATCAGAGTGCAGGTAAATAAATAAATAATGTATATGAGGAGCTAATTAAATGTGTTTATTCCTGTTATCATATGCTGCCCTCATTTCCACCACTTGAAGTCATGAATCATTAAGTGGCTGCTAAATTGGTCTCTGGGGCCGTCCTAGTGGCAGGGGGCGGTCAGATCCTGTCTGGCAGAAGGCAGGTGTGCAGCGGACGGACGGATGGCCTGTGCTCCTGTAGTCCTCGGACAGCGGCGCCTGACAGAGGGGAAGCAGGCATCATGCTGGGAGGTGAGTGGCCGGAGGAGAGCCTGTAGCAGAGCGGCTGACAGGACCGCCCGTCACCAGGCCGGCTCGCTTTGATTAATGAGGGCATTTGAAAGACAATTAGTGGGAGCAGATTTGCCTTCAACTACCTTATCAATCAGAACTCTTTTAATTCAATGTGTAGCACCCTCTGCAACAAAATGAGTGTGTAAGCAATGTGCATCAGGGCAGGACCAGCCTGCCAGTCAACAGGAGGGCCAGTCTATAAAATACAAACACCATTTCTCCTCAGACTTCCCACATTTTATATAGAGACTAGTTGCTGGTGAAATAAAATTAGTAAAAATGTATGAATGTTTTTTGGCTTAATGCGTGCTGTACAGCTCTTACTATTATTTTTATCTTATATAAAAGAAATTACTGTGTGAATTTAATACAAACTCCATTACCAGAAAAGTTGAGACAGATATTGAACCTGAGAAAGTATTTCTTAAATATACCTGCTCATTGTGAATTGGATGTCAGCAACAACAGAGGGACCTTCAAACGCTGAACCTTGCCCAGTCCTTACTTCTGAACGATTCTCTGAGATGCTCTTATTAACTTTTAACTTTTCTCACTCTTTCAACATCAAAGATGTTGTCATTGTATTGTTTACAATCAAAAATCTGATACTATTTGCAAATCCTTCTTATTGTATTTAAAATTTACGTGATGTCCCAACTTTTCTGGAAATAGATTTGTGTTTTTGTACGTCTTCGATAAATATGAATGTGAGAGATGTTAACATGCATATTGAACGTGAGCGGCAAAGCCTTCGTTCACTTGATGCGTGTGTGTGTGAGGAGTTCAGGGACCACACAGATCTTCAGGTGCAGTTGTGTGAATTGGACTTTGAACACTGCCACACATTGCCCACAAAAATAACTTGTGGAACTGAATAAGTAGGTACAGTACTTTTAGCTGAAAATCCCATAATACTGCGACAACATAGTAAAATACACTGATCTTATCTACAGCTGTGATGACACAAAATAATGAACATTAGTCTCAAATCTCAATTAATTTCTCACTCAAACCAACTATTAGCTTTCTTTAACATGGGGAGTAGTTAATGAGTTAAGGGGGAAGTGATTTGGATGCAGCCAGCAATCGCATTCAGTATTAAAAAGCTCTGTTTTCAGGGTTTGACTACAGAGCTTTAACACTTGAATGTAAAAACATTATTTTGATGCATTTGCTAAAACGGCTTATGTTCTTTTTCTTGTGATAATGGTCTCATTTCATCTCTAGATTATGTTATAAATGCTTTACGACAGTACAGTTCAGTTAAACAACTGCCACCAGTAGGCTGAGAGCACCAGCATATCGAGAAGTAGCGATGGGGGAGTAAAGGCAGTGCCAAATTTTAGCAGTGTAACTGCCTAATACCAACAACCAGGTTTCCAGCTTGGTTGTCCTGCTTTAATGTTAGACTTTCTGAACAACTACAGACACTTTGTGAATCAACTTATGCCCGTGAACAACACAGTGACCTGTAAACTGTAAACAGGTTCAGACAGTCCTAAGGAAAACCTAAGAAAAAGTGCTCCCCAGTTTACTTATGAAAGGCTTTATAGTGAATTTTTCTAGTTTGTAGTTAGAACTGACAACTGCAAAGGTCAATATTCAGGAGATATTTTTCCAAGTTCATGACAGCTCAGAAGAGTGCTCAACAAATATACATATTAAGCATTCACTTAAGTGCTGCAGCATTTGGTCGGGTTCTATATAGCCATCGTCTTGCACAATTGCACTTGTCAATCATTTGAACTCAAATAATTTGAACCACTGGAGAAATGATGTAGTGATGATGTGCCGGTGTGCTTAAAAGGCTGCAAGATGTGTTTTCACAAAGCTGGAAACAAGCAAGTGAGGAAGTGTCTCTATTGATCCCACTGCCTGTAAATAAAACAGGGGCAATGGGCAAAAAGAAACAAACAACTCTGGCAAGGAGAACATGGGGGGAAAAATCAATACCTTCCCTCACTGGTGGGTCTTCTCTAGTCAGACTATTCTCTGTGGGTTAGGCTGTCGGCAGGCAGTGAGGAGGGGAGCAAACAGTCGACATCCACTTGATTTCCAGAGTTTAGTACTTCCTACTGTACCACGTGAACTGCTGAACCCTAAAAAGTTACTGATCATCCAAACAGAATTCTTCATATGCAAAATATACAAAATTATTACTTACTTCATTTATTTTTAAAATCCATTCTTCAGGAGAATGTTTTAATATAAATACTGTCATTACTGACGTTATTGCAAAAAGGTGTCAGCAAAGAAATGCAGCACATAATGATAAACGAAATCACTCTTTTAAGTAAAGTGATTATGACCTCGTGAGTCCAAAATTCACACAACGCTTAGTTGTTGTTGTTGTTTTTTTTGTTTTTGTTTTTTGTATTTTTGGTCCTTTAGCTTCTAATTGCTCTGCTGTGTTCACCAACTAAAGCCTCTGTGTTTGTCTGCTGTTAGGTGTTAAGGGGCTAGTGCTCAGTTACATTTTCTGTTGGAAACACAGCTGATGAGAGTGTTGGGAGTAGCAGTAAGATTGCTAGCCAGGAAAGCAAACACTTTAAGAGTTGATATAAAGCTCCACAAAGCTGTGAGAAACAGCACAACTGTTTGATAAATCTCATTATATTGAGATTATAAGGAGCTTCCTCTGTCATTTGGTCAACATGTCAGATGGGATTCATCATCACACTAAATTTGTTCCAAACCACAAACACAAACACCATTGGTATAATAACAAGAATATGGCAGATGCTAGACCAGCAACAGAAACGTAACTTTCTTAGATTTGGAAAAGGTTTGTCAACATCTTCAAGTCAGAAATAATGATTAGAAATATATTGTGATGATTATGTATATCGACTGATATGAACTAAATGATACCGATAAGACTTTGGTCCATGCTGCCCAGTCCTAATTATAGGCACTGTAATTAGTAAAGGTAAATTGATTGGACAATGACTGTTTCATGTGTCTGAGTCTGGCGCAGGACATTTTGTCATTTGTCATCTCTATATATCTGTCACGTTTGCTCTCCGTCTTAATGCAAAAACTAAGAATTCATGTTTTAAATAAAAACAATTACAAACAAGCATTATTAAATGAATACAGGGCACTAAAGCATGCCATAGCTTGTGAACATATGCCATTTGTGGGAAACTGACATCATCTCGAGGGCAAACATATTTAACTGCTCCATTTCCTGTGGCCCGTATGATGTATTTGGCTCCAGTGTGGTTAAAACCAGGCCAGTTGTGGACACTCAGCTCTGCCTGCTTCCTGTCCTTGTTCCAGCTTAGCGGGAAATGAGGAATGCTGCCTGCCATCCTCCATTTCCCATTAGCTGTTTTATTTCACGGGAAATTTGCTTCCTGCTTGCTGTAATTGGTATGTAGGCACCTTCTGATGTGAGCATTAGGATTTTTAATACAATATTTTATGCAGGTGAGAATGCGCATATATTACCCTTTCAATAGCACCTTATTTGATTGTCATTCTCAATTATTTACCCAGACACTGTGTGAAACAAAGTTAAACGTGGCGGCTAATGTTATTAGCTAAATACAAGTGGGCATAACTTTGGTTCCAAAGCCTTACTGCACTGTAGTTATAATATCATCATCTGAAGATTTAAAAACATTAGCGTCCTTTTTGCCAGCTCACCAAGAATGGTGTTGCTTAAATCTCGGTATGAGCAGAACAATAGGGTACGAACTGTATCCTTGTCCCTTGTTGCGAGAGACACAATTCATGTGGCAACACTGGCCTAAATTCACAACAGCATTTGCAGCAACAACAAGGCCACATGTAGCCTGTTCTTTAAGAACATTTGTCCATGTAGCAAGAAAAGAGTTAATCTAACCTCCTGGTAATTAACTCCACCTTTGCCCTTTTAATTCATAGCTTTTCTAAGGATTTGGTTACTGCAAATTGGTAGTCAATTGTGTGTTTGGAATTCTAGACACATGCGATATTGAATAGTAAAATTGCACTTCTTTCTCCGGCAGAGGCCAGAACCGGGTGCCATAATGATATTCATTTTCAAACAGGAGAACATTCTAATGGGCAATTAAGATGATCAAGCCTGCCAAGATACACGTGAAGAACGGAGCGCTGGTGCCAGTGATTATGTGTCCTCCGCCCCAGCCTCCTTTCTGAGCTGGCCCGGGCTTTGTCTTATGTGTGTGCATTAAGTAGCAGGGAGGGAAAAAGCTCCAAAAGCACAATATAATTGAACTTTCCACATTATTTCTCACTAATATGTGCTGCCACTTGGTCTCATTAATGGAATGATGTGCTCTGCCATTCTGGAATGAACTCTTTGCCCGAGTAATTAAGGCTCCTAAAGTTTCTAGTCCTTTGTTTAAAGAATTCGTCCTTGTGCTCTCCATGCCCCATCAGCTGCCTAATTAGCAGGGCCTTTGTGTGATTAAAAATTCTCACAGAGATTCCGTTGGATATTTTCCTCTGTTAATGAGTGTTTGTGGACAGCTGGGAACGGCGCAGGCTCCCTCTTCGTTGGACCTCCTGTGCATTGGGCAGACCTCTGTCAGGGCCCGAGAGTGAGAGCTGTCATTTCCGTAATGGGGATGGAAATTGGTCAAAACCAACCAAGGCCCCCGCAGGAATGGAAATGCCTTGAAATATAAATGAGGATGAATATTCATATTTCTTCCACTTCAATAAAAAAAGTGCTGAGTATTAATATACACGTCTGTCAGTTAAAACAGCACCAGGAACTCAGTGTGCTATGTCTGCCCATTAACGCAGCCCTTGGCGTCATTTGCTATTATCCTCAGGTTCTTTTTCTCCCCAAAGTTGGGGTCACCCTCTCCACTGAGAATTGCACATTGGAGGCTTTCCTTTTGTTACACTTCTCCCACTTAGTGAGTATGTCAGAGAGAGCGAGAAGGCCCTAAAAGAGCCAGAAAGACATTTAATGAAGCCCACTCGGAAGTAAGGTAAGCAGGGGTCAAATCTAAATGAATCGAACAAGCCTGCTATGCGTGCAGCTGGAGGACAGCAGAAATCCAGAGGGAGAAAAGAAACGACGTTGGGAGGACAAGGCCTGGAGAAGAAGTAGTCCACATTGGTTTAGTTGGCTGGGACAAATGCCCTTCAGCCTCGCAGCCAATTCCTTGCTTCAGCTGTTGTATTCATTTGTCTCCGGCTGCAAAGCAGTGACAAAGAAAAAATGTTAATGCTCTTGTTCGTTCCATATTTCTTATCCACAATTTATTAATGAGCTGATTCTTTTTCGCATTGAAAATCTACTCTGTGTCCAGTGCTGAAACAAACACTGCCCCGCTATGAGGAGAGGCAACACCCCTTCAAAAGCTGGATGTGTGAGCCTTGCTTTGGTGAAGCTGAGAGAAAATCAGAGCAATGATACAGTTTGACTTAACACATGGGGAAAGTGTTGAACCAGTTTCATGGCGTGAGGAATCAAAGTCTTAAAAATACGGGCTGTAAATATTTCTATTTTAAAGATGGTTCACCGAAGAAGAAGACACCTATGATGTGGCCTGTTCAAGGGCATATTTATCTTTTTAAATAATCCATTCAGATTCTGAAAGAACAAACTGCACTGAAATCATAATTAACCTTTTTTCCTTAGGATTTACAGAATCATTGTGGATACACTGAAGGTTAAAGAGATTAGATTATCAAATAATAAATCAGCCAGTGATGATTTTCTATTTGCTGGTCTCACAGCGTGTATTTGTTGATGTTTGGACCTCGTCTCTTCGCCGTCTTATCATATACCATTTGCATGTTTTTTGATCTATAAAAAGTCTTTTGATGTGTTGACTCCCCTCTCAGCGTTAATAGATAGCCTGGTGTTTTTTTAAGGGTGTACCTGTAGACCTCCTCACAGAAACCATTCCACAGTTTAAAGTTAGGTCATATTTGGATGGAGATAAATTTCCTGGCTGCATGGCGCTCTGGGTAATTTGTTTGTTTTTAATTAAAATCTAATGTGGCTTTCCCAGGGCCTGGCAACTCTGCAGCTCTGCCCAGTGACTGGGGGATATTTAATAAGCTGCAGTGCTGAAAGTTGTTTCATTAGGTGTGAAAAGGGCTGATAACTCAATAGCCAACAGCCAAACATCCTCTCTGTGTCGGTTTCCTGCCTCTTTAATCTGTTTTTCATTCTGCCTGGCATGCTGTAGCAGTACAGGGTACTTCACAAAAAGGAAAATACATTCATCACCATCGGGCCTCCAACAAACCAGGGTGACAGAGCGAGCCAGCTAGTTTGGCTGAGAAAAGAGACGATTAGACTGCAGAGCACGACAGCTAAAGTACCTTATGTGAACTGGAAATTGCATGTGTGTTTATGCACACGTATAACTCTCTGCTTATCTGTAAATGCAGTTCTGAAAGTGTAATCACCAGTTGTTTCAGTCAGCAACACAAATTCCTCATATGGAAATCCTCAACAATATGTCCCATCTATTCTATCCATTTATTTTATCTTAATCTTTGTACACGCCCGTGAGTGTCAAGCCTCAGCATGTGCACACAGACCGTCGCTTCACTGATATGTGGCGATATCGATGACCGAAGGACTGGACCCTTCATGATCAGCCATATTGCTTTCCTAGAGTAGCTGATGAGGAAGCAGAAAAATGATTGAATTTCACTGCAACTAAATTATCACTAACCTCACAGCTAAAGATGGAAAAAGATATCATTTTAAAAAATCAAGACACAAGCAATTAAATACATTAAAAATTGTACAGAACTAATTAGTAAAAGGAGACAATTGATCAGCAGGTTAAAATAAGAATTGTTAACTCATAACAATACCATAATTCACAATTTCATTCAAATTATTCTCATTGTAGATTAAATATTTCCAAAACGTTTGTGAAAAACTCACACAAATGAACACATGGTGGAAATATGACATTATTGTCTGTTTTATATAATCTTTTTAATATTTTCCTTACTCAGGAAATACACAGGAAATGTGGGTTGATGACATTGTTTATCAAACAACTGGAGCAAAACCAATGTGCTGTAAACACAACACTTTGGTTATGTGACGTCCTGCATCCTGCATGCTCTATAAAGATATCACCCCTGACCTTAACCATAACAGAGTGTTTTCAGTAGATGAGAACATGTCTGACACTTACAATCTTCGGTTGTGTGCTACTGGGACAATATCTGGACATGATTCTCCAGTAATTTTGTAGATTTCATATAAAGAAATGACAGTGTGAGTTGTCCCATACATATAAACATGGAGTACTACTTTATCATTTTCAAAAGTGGCACCTTCTAGAGCTTAAACCTTCTTAAAGTCCTGGTCTCTGGTCTCTGACTAGACAACCAGATGCTAATACGTGTTGTTGTTGTTTTGAATAACTTTTGTAAATTGTGTGGTGAGAACTTGTTGATTATGTTTATTTGCTCAGAAACCTTCCCATTTGACCATCTCAGAATCCTATAAGACTCTGGGAATAATGAATCCACGTTGTTTCAGAGAGGAGTAGGACTACTCTGTGGAAGGCAAGTGATATCTCTGTTATTCAACACTTGGGACACAAATTATCGTGATGTGTTGTAATTTTTGTGTTGTAATCTATAACCACTTGAATGAATGCTGTGATATTGTTTTTGACATAAGTCTCCTCATCAGTGCTTGGTGTGATTATTTTGCTGTGTGTCCCATTGATAACTTCAACATTGCCCAATAAATCAGTGATTTGCATAAATCTTGCTTCATTGTTCAATAAATGTGGCCAAATACTGTCAGTTGTGATGGACCTAAACCTGCTGCACCTACCCTGTTAAAAAAAGAGGTAAATCTGCAGCGACCATGATTGGTTCACCACGTGTTCTTCTTGATGGAGCAATTGAATCCCACACAAGATCTGCCACAAAAGCTATTTTTGTTCAAACGGTTTATTTTAATGAGCTGCCTGTCATCAAGTGTTAGAAACATCCTACCTCCCCCTGAATAAGTGCATATCTCGCTGTCTGAGTGCCAACTACAAGGAACCAGTTAGGATACCTACCGTATGGAGCTCTCTTACGTGTATGGGGGATAGGAGTGATTTAGTTAATGGATAACTTTTCAATTTTTTAAATTAATCATATAGTACTCACACGGAATGTTTGCAAGTCTGAAACCTAGGTCAGTCTGTGCTCTGTGACCTCTGTTGTTTTCAAAAACTGATTAAATACTGAATATTCTGCCAGGCACTGTGTGACTTCTTTATTCCAAAACTTGTGAATAAAATGTTTTTTTAATATAAGACCCCAAAGTGATGTGAATCACCATAATGCCATCTGAGAATTGGCCCGTGCACAGTCCACAGACTGGTATACACATAGTGGCTACTCTTTATTTATTTTAATTTCTTTCTTTTTTTCAAACAAAAGTTTTGGAATGAAGAAGCTTGTCAACCATTAAAGTGATGCATCTGGCTATTTGTGTTTTTGTCATATTTGGACACACATCATACAGATAAACCAGCTGATCCAGGTTCAACCTGATAGACATCAACAGATTCAGTGTTAGTTTTAGCGCCTGTATGGACATTGATTTAGAAAACAATTATCCTAGTTGATGATTTCCTCTCACATCCAGTCCTAGAACGACCATTATAGGATCATTCTTAATTATTTAGGGCCAATTAGGAGTCATTTCCTACTCTGAAACACTTTATAAATACGGGCCCTTGTGGTTTTGGATAATGGGGAGTCCAATGTGAAGCAGTGTGAGACAGTAGGTTATTTCAACCACAAAACCAATCGTTTACATTTTTAAAGTTCACCTTTATTAATGTTTGTTTGTTTGTTTGTTTGTTTTTGACTTCACAAAGGCTTTGGCAATCTGCAAGAGCTGGGTGATTATTTTGATCTTGTTGTACCTTCAGTTTTGTCACTGCTGAGGGTTAGCAAATGATAGAGATGTGTATAAAAACCGTGCCGAGTGCAGACCTCTAATGAACTGACACGGCTGTTTCAAACACACCTGTGTACACAGTGATATCACTCCTTGTCTGCAGGGTTGCATGGCTGTGTTGAGGCAGTAATGTTCTGGGCATATCATTAAAGTGAAAATCCACCATAGAGCTATTTTCCTCTACCTGAAAAATGTGACAGGCCAAGTATCTCAGAGCCTTTTTTTCCAAACTGAATAGATAACACAGTCCCTAATTTGCTGCCAGAGATCTGTGGTATGGTTGAGTGTTCCCCCTCCCTCTCTTGCTTCTTCAGGGAGGACTTCTGAAGCTCTTACAGTAATAAGGCGACAAGTATGCCTTCACGTGTTGAACTACATCAAGCCCACTAATCTTTGTAGATTGAAGCCGCCCACTGATTTAGATTGTCATTATGTGTTTCATAAACGTTCCACTCTGAGGTTCTTTATTCAAAAAATCTGGGGAGGTGGAGGTAGAATAGATGGTATAAATGGTCCTTTCATTACCGTTCATGCCTCTGTATGGAGAGTTTAAGCAGGGCAATGTAGATGTGCTCGCTCAATGGCTCTGTTCCACCTGAGATGAAAGGCTATTTACATCCAGCGATGATGATGATGATGGCTGTGGGAGCCGCTGTTGTTTCCAGGCGACCGGGTTTCCCCGCTCGCCGTCATTTGACAGGCTTTAAGGAGCACGCTGGTTGAGCTCTGCAGACATTGTGGCCATCGCGCCTAATTGACCAGAGGGGCTGCACCTTAAAGAAAACCGAGGTATAACAAGTGAAGAAATGAACCCCTCCCTCTGCAGGTGGACGTGGCAGTGATGACAAATCACAGGTCACCAATTTATGTTTGTGAAGCCATGTAACTGTCTAACTTGAGATACAATGAGGTTGATATTTAAATGTGTAAACTGTAGAGAAGCTGGACCATAAGACTGACTATGAAACCAGAATGAAAGCTTTTTTTTGTCTTGTCTCGCACAGTCTTATTTCATGCAGCGTTGATAAGTTGATCACTGATAAGGTTATTCATTTCAATGAGTAAGCCAATTAAAAAGGCAGTTTTATCTAATTTGATAGTTAGACATAATTTGCAAGAGTTTAGAGTGAAAACTCTCCGTTAATAGTGTGGTTTAATTTAATTTTCCACTTTTTTTTTTTTGGAGTATTGGATTAAAAGGATTGAAACTTCTGTCTTCCATTTGCACAACTCTATTGGGCTATTTAATTAACAGTTTTTGCAGCTCAGACATGTGAATAAAGCAAAATCCCATATGCCAGAAAATAAATGAATAATTAGAATAAATGTATGCTTAAAGGCAATTAAAGCAGTAACTGCTTTAGCAGCTACATTAGTACCACTTGTCCTGAAAAGAGTGTGAAGAAATGTAAATGTGCAGGTGGGAAACGACCACACAGCAAAGTTGAAGTAAGGAAATGGAGCAACTGAAACAGACTATTTTTCATGAATAAGGTCACTTATCAGTGAATGTAATGTCACCAGGTTCTCTTCATCAATTCAATAACAGTGCAAAAGTGAAAAAATAGTTGGGTAATTTCTTTGTAATACACCCCTGGGCTTTTTATTATGACTTCATTTCCCGTTGTAATATTATAACGTCTCTATAATTGTAAAAGTGTAATAGACTCTAATATAATTTCATTTTGAACCCTGAATGGTCTATGCCATCTCTGCTCAATTTGAGTAGAATAATGATTTTTAATGTCCACACATGGCTTCCTGTGACCTTATTCAATCTCTGGGCTGATCAGGAAATATATTGATTCAATTACAGTCCTGATGACAAGCGAAGAGTGGAGAGGAGGGAAAAAAGGTCAGCATATATTTGAAAATGTAAATCTTAACAATGTCTTTTGGGTTTGCTGAAAAAAGCCATTATCAAATGCCATTTGGCTCCAGTGGCATGTGGCCCTCTGCCTTTTCCCCCACACCAACGGGAATAGTTAGAATATTTAGGATATCCATAGTGGATTTTTCCTTTGTCAGCGTCTGAGTTATAGTCAGAGCATGTGCTTCTATTTTGCTGTTTGCTATGACTGTGTGGAATATAATGGCTCCCATTATTTCTTTATAGCGTTACATGTGCACAACTGGCCTTTTGGAGACTTCCTAATGACCTTGAGGTAATGACTTTCCAGTGAGTTTGCATGTACCTCACAGTTCTTTTGCTGCAAATGCTGCTGTATAAGTAAATTAACTTGTCTGTACTCAAACACTGAACAAAGCTCTCAAATTCATTCCATCTCAAATTACATGCGCACCACACCGGGCTCGGCTAATTATTTGTTTGGTCATTAAAACCTCATTAAATTTAAATTGTTCATTTGCATACTACTGTGTGTTGCATCATAAATTATTAACTGAAGATAAATAAATGAATTCAATTAGGAAATAAGTAATTTAACATATGCACAAACAGAGATCTGGTGCTTGTCTTTCTTCTGACATTGAGGTTTTGCTTTGGAGAAAATACAGTCCTCCATTTCCTTTTCCAAACCAAATGAAGAGCTTACTCACAGAAAGGAAACCTTGTTAAAAGGGAGTGACTGTGCAAAAATGCGAATTCCGGAAAGCAGATTTGAGGTGGTCCTGATGAGTGTGGATCACAGCTGCACGGACAAGATGAACATACTGCTAAATAATTTCCTTCAGACAAAAGTGGAAAATATTTTTTCTCTTCTGTTTTACATTTCACTGATTAACGCCCCCACCCCCACCTCCTTCTCATGCTGACACTGTTTGGCTTTGATGAATTTAAATAAATTGACTTTTTCTCTTGGTGACACATATTTAAGCAATCCAGCCAAAGAAAGGCAATTTTCCTTAACCCAACTCATTACCTCACATCTGTAAGTGTTTTGTGGTTGGATCGTCGTGTCTCAGGGCTGGAATAATATTCCATCTCATTGCAAACAATTACTCTGCAACCCAGCTCTCATATTTTTACTCTGTGTAGGTTTCTTTTTCCTGACTACTGCAGTTGGTCTTGTTGTTCTTGTTGTTTCAGTTACTTTATATGCCCACTATTTTCCAGTTCCAGGGATTGGTAAATGTTCCCCTTTTTCAAATCACTTCATTAATTAAATGGGATTGGGAAAGGTTCTGAGCTAATGGATTAGACTGGGGCTGGCTGGTTCAGGCCTTTTACCAGAGGTCACATTTCATTTGCTGCCTATGTCAAGCCACCAGCAGCGAGGCCTCAGAGGCAATCTAATCAATGTCTGCGTGCCATAGCCCTTGAATGAATCCATTAAAGTTATGTGGATGCATCCTGCACAGAGAAAAAAAAAAGTCTCCTGATACCTTCGATAGAAATTAGCCATGAATTAGGCGAGAGGCTTGGCTCATTCTGGACGCCAGCCAAAGCAGAATTAATAGGCCATCCGAGCCCCTTGTGTGTTAAATCCCATTTGTTCATCCGTGGTTTATGAAAGCTCCTCCTCTGTTGCTTAGGACTGGCGTGAGACCTGCAAACACCCACCACAAACTTCACTCATTAAATAAAGTTCTGGGAGGAGACGTGGCAGGGAGGGCTGCAGATCGGGGAGCTGCAGTTTAAGCCCAGTGTTGTTGGTAGATGATGATTCTGAGGGTCGGACCGAGCTGGGGTTGTGATTGCATTTGGGGTTTGGATGGGCTTAGTCTGTGGCCAGGAATGGAGCTAAGAGGACTTTTGCAGGACACTGGGGGGAGGCTAGTCATGTGGGCCTCTTCAACACCAACTTTATCTCTGCAGTGTCCACTAATCCCACAAATTGATCCTCAGTGTTTCTGTGCTTAAGTGGAGGAAAAGCTCTGACCAAATCTCTTTGGAAAAGGATGTCTGAAATGCCTAAACCTATCAGAGGGAGCGGTTTCACCCCTGCAATGTTTCAAGCACTTTGTGGCGCACAATCATTATTTTGTGTACTGTATGCCTGAAAACACGAAGCCTTGTGTGAGATAATCGCTGGATGTATATGTTACTTAAAGAGTAACAGCTCTCTGCACGGCTGACTCATGAAGTCAAGAAGTCAGTTCTTAGAGTTGCTTAAAACATACTATGTGTTTCCATTAAATCAGCTGACATTGGACCTTTTCCTTATACGGAACTGACAGTAGTAAGAGAACTCTGTTAAAACTTCTATTGAGGACATCACTAATAACTAATAATGCAGCTTTTTTAACCCTATGTCCTGCAACTTACTGTGTGTTCAGACATGTAGCTACAAAAACAATCGAAAATGTTGTTTATGTAGTTTTGTGGCCTTTAAAATACAAAACGCCATTTCCCATTCACCCTATAAACTTCACAGCACCACAGAGGAGGGCAGACCCCTGGCGAATAACTGGGTAAACTTTCCACATGTTTGGACTAAGAGCAGGACAAAGCCACCTTAACGCTGCAGACGGATTTATACAGCAGAGATTACAGCAAGAACTGTGAGAGCGTTCTGGATTTTTCTGGAGGTGGACGAAACCATGTTACAATGAAGTACGTACACTATCAGCTGCCTGTGGAGTTTATTCGTATGGGAGCTGTTGTTTTTCATGCTCAGAACTGAATCAATAACTTTAAGATTTTTATACTCACAAATTTTTCAACTTCTGTTACTGCTGTTGAGTGTTGCTGTTACTAATGGAACAAAGTTTATCCAGGCTCTGTGTTTACAACCATCCCAACATTTTGTTGGAGCCCTAAGCAAAGGTGTCTGCTAAATAAATGAAATGTTTCTGGCTGTTCCTAACTTCTTACTCAAACTGTGATGATTCATTTGTGCTAAAGTTGTCTAAAGGGCAGTAAAAGCTTTTCAGAACCTAAACAAAGAGATGGAAGAATAAGGAATGAAATAAAAAGTGCTTCTCTGCTTTAATGGAAGCTGTCATTTTGTTACCCAGCTCACTACACGTTTAAGGCTGTTTCTGAAATTCCTCCCTATTCACTTATTCACTACTCCCTACATAATGTACACTAACCAGTTCACTTGTGAGCAGTCAGTTGGGATTTTGGACTCTCACCAATCGTTGTCACATTGTGTCATTACTAACAGATGTTCATTTTCTCATTTCTCATTGCTAATAGACGGTAGCGTACCTGCCGTCTGCTAGCAAATCTACATTTTTTGCTCCATTGTCAGAGTATTGAGTCACGATATAGGGGACAGGTCTACTACACTACTGCAAAATGGCAGATAGGTTAATTTAGGACATAGCACATGTTTTATTATCTGACGACGTCCCCTTGTGCATTGGATTTTATCAGAGTTAAAGGAATTGTTAGACACTTTCTGCACTTTATTTGCAGTGGAGCTCTTTGCAAGCAGGCAAGGCAGGCAACTGCTTGGGGCCCGAGGCCAGTAGGGCCCCCGATGGCTGACAAGGTCAAACTATGTACAGCACTAGCTGTGTGCAACGTTTGCAATGACACTACCAGTCGCAGACAAGTAGTGTATGATTCAGTGTAAACGTGCTAAATGCTGCCAGTTTAGCCATAGTTGTGGTGAAGAGACGGTTGAATAACTGAACTTCCGCTGGTATTTCCTTTGTTTACTTCGACATTTAACATAGCAGCGCTGCCTAGTGTATCCAGCTTTGCTGGAGCCAGAGTTGGGACACTAGAAGTCAACTTGTTAGCTTAGTTATCAGGCTGCAAATAATCAGCTAACTCAGACAATACTTTTCCTGTCATGAAAGCTGTGTCCGACTAACTGTCAAGTTATGAATGCTTAGAATGCAAGTTATATAATTTAGATGCAACGAAATTTGGACAAGTGTACTATAAATCACTGCGGTGTATTACTGCAAGTTATTGTGCTATGTGTGGTGTGGTGTGTATTTTATTGTATTTTCAATATCTTAAGCATAGTCGTTTTATGATGAATACAGTTTTGCCTTGGGCCCCAACTGACTCGAGGATCGGCACTGTTTATTTGCATTTGTTATCGGGGCCCCAAAAGAACATTTGGTTTAAATGTGAAACTGTTTATAATAAGAAGCCAAACGGGGTCATGTTAGACAAACTGCTGCATTTTCCACATCGGGCCAACAAGTCAGCTCCACTCTGCAGCAAAGGAACAGTGTTTAGTGCTGACCTACATCAACATGCTACACACCACATTAACACCTTTAAAAATACTCTTCTTTTTTTATTTTGAAACAAATAAGCAGGAAACATTAAATTCCACTGGCAAACAGGTATAGAAGACCTGTAATGTGAAGCCACAAGCAGAATGTTACAGGGTGTATTTAATGTTGAGGTAGTTTAATGTCTCACTTTATTATTACACATTAATTGACAGTCATACAGTACAAATATAGCAAATGGATGTTTAAAATCTTGGTGCAAAAGTTCCTCCTTTGGAGGCTGAACGTACTCTATGGAGAGACCAACTTTTCTTTGGAGATCTCGCTGCCTCAGTTGAGCGAGTGCATGCAACGAAAGCACGGACTCACCTTGACCAAAGCGGCGATAACCTCCAACTGAACCAACTAACCCAAATAACACATTGATGTGCGGCTCAGAGGGGGAGGCCTCAAACTGCTGCTGCACGGAGAAGTTTGCATACCGAAGCCACCGGAGGACCATTACAACTCAACCGTTCTTTTCACTGTGCCGATAAACAACAATTCCCAGAGTCCCAGAGTCCTCCATTGTCCGAATTTACATGAGCTTTGGGGGCTTCAGCGCATGTCAGTGATAGAGGTCAGTGCCATTATGGATTAACAAACACACGCAACACAGGGAGAATAATAATAAGAATTTCCCCCTAAATCTTAGTGTGTGAAGCACTGAAAAAGCCAAGTTTTACCAAACTCGAATTCACAAAGGTAAACATGCTGTATTCATACCCGCTGACGATGGAACATGCACTTACACAAAAAACGTGGCTTCTCCTGCCATCAGAGACACACTATATGTAAATGAGACCTAAAATGAATCTCATGCTTGCCCCCTTCCTCCGGTGCCAGAGTCACGCATCATTGTCAGCAGCCAGCAAAACAAGATGAAATAAAATTCTAAGCCGTCCTGGCAGTCAAGGACACCATTCCCTCACCGTAATAGCCTGTATCGCCTAGCCACTCCATGTGTAGCTTTTCTTCATTGCTCTGGGCTTTTATTCCTGGCAATAAGCTCTTTATCACTCCTCAACACAATTCATTTAAAACCACCGTCAAGAAGCAATCAAACCTTAAGTAAGAGGATTCAAAGTCAGTGTGTTATTGTTAAGCAAAGTAGCATTACTTCATTTCCATAATTCACCCGGACAGAGATGCCAAATAGGTAATAATAAAGAACAGTATGCAAGAAAATAAACAGTTAATATTTTTTTCTCATTTTGACTGCCCAAATTTAAATGCAATACTTTATCGGCCTCTGTTGTTTCCTCTTTTCTCCTTTCTTGCATTTGCCTCTTTCTCTGCCTCCAGAATGACATTATGTTTGGGTTAGTTGTCTTTCTGCCTCAGACACCTATGATTTAGCAATTCTTGACATATCCATTACACCTCACAGATTGGCTGTTCTCCTTTCTCTGTGTCTTGGAAACCTATAGAAATGACATGTACCCTTCCATTTTTTTCTCAGATGTCCTCGATTCACAGGTGGTGCATTTAGAAAGAAGTGGATTCTAATTTCAGGAGTGTTCCCTTACTATTAACTATAGCTACAGGAGGGACATCAATCTTGACAAGGTCTTTTTGAACCACATCTCAAAATGCAATACTATTGTGTATTTTTCACCTGCTTTCCACTGCCTGACCGTAAATGGGCGTTTTGACTGCTGGTTTTATGATTTACTTTCTGCATTATTTGTGTCTCTATAACAGTGTTTGGGAAATTGTGCACATGTCATTGTAATGTATCTTTTATATGTGAATTGCTTAGGTAGAATACCCCGAAATACAATCATTTTTATAACAGGGCCAGTAATAGATAGAATCAATGTCATGAACACCACAATCATCTTCATCATGTTTACTTTAAAGCAACTTCAGCTTTCACCTTCGGCTCCTCAGTCCTCTTTCAGTGATGTTTACTTGTGGATTGAATTTCATCCTCGTGTATTTGCAGGTCTATTGAATCTTGACTTTTTTTAAATTCTTGTCCATTAACATTAATTGATTCACAGTTCATCAGGCAGCAGCTGCATCAACCTATGAATGGATTTTAAAACCACAAGGCCAGAAGGTCAACATATGACCCCACAGAAATGAATCCATATTAATTACACTCCATTTTCCAGCACAAAGAAATTTGGCTTCTTTTGGATATTCTTGGCTTTTTAGAATTTAGATAGTTTGCATAGCAACATTAATTGTTGGGGTTTTTTTGTATATATTATCTCTTGAGGCATCAAAGCACCATTTTAACATGATAATTTATTATATTAAATTACCTTTAATAAGACTTCACTTCTCAAACACATCATGCAGAAACGTTATTAGTTTTTAGTCTTTATTAGTTTATTAAACACGGTTATAAGTGTGATGGTTTCATTCCATGTCCACTGTCCCCTCCCTCTTGTGCTTTCTATTTAATACACTAACTTCATCACCAGGGAGATTAAGGCTAATGCCTAAAGCAGCACAGCCCAAAATTGAAAAGAATTAACTGTAATTAGTGCGCTAACAAATGGCTAATGCGATGGCAATTGTTTCATTTGTATTATAGAACCTGTAATCTTACTCATGAGAACCTCATTTTAAACTGCAGTGAAATGGGTCAAAGTTATTTTACTTTGGTAAAATCCATATGTATCAAATAAAAGCAGGGCAGAAAATAAGGCATTTCTCTGTCTCAACTCCGCTCACTGTGGGTCTCTACCTTTAATGCTTTATACTAGCAAATGTAACAGCTCTGCTACGGACAGGTAAGCCTGCATCAAGCACAGAATCATTAAATCATCAACACAGCCACAGCAGGCAGTGCGGCACATAAAGGACCCTGCTAACTGTTCCTCCAGCCTGTAAACTCAGCTAATTAACAGTAGCCTCATGCTTTTTGTACATTGCCAACACTGTGTGATTCTTCAAGGCCACACAATTTGAGCCCTGCGCAAATCTGCAAACCAATAGTCACAGAAAGAAAAGTGACACAGGCAGTAGTGAGCAGGGATTTATTGGCTCTGATAGATATTGGATGTAGTGTTTTTTTCCCCATCTTTTCTCACCTTCTGCTTGCCGTTGCTGCTGCCGTCACTAACATCGTCCCTCACCAGCAGTAATAAAAATAATAATAACAGTGATAAGAATAGCATCACTTCAATCTCACTTTCAGTGATTACATTGTTCCAGCCGTTTCCGTTTCTGCTTAAATTATATTTAACTTCATCTGCTGTGGTCTGCAAACAGGATTACTGGTACTTATCTGAAATGAAAGTGCATTTTTAACACAGTTTAATAACGAGAGTGGAAAATCTAGTCCATATCAATAAAGCTGAAACTAATTCATTGCAATGGCTGTCGGCACTGAGTGTTTCCATTCTTCCTCACATGCCCGTTGCCGCTGTTAAAAACTGTAAAAGAAAGGAAGCAGAAGGCCATTTGTGTAATGCGCTGCAGCCTGACGTGAGTGTGGTGATCACAGAAACACTGAAGAATCTTCATCCAGCTTTTAAGAGCCTCTTCAAAGAGCCACTAAAAGGCCAACTTAAAAGCAACCAAGATCATCAAACTCTGCAACTTTTCAGAAGAGTCTTGAGTAGAGTGCAGGGTGAAGGGGCAGACTAGTAGCATGGAGGAGAAATTGCCACATGTCCTCATGCATCTAAAGTGGTCAGCAGTTTGAACCTGTCCGTGCCTCCTGTTCCATTATGGAATAGTAACATTGGAGCCTGTTTGTTCGCCAAACACAATTAACAAGGTTTCTGCTGCACATCAATACTGCTATTTGCATAGGGTATTGATCTCAAGTCCTTATAATCACAAAATGTTAATTGCACCAATTAATTCTCAATCTGTTTGTGCCCTTGTCTGGCCGCCTTGAGCCCTGAAGGTCAGTGTGAAAATGAACTGCTCTTTGATTCTCCTCCAGGAAAAGATTTTTTCCCTAGACAACACAGTTTGCTACTCCGAAATCAAAAGGCCCTCGCATCCTTTATCATTATTATCATTCCCTGTGAGTAGCAGCTAATGGGTTTGAAATCTTGTGATCTGATTTGTCCTTTTAAACAAGGTTTTTCTTGTCTCATTCATTAACCAGGTCTGCCTCCACTTCTCTGCAGAGACACGGCTATTTACACCTCAAAGACACAGTATCACCCTTTATATTGACTAATAAGTCATTTTCTGAGACAATGCATTGCCCATTTGATTCATAGCCCACATTGTGGTGTGTGTGAGTTTCCCTCTGTCCCTGGTCCTGCTGCTACACCATGTTATTACATGCTGAAACATGACCCCCTGGTTTATTGTCTGTTTGAGATGATCAGAATAATAAGTCAGAGCTGTCTACCCTGCTGCCCCGCTGTCTGTGATATGTAGGTAGGAAGGCCGCCTTCTTTTGCTGTGTACTGGACTCGTTTTTTTATCCAAATATCACATTATTTATATTGCTGTTGTCATAAAAAGAGTATAAATGCATTTCATATATAGTACAAACAATAATATGAATGTATATGGATTCATTAAGTAGTGAGTATACATTATAATTTTGCGCCGGCTGTAACCAGTATTGATCAGAATCAGCATTAATTGCTTTTTGCTCTCTCTTGTTACAGCCAACAACAAGAACACAATTATAGGTTTGCGGCGTGTTTCGCTCTCTGATATCTGTACATAACAGAGCAGAAGGACCTCTCTTCCAATCCCCGTCATCCATGCCTGAACACAGCCAAATGACAAATGAGCCACCCTGTGTGAAAGATGAATTTCAATCCTCTACACCTGTGCCACCCCACCAAATGAAAGGACTGATTGCCTCCAATTGCATATTTAAAATGCTTAATTCCTCCATTAAGAAACCTATTTACATGAATTAGGGACAATTAGCATTTTCAGACCCACTTCAACTTTGTTCGCCCCCATCCATTAACATTTGAAAGTGTCGGCTGCCAGACACAAGAAAGCCCCTCCATCTGATTTGTGCTGACCCCCTATGACGGCTCCCTGGATGGACTTTTTTTATCTGTTCCACCTCACTAAAGTAAGGGGCAGGCCTGGGGTCTCCAGTAAGTCACCTCATTATGGTTAATCAACAAAAGCGTGAATGAAGTGAATGAAAGACAACAGAGTGAAGGGCAAAGGGAAACAGAGAGACGCAGTGGTGCAGGTCTTCAACCTCGTACACTTCTTATCTAAAGGATATTACATGAAATGTATGTTGTAGAGCTCACGGGCTGTTCCTCTAATAGTCTGTTGCACACTGAACAGTTGAGAAAAAAGGAAAAATATGTGGCCTCTAAACTGTCAGTCGTTAAGTGGAACTAATGAAGAAAAAGTTGATAAAAGAGGAGAGTATCAGCGTATGCACGTGTGTGTTTTGTGAAGTTGTTAGACCTTGTAGCTGAATTCAGTCTACACAATGGGAAATGTGGACTCAGTGAAGACTGTTTGCACACAGCCTTGAGTGTTTTCATTGGTCAGCAATTACAGCGTCTGATTCAAAGCACTTACACATCCTTAGGATCAGCTTTTTGATGGAGAAAAGCTGTCATCTTCTAATGAAGATGACAGAGGCTGTCTCACTCTCTGGGGGATTTATTAAAAGAAGGAGCCTCACATCATGTGAGTCACATGTAATGCTTTTTATTGGTGTAGTCACAGGCAAGAGAGCGAGAGAGAGCTTGTTTTGATGATTATATTCACTCTTGAGCATATATTAATATCTCTTTGAGTTGTGTGTGTGTGTGTGTGTGTGTGTGTGTGTGTGTGTGTGTGTGCTTGAAAGGAAGAGAGAGAGAGCAAGGGACAGTAGCAGACCGAATGTGTGTGTATGCGTATATATCCCAATCAGGCATAACATTATAACCACCTGTGCAATTTTAATGCTATCCAATACAGCATGTCTGCCATAAATTCGACTTTTACAAGGTTATATTTCTCGGTTTTTAGGTTGAAACTGTCAGAAAGGTGATAATTCTACTCTCTGTTTATTATTGAGGTCAGAGTGGGAAGTGGAGTAACACTGGAGTGTACTAGAAGAAGATCTAGTTCTAAAGTTTTGGCCGCCTCATGCACAGGGGGTCATAATGTTTTGCCTGATTGATGTACAATGTACATGTCTACATGTAAACTGCGTTCTCACGAATCTGAGGTTTGATGAACGTCATGCTGACTAAACTTTAATCTTACTTGACTGGACTTAAAGTTGTGATGCGAAGCTACAATTTTTGCTTTATTTCATCCATTACCAAAGCACAGAATAAAAGAATAAAAAAGAAATCTCTTAATATATTAAATTTACATAAAACCAAACTGTCAGGTCTTGTAGAGTTTGGGCCTGGTAGGAGAACTCTGTGTGTATACTAGTTACTTACAAAAACATGCCATTTTGAACATTACAGGGTTAGTGGAGAGTGTGTATAACAACTTAATGTAAAACATGTCATGTCACCCAAATCGGAGGAAACCTTTCGGCCTATTTACCCTGAAAGGCATGAAGCAAGAACATACAGTAGTTACAAAGAGGATTCGTCTTAAATATATAACATTCAGACCTCAAACTGGATTACACATTGAGTTTTAATGTAAAAAGGAAATATGCTGCATTAGTAGGCTAAATATGGCAGCCAATAACTCTGTGCTATATGTAAAGTGAAGGGTTGTTTTCTTCTCTGCAACTTCTTAAGAAAAAAAATCTATGCCATCTGGCCCAGGGTTTTCCTACCTTGAGGACTTTGTTCTTGAACTAAATTATCCAGTAAAGGGACTCGGGGCCTCAGCAGTTCAAATACCAACTTCGTACAACAAGAGGTAAAGACTATTGCTAGTGATAGAGAGGAATCTGCTCACGCAACCAAAAAAGACACCATCATGTGATACATAAATTCTAGTTAGCAGTGTAAATGTAAGCCAAACACCCACATCTTCTTGTTTTGGGGACAACGTTGGAGGCAGCTGCAGGACGTCTACTGACTTTCTAATAACTGTCATTTAGTGAATGGATTCTTATCCGGTACCACATCCTGTTTCCAACATGGCTTCCCAAGATGTAGCAAACTACCCCAGGACATTAGAATGATGGAATACGTCAGCTTTTTTCATAGATTATATGAACTCGAATTATGTATTGTATGTTGAATATTAAACTGCATTAAAGCATTGCACCATGAAGTAGACGCGTAAAACACCATTTTCTTTATTCAGGGTTTCACATGAATTAATAAATTTTTTCCTGCCGATGCTTTTTTACATGCTGAATTCATTTCTTACTTGATGTACAAGTTTTCGCTTTGGGTCTTTTCATGTCTTTAATTTTTGTATTTACACGGAAACAATACGGTGCATTAATGCCACCTCATGAGTCTGCAGACATTTGCATCCCATCACACCTAAGCTTGTGTCTTGTCTGTATGGCTGCAGATACAAACAGTGCCGGTAATGTGTATGATTTAAACATCAAACATGTCAGGTGTCTAATGTGTCAGCAAACACCACCAGAATGAAATTAATTGGATGTACAAATCATCAGCAGTAGAAGCTACTGCGATATAAATTAAGTGACATAAATGGAGGGTGCAAGTCAGTCATAAAATGTCAACATATTCTAAACACTTTGCAACAGGAATGTGGCATAAAAATAGTGGGATTGCAGCATGTATGTATACAGGGTATGTGAAAAAGTCACGCCACCACATCCATAGGAGGTCATACATATGTACGAAGGTAATTAGGCATGTAGGCATGTGTGTAGATACCTGCCCACCTCCCAGATATATTCCCTTGATTTGCTGCACTACACTGTCAGCCCACATTTTCAAATTCTTGGCTTCCCAAGCTTCCCCAGCTTGTATCTGTTCAACAGTGATTCCACCATGACTCATTTAATGTGACATGCAGAGCAAATATGTCTGAATAGGCAAGTTTAATCTGTTTGTTTTCACTCTTCAACAATTGATTGTGCCACCAATCGTGGAGTCCTGATAGAAAAGTACCAGTTCCTGTTTCAGAACCAAGATGCCAATGCTGCATTAATGCAGAGTCTAACTGTAGATACATATTTTCAAGGTACTATATATCCAGATGGTGCAGTTTGTCCTCTTCCCCACTGTTTGTATTTATTTCTGCTCTGCTCACTGCCGTTTGTTTGGTCATTTCTTTGCAATACCAAATATTTGCTCCTCACTCTTCTAAACTCTTCTGGCCTAAGAGTGCTCAGCTTCAGGTTATTTGTTCCAACACATAAGCATCAATTTCTGTCCATCTGCTATACTTTATTTTTAGGTGATGCCCTTTTGCCTATTACTGGATTATTTCAGTAATGTTTTAGACAGCATTGGATGTTTTCTACATAAATATGTTATTTGAAATCATTTATAGGTGCTTTGAAATACCAAATAGTAAATAATACTAAATAATAAATGCTAAATATACAGTACAGTTTAAAGAACCATCATTTTAAAATGTTACATTCTAAATTATATTCTTATAGGTTTTGGTTACTTTGGTTGGCAATATGAGGCCACCAACATCATGTGGGGGTCTTTGGATATTTCAGGGTGCACTAAAGAACAATCAATTGTAATTGATCAATTTGATTGTACACTCATCACGAAAATCTCCTTCTGACATAATTCAGAACAGATCAGGTAGCTTCCTTGGGTTCCAGCAATTCATGGCGATGGGTTTTTTTCCTCTCGCAGAGTCACAGTTCACAATAAAGAATCCCCATTATATCTATTGGGATCGTTGTGATCAACTTTTCAGTTACATCATTAAATACGCTGCCTGAGATCACATGTTTCATCACAGATAAGGAGTACTACACACAGACATCTACACAAGCTGTAATAAACACAATGCAGCCTGTTTGTATGCACTTATTGTTTGTATTGCAAGGATGAGTCCTACATACTATCATAATTGCACTATTGATTAAACATAACTCACTTTGTCTGATTATGATTACAATTTAATATTGACTTTGTGTGTGTGATGAATTCACTCTCCTAGTGTCAGTCTTGTTGACTTGTATGATCTATGATTCATCAATACCATTGATTCTTCCAAAGTTCATCCATCCATATGTGACTGGCACATCAGTATTTTACATAAAAAAAGATTGAGGGGAGGCAATCTGCATGTCAGCAAAATGTCACCATAATTGAGCTTGGCTGATGTTATTGTCCCCTAACGAAGTTCTGACTGTTTTATAAACAGGGCTGAGACAAGAGGCATCAGTCACAAAGGGAGACTGTTAACATTACCAAGGACAAGAGCATCTCGCATTAAACAGGTTGGGCAGATGTGCGACACCTTCCCTCATATGGAATTTGAATGCCCTCCGATACTTCTATCTATCCGTCTATCTGTGTGTTGACTCACCATGGTGATGGCAGGAAATGTGTTTACAGTTTACAGAACAAAAGGAGAACATGTAGTGCTACAATAGCACAAAAGAAAGACAGCACTCTGAGGCTAATTGGAAAAGGCCTGTCACTGATTATGCTTGCACTCAGTATTTGTGTCTGTGTGTGTGTGTGTGTGTATACACATACCGAATGTGTGCCTTGCGTGGGTGCATGGCTATTCAGTATAGACACACATACACACACACACACACCTGTATATCTCTGGCAATTGCTCTGCTGGTGGACACTGCTGTGACAGTGGGCTGCCCTCGAAGGTCTCTGGATATCCAGTGTAAATCCAGCCCAGTGGAGCTGTGAAAGAAGCTAATAATATGTTATTGCAGTCTAGGTCCCCCTGTCGCCTCTCCATCAGAGCACCACTGTCACCTTACACATGGACCATGGTGTGATAATGAACAATAATGCGGAGTAGCTGAGAGTGAGAAGTCCAATCTGCCTCCTGAGTGGTAAAAGGGCTGGATAAAAGTACACCCTATATGCTGTGTAATGGCTCCTGACTTGGAGGCTGTGTGTCATCCTATCATCTGGGCATCCCTACTCATAAATAAGCTTACTTCTGATTGATTATTGTTTTATTTAATAAATCAAGGAGGTTTACAAGGGAGGCTGCTGTGGGTTTTTTCAATGCAAAAGTCCACAGAAGGTGGTCTGCTGAGAAGTGAAGCTAATTTGCGCGCACTGCTTTACAGCTTTGTTTTTGTTATCACATTTTTTTAAAGCATCCACATACTTAAACGAGCTGCACAGAAGACCGTTGCCTAATTGTTTCATCATGATGTGTTTATCCATATTTAATGTAGAAGTATTTTCTCCTGCAAAAACATGGTCATTAGTGGACGATTCACAAAGAAATAAACACAGATATGCTGTGAGAGTGTTTAAATCTCTCAAAGAGAATCTAAAATTGTGTCATCAGTGGTGACTTCAGGCATGTTTGCAGTTAGAGGAACAAGCGGAGGAGCTATTGTTGTGTTTTCTTTGTTTGGAAGTTTTACAAAATAACCTTCAGAACATAAGTAAAAACTTCATTTTCAAACCTAAACATATTAAATATGCTTCCTTTGATCAGCCTAATATTTCTGGTTTTGCTCACAGTGAAACGTTTCCCTGTAGAGAAAAAACACTGGAAAACACGAGCGGTAGGAAAATGGTGTTTGTGTAAAAACAACTGTACACCATTCAAACAGGCCGAGACCTCTGAAGGAAACACCCCCACCGCCCACACACCTACTAAAACTTATCTCTGACTTATTAGACTTAACTTCCACATGACTCCATTAATGAAGGGGTTCAAGGATGGTAAGGTTAGGAATAAAAATGTAGCTTCCACACAGAGTACATGTGCAGACTTTATCTTTGTAGGTGCAAAATACAACAGCTCATAGCTCAAAGCTTTACAAATCTTCACATATTTTATGCAAGCTTTGATGATTATTGTAACATTGTTCCAGCAGTCACACAGCACTTTTCATCAGGTTAAAGTAAATATATGACAGCAAATTACAGCCTACCACTCTAATTGTAATTATTGGGATGTTGAGAGGGCACGGGGGGCATTTCATTTTGTGTCGGATTATTTTTTTCCTGCCTCTCTACTGCACTGAGTTGTATTTTGGTGCGTGAACACTGCCTTTGTGATTTCCCAAGCCTCATGGGACCAATTCCCATTATTTACTTGACTGTGACCCTGTATCGTGACCTCCTCAAGTCTCTCATTCTCCAGAAGCCTTCTTTTAAATTGCCCATCTAATGGCAACCTGCATTTTTACTGAACTGTAATGAATGCTCCAATTACGCTGAAGGTGATGGAGGCGATTTCCCTATGATAGAAGGGGTGATTGGATCTCCCACACTCCATTTCACTATCTCTCTGCTCTTCAGGCATTCTCACAGACCTGTGGTCAGCACTAGCTGCTGGGAGGAAACTAAGCCTCCACTTGTGGTAATGCACTCTCTCAGTGCACTGCCAAGCTGTGCACCAATGAGGTGACTGCAGAATTAAGTGCTTGAAATAAATGAATTCATTTTGGCAGAAATGTGTCAAATGACCTTTCCGCTACTCATTACACATGGTGCACATTTCACCAGAGAAATGCTGCTGTTGTCTAGGCTTCTCTGCTTCCTTCCTTCTCCCTGCCTGTCAAAGGGGAATGATAATTAATTGAAATCATTTCCATGTGTAAGGTTGTTTAGATTCCTCCTCAAGGTGTGTCATTGGGTCGATAGATATTTGGAGTGTATGGTGGAGTCAGGTGATAAGAACTCCAGTCATACTGTGCTAAATGACTGCCAAAGCTCCATAAAACCAATTCAAGGGCAGAGGAGTTTGGGAGTAGGGAAGTAAAAGAAAAAGGGAGGGCGGGGGGGGGGGCGCATTCTCACCAGTGAACGATATTTTGACAGAAGTGACGGTGGTCACTATCCACAGAAATTGAAATGTTTTGGATCATTCAAGGCTGGGCATATTTTTTCATTTCCCACCCTTTTTTCCCTGTGATTAAAAGGTTGTTTGTGAGAACTGAACAGTCTCCTTGGAGGTGGTATCCTCCTGCTTGACTGAATGCAGGGCATTTCACCCAGCTCTGTGCACAAGAGAGGAAAGCTTATCCTAATGCAGAGCCTGCCTGTCTGCCTGCCAAGGAGAGATGTGGCTTTAAGAGGCCCATACATGGTGTTGATTAGTTTTACTGAGCGGGTATGCAGCGACCAATAAATTAAATATGAATAAATTAAAAATGTACTCTAGCAGAAAATTGCTTGGAAAACAACCACCTCCACATTAAAATATGTATAGTAATGCCTTTTATGTGAGGTAACTTGGGATTAGATATCACTGTAAATTAACACGCCATTCAACCGTAGTCAAGAACTTTTCACTTTTAACAAGGACTTATAAAAGAGGTATTTAATCCAGTGTGTTCAGTAATTAATTTGATATTCAAATGAGCTTACTGTATGTATTATAATTGCAAATATCCCAAATAAGAGTAGTTCTAAAAAGGGGTAGTGTCAACAAAGATTGATGAGGCTTGCTTTGAAATTGCCATCTGTTTCAAATGTTTACTTGAGGCGGGGTTTTCCTTCTTTCTCGTCTTGTGTGGAAATGGAGGCATCGTGGTTTCCTACTGCTAATCGGCCGTACGTATCTGTTATTTTGGGTATACGTGTGTGTGTGTGTGTGCTGGGGAGAGGGTGTACTATGGTTTAGCAGCATACATGAACACACATGCACAAGCATCCCCACACAACATTGAAGGGGATCAGGAACATCAGCATGTGCGATGAGCTCCCACAGATAACGTCTCCGCAACATTTCCATGACATTGTAGCTGTGTTACCTCATTACCACAATGTCACAGCAGCAGTGTGAGGATGGAGGGAAGTGCGGGGGGGGGGGACGGAGGTTCAGCTGCAGGTATGGGGCCTCCGCAGATGAGCTGATTAATTAAAGAGAGCTCTATTAATGTTATTGAGATGCACCCTCTCCCTTCTCTTAGCAGCCCCCTCCACGCTCCTCAGTGGATAAAGGTGGAAGGAGCTGAGGGGGACCTGAGGGACGGGAAGCAACCTTGGTTCTTTTGACATTAGCCTGCTCGTACCCACTTCGTGCTCCCCGCGACTCTCGCCACAAGTGCCTTTCTGCACCCCACCTTCGAAGGAGTGACACTCTCTTCAGGCCCCAAAATGGGGTTGCAGTTTTAATCCCTCCAGCCTGTCAACCCACCCACCCTTACTTCCATCTGTCAGGAGCTCTGCTGGAGGAAAGGGGTGGGGGGGGGCTTGTTCCATCCTGACGAATTTTCTAATTTCCTTTGCCTCCATGCTTTGTCCCAAATCCACGCCCCTAACCTATCCACCATACAGCCTTTCTCAGTCTGTCCTCCCTCCCATCCCACTCCTTTCTCTGTTGTCTTGGCAAAAAGTAAAACAGGAGTCTTTAACATATATGAAAAAAACGTTCATTGACGTTACAGTCAATTTAAATTCCTTCCACAGTGAGGCATCTACAAGCACTGTTTGCTGTTGGTCATATTCTGCTTGCACAAATCAATTTGGAGATTTTTTTTCCATTTTGTTTCCCTACAATTAATTAAAAGTCTGGCGTAAAACAATGAGGACCATATGCTGAAATCCCATCTCCTCTTCTGACATTAATTAGCCATACAGGAGGTTGTCTAAACAGACTTTATGCAAATCCAGTGTGGTAGACTAGAAAGCGAAAGAGGTTTCGCTATCTAAATGCATCACCATGTTTTAGTGTTTCATACTATCATCTATCAGCAAAATCACATTTCGGACAGCACCCGAAAAGAAGAAAGTCTTAACCTTTTTTTGGTGTTGTTTGAATGGACCATTAATACACACTCATGCAACTTATTAATTAGTGACACACTCCATGTACATTGCAGTTTTATTGGGCAGTGATTCAGGCAATCAATTCTAATTACACATCTTCATACACAGAACTAGGTAGTAGGTAGCTTTAGGGATAGCACTTTCCTGTCAGATTAAGCCCAGGAAATGAATTCAGTAACTTACTACAGCTCTGAGTAAGCCAATAGCATACAGTATGTCAATAATGTTGCACCAGTGTTGCAGTCCCTTTGGCAAGCAGCTTCGATCAAAGATAATTCACATCATTTGTTCCTTCTATTTTAATTAATAAAGAAAATGTGACAATCAACAAAAGTCAGCGAAAACTGCTTAGCAAATCTACTCGTGATGCTAAGAAACATCACCCAAGATTAGTACGTCACTGACTTTGATGAAGGTAATCATACTGTGTCCGCACTTTTAAGACAACTACCTCTTCTCTGAAATGTAGCAATGTCTTTTGAAAATGGTTTTAACAAATCTATTCTACATTTTCACATACACACTAAAAACAAGCCTGTGTGTGAACATTGGGCCCCATTGTTGGCATTCATTCACTTCAAGATGCAAATGGGTGGATTTGAAATTCAGCCTCTGTGTGTGTTATGCTTGGCTACTTTAATGTTGTATCTATGCTGGGGATTATTCTCTCTACAGCAGAAAAACCTGTGCTTGAATGGCAGTGCCCTCAAAGTAGCTCCTACTGCTTTCAATGGCCTCCAAACGAGATTAGACCCGTGGCTGCCCTCAGTCCCAATCCTCTGCATTCATATGGAGCGTAACCAGCCTGTGTGACAGTTTTTCTGTTTTGACACTGTGTGGGTGCAGTCACTGCATATAGGACGTTTTGGAATTGAGAGGTCAGAATAGAAAAGAGAAAATCCTTAATACTTACTATAGTGTTGTGATATCTTTTCTAGTACAATCTCCTGTATTCTCCTGTGGGTTTTTTTTTTTTTTGCAATTTAGCATGATATTGTTAAACAATAAGATACATTTTGTCATTTGATTGAGCAACAAAATGAAAAGCAGTTCTGTGTTTTATGACATTTGGCACATTTCTTACAATAGAAATTTACCAATTCAAAGATTACATTTTTCATTTGACTTTTGGAATGTGTCCCCTCTGATATTTTCTAGTATATCCAAGGTAATTAATACATTTTTCCCTAGTGGTATAAATTAAATTTTATTTTTTTTTTACATAAAAGGATTTATTTTTCAATATATTATTAGTTTATTATCTAGTGTATGGAAACATTCACAGTTTGTACTATATAAAAACGACTAGATAAAAGATAAAACTATTATATTACCATTTTAAGAAATGTTCATCAGATGCCAGCAGTGATATCTGACAAACTTGCTCCATCTCAGTGTTTGCAGGCCACTTTAAAAGAATGCAAGTCTGTGTTAGGGCTGCGTGGCATTCTCAAACAGTTGGCTCTGTAACAGGGAGCATTTCTTCAGCAGCAGTTTTCCCCACCTGGGAGAACACCTCAGACCGGGACCTTTTCCTTTGGCACTGCTGAAGTAACACTGGTCCCTGACTTCTTGTGCTCTTTTCACACCTGCATTTGAGCCCCATTTATTTGACACTGCTCAGTCTCCGCTCATCATCAAATAAGTTGCACCATTTACAGCAGTAACATTGATATCAACGCTATCTCATAAAAGTTTTATAACAACATTAGAATTACATGTAATAAAATGTCTCGCCCACCCCGCTATTTTCATGTGATAAGAATCATTTATTTAGTTTTTCTGAATGGGAACTAATCTGAGAGCTGCTCAATGGTCTGCAGGGGCTATTCCTACTTTTGCTGGAGGTAGAAAGTCTCTGGTTGCCTGTTTTACTTAGATCAAAGGCCAGTTTCTGTCTTGTACTGAAGTCCTTCTTGTCCTGAGGTCTTCGCTGCTTAGCACTCAGCTTTTTGGAGGATTTCACACATACACAAGCCTGCAGGAATAAGATCCATATTCATCTTATATAACACAATTAACAGTCACATTTATGTATAAACTTCTGCATGGTTACACTTTTATAAAGAGCCTCTTCAACACCTAAATCTGGCACCATCTAGTGGTGATGTGATACAAATTGCAGAATGCAGGGCACGTTGAAAAAAAACGGTACAGCTGTAGGTATTTATAGCTTGAAAGTTTACGCTCAACAAACCTGTGTGGAGGAGGATGAAGATGTTCCCCAGATTTCAGAAACATTTTTGTGCTCTTGCAGAAGGCCCTCACCATTCTGTTGATGGTATTCCAACATACAAGGGTAGTACAAAACAAAGCATGATTAGTGTAATCTGTATAGTTATACTCCATCGACCAACAGTGGTACTTTGCTTTTAAGGTAATTTGTTTTAGCCTGTCTCTTGAACAACATGAAATTCACAATCCTATTTGTATTTGGCATGGATGATATATACACATTTGAGATTAGAATGCTGCTTGCCCATGTGAGCCTGTAAGCTGGTGACTAAAACATGATCATATCCAATATGAATACTTTTTACAAAACTGACTTGGTGCATTATCTACTTCATCGTATAGTTTTAGGTCAAATAAAATACATAGGGTACATACATAATGTAGCTTTATTAAATGACGTAGGTAATTACCATATGAGATGTGTAAGCAGATGTGACAGATGGAATTTTAACCACATCCAGTAGTAATATAGATAAGTAGAGACTTGACTGTTTTTTACTTTTTGGGGCCATATAAAATTAGGGTCCTGAAAGAAAACACATACACAGGCATTTGAGATCAAAATGTTGTAGAGCCGTGTCAAACAGACATACAGTACCGTCTTTGTGGATATGAAGGATGTGCCGGGTCTGCCGTTTCTCTCAGGACTGAGCTTAGCAGGCCTTGCGCAGTTGCTGTCTTTTTTTGTTGAAGCCTCCTTGGGGACCAGAGGTGGGTCCAAGGTGTCCTTAGAACAGGTGAGGGACAAGTCCTCTAGAGTCTGTGCTCCTTTTGTAGACAGTTAAAAATGTCAACATAAGGTAACCTCATGCGGGTTTTCTTACTTTATCTCACTCTCCCTCCATCCGTCACCTGCATCTGTGTTCCTCAGTATTCTCCATTGTATCGAATACATTTATAGTTACATATTACAAATAGCTGCTCTGTATATCTTAAAAATGTTGACCATATTGGCATACTCGAAAGTACTGTGCACTACTCAGCTAATGCCGGTCATTTTATTTTTCCTAATTGACTGGTTAGAACCGTTGTATAAAACTATTTTACCAAACAAGAACATCTTGTATGTGAGTATGTTATCACTTGTGAAATGTTCAAAAGATCAAATCATGACCTGGACAGTATTAACAAACATTTTCATCATAGTCTTACCATCTTCCTCTTCCATGTGGTCACGCATCATTTCCAACACATTGGAGGGTAGAGCAGGCACATTAGTGTCACCCTGTTGAACAAAGCACATCATAAGAGCTACTTGTGTGACTGGTGGTAAAATTTAGAATGCAGCTGGAATAATCACTGCCTTACTGTAATCCAGGGGCTTTCTAGTATCTGATTTGCAGACATGCGGTAGGCAGGGTCCACTTTCAGAAGGCAAGTCAGTAGATTTTTTGCTGTTGAGATAGACTTAAGCCAATTAGTGAATTTGTTGGTATAAACAGAATTAGGGTATCAATTATTGAAGGATGAAAAGAGATGTTAAATGTTACCTCCATCACTGACTTTGGCCCATATGGGTTGATTAAATTTGACTTCTTTTTTCATAATCTCTGCAAGTAAGCTTTCCTTTGTTTTGGACACAAATGGAGGCTCCCCGCACAGCCTACAGAGACATAGTTCAGACACAAGTAATCACAGTGTGTGTGTGTGTGTGTGTGTGTGTGTATGTGTGTAGACTGTGTGTGTATATATATATATATGTTATAATATATAGCGGACTACTTACAACATATACATAACAACTCCAATGCTCCACACATCACACCACTGGCTGTAACCACCACCACTCATCATTTCAGGTGCTGAAATTGATATAGATGAACAAATGTATGGTCGTCTCTCTGAAAGTCATATCTGGGGACTTGAAAATTTGGTTTTTGACCAGTAGTGATGCTGCTAAGCAACATTTGCAAAAGCAAATCCTATATTGTATGTAAAGCAAACTCATTCAAGGACACATGGACAGTTCGCGTTGTAAACTATGCATTTAACAGTAATCTAAGCATGCTAGTAGGCATTTCATACAAACAAAACAAGTAACTGCTCATAACAAGATTGCCACTTAGCAAAATTATTGTTAGAAAATTAAATAGAATGGAATGTGCTTGACACATTCCAGATGTAAAAATAGAATTGCATTCACTGCTTATAAGCCCCAAACAACCATGTTAAATTTACAAATAAGTTTGACACCCAAAAAAGGTAGAAAGAAAAAAAATAAAAAAATACTGTCATAGACAGCTGATGACCTTGTGGTCACCAGTGTGATTTATTAACATGCGGTAAGAGATACAGGTATCATACCCATATAGATAAGTGTCCCACAGGCCTCCGTCATTATGTTCACAATCCCTACACCACCCGTCTGCACAGATAATCCAAAGTCTGTCACCTATGCAGAGAACAGTGTGAATGAAACAATCAGACATGGCTTGTAGAGCCTTAATTTAAATTGTTTGTTAAAGGTGGTTTTGTCATGAAAACATGGTAAACGGTGAATGGTCTGCTTATATGCAGCTTTTATCCAAAGCACTTTACAATGTTGCTTCACCCATTGAGACACACACAAACACACCGATAGTGGTGGTCAGGTGTTCACGTGACCCACCGGGAGCTACTTGGGGTTTCTCGCCCAAGGACATTTCGACGCGTAGCCAGGAGGGATGTGGAGTCCTGCCATGGACGACTGCCTTACCAACAGAGCTACAGCTACCATTTAAGACATTTCTAGCGCTTGAGCAGAAACACTGATACTTGATGATTTCATACCTACAAAGCTCCTAAGGTTAAACAGGTCCTCATATTTGCAAAACATGTGTCCCATTATTGGAAATTAATTCAGACTCCTGTGAAATGACAGCTATTTATTCGTTGCATTGTAACTTTCTTATACAGTAGGTAGGAATTTATATATGTATGCCTGTGTGAGACAAAGGGGGTAAACAGAGAGACGGGCGTTTATGCTGCGGCCTAGACTTGTTTTAGCTTGCACACCAGGTATCTGCTTTGGCTGCCTTGTTGTCAGTGCACAACACATGCTGTGCTCGGCTGGTAATTTGTTCAAAGATATAGCTGAGTCTCTCTTTGTAAAGGTGTACTATAAGGGAAGACCAGAGGGAGTCTGTCATAATGAGGTAGTATTTAAAGTCTTTACTAAATATAGAGGAGATAGCAAGAAAAAAGCGCACATTAGAGGCTTGCACTCAGTCCAACAGAGAATGGATAAAAACAGTAATAGAAAAGTTTCACAGTTTGACTCAACATCTTACCTTTATATTAATCTTGCCATTATCATCCACAGAATTTTTCACAAGAATATTCTCAAGTTTCAAGTCCCTGTGGACTATGTCTATAAGATAAGAGGAGAAAAGTGATTCAACAGACATAATCTGTTTTAACAATATTTTTTCTGTCTTTCACAATGTTATCAAGTAGACAAAAAGTTGGTCATAGTAATGAAACCATTGTGATTAAACACACAGTGCAGCAGTAGCTGTGGTAAAGGAGACAGACAGTAGGTGGAGACCAAAATAGAGCCTACTTGAAAGTGAATGTTGAATATACAATTATCAGAAATACTTGCCATTTCAACTTTATGATGCCGTAATATTTGTTGTTCACAACTTATTCTGTGTCCTAGTGGCCAATAAAATAACACAGTTTTAAACACCTTTAAAAAAAACTTGAAGTGTCTTACAAGCGTGTCTCATTACGTAACTCAATCCTTGTCAACTGATTAAAACGTTCATTTATACGGTATCTGTGTGTACACAGGTATTTGTAATCCCCACAATATATAACATTTGAAAACATAAATAAAAAAAACACAACACAAACTGCATCTCTTTTTGCATCTTAGTATTTTGAGTTTCTATATAGACAAGACTTTTAGACAACTTCCAACCTTCCATGTTTTCACTTGGCCCAACCCATTTTTTTCCAGTCGCATTCAGCAGTCGTTCTTAGTGTTGCTGTTACTGTAAATTTCAGTTGTTGATTTAGTCATTCAGCAGCTCCTATATCTTCAATCAGGGTCATAATTACATCAACGTTTTAGCTTGTCTTTGTAAGCTTAGGGTTTTCCTTGCCCAAAGACAAGTATTTTACTGTAGAATAGTCTCAGAGTTTGCCCTTGGTTTAGGCCCTGGCCTCATAAGAGGGGGTGGCTTTTAGGCGCTTGACTGTACCGCTCATTGCTCCTAAACAGTTAAGATCAGTGAAGCAAAGGACAAATGTCCCCAGAGGGGATTATTAAAGACTAACTTAACTAAGCAGCTTAACTGAATGTGGCTTATATTTTGAAAAGCAACCTGACACAAAATACTGAAAAACACAGTATCCTTTTTTAATTTTCCCCCCCTCAGCATAATGTATTTTGGGTTCTTGTCTTATATATTATGACAAGACGAGTAGAAGTACTGAAAAGAATTAAATCTGTGATCACAGTTAAGTGCAACATGATCAGCTAATGTCAGTCACCAGAATAAACTATGTTTTCCACCCACTTGAACAGGAATCTGTTTACCTTCCTTACAGCAGACCGGGATAAAGGGCCTTGTCAACAAAAGATGGTGGAGTGAGAGAAGGCAGGAGGAAAAATATAATCTGCCTTGGGCAGACCTTTTCACTACAACCAATTACTGTATACAATGCAACACTGTTGGACCAACTGGTGTGCATAAAACAAACACCTGACAATGATCCTTTTTCCTTCATCCATATAACATTTTTTGTTCAATGCTGTAGCTGAACTCTCAATTTCATAATCTTAAATGTCTTAATTTATTAATTATACATGCTGTAAACCACAATTACCAATTTAAAATAAGCTAATTATTTTTTCCTTTTGTTTTTGTTATTTCATAAAATACTAGTGAGAGGAAATGGCATCCTAATTAGGAAATATTACATAACTTTTATTGGTTTCAGTAATGACCCTTCTGGTAACTTAATAAATAATCATGCTTTTTAATAAAACAACTGGCTCCTCAGTGTTAATATGTACAATGTTGTTACAAGCATGTCTTACCATTAAAGTTCAAAGCACAGCTGAGCCTGAGTATAGGTAACTAAGAGCTGAATATGACAAATGGCAGCTCAGGGTGGCAAAATCCAGCAATAATGTGATAGAAAACCCATAGAATTTTAAGCAGAGGGACACTCATAATTTGTCATTTGACAAAAGGGGTTCTGGTCACCTAATTCAAAGCCTGCACTTTCTCATTAGTATCATTAGTGTCACAGAGGTAAGGAAAACTAGCAAAGGGGGGACTTTCTATGTAAAATCACCCCTATTAATCAGTATTGCTCCCTAGCTTGTTGTAAATTAGTCATTAGCTGCATGTAATGATGCATTATTGCCATTACTGGCAATGTCCTAAATTACCCCAAACTACAGATTTGACCATTAGAGGGGGAAACAACATTTCAAAGTTAACACATAGATTTAATTTAAAAAAATGTTTATTATGTTTTTTTCCTGGTAGTTGTTTGTTATAGCTGTTTTATCAAAAGGGGCCACACTTCTAAAGTGAAAAACATCTAATGCCACTGATGCGAACACAATATGAGTATAACAATTGGACTCTGGCACTATTAACTGAAGCACACTTGCTTCAAAACAGCTTGAAATGGGTGTTCTAATGCCACCTGTTTACATCATTTAAAATAGAAAATACCAGAGACTACAACAAAATACAATACGTTTTACACTATTGCATATTGTTTGGAATATGCAATTGTATTGTAAAGGTAAGGCTTTTATATTTCCAGCTGGTGTTAAAATCGTTTACAAAACTATGAGAATGTAAAGCTGTAGAATGGCATTACCTCTTTTGTGAAGGTAGACAACAGCATCAGCTAAACTACAAATAATGTGCCTCGTCTCTTCCTCTGTGAAGTACTTTTTTCTCCGCAACAGCTGGTTCAGCTCACCTCCAGAGCACAGCTCAGTAACCAAATATATCATCTAGAAACAAGCAAAGGAAATACATCTCACCATGCAGTTTGTGTACCAATCAGTAATATTTAAGCAGTGACACAGTAAAAGGAGATTACTTGCAACCCACTTAGGCTTACGTTGGGGGCTTACTTTAAGAACAGCAATGCTCACCTTAGCAGTGTTGTAGACTTCCTTGAGATGTATTATGCAATCATGATTGACTTGTTTGAGGATGTTTATTTCATGCCCCAGCATCTTGACTTTAGGACTTCCTGCCTGAAGTGATAGAAAGTCAAATCAAGACTGATGGTTTTTCAGCACATCTATGGCCATTTGTTCTCTGTAAACAAAAAAGTTTTATCACAATAAATAAAACAGGCTTCCCAGAGGGATGCCAATTGCACTCACTTCTGGTCTGCAAACCACCTTAATAGCCCATTTTGTCTGTGTCTCAATGTGGGTGGCTTCATAAACAACTCCAAAGCTACCTTGACCTAGTTTCCTTTCAAATTTATAAATTTCCTATGGGGACAGACAAGAAAGAAAAATTAATACATTTGTAATCTACGCCTGCTTACTGTCAGTCAGAGAGCACAGAACTTCAACTTGAGTTTGCATTTATGACTTTAGGGTCACTTTACTGTTTTGGATTAGAGAAAACACGTCTTACATCAAGAGCTGAAAGTCTATAGCACATCCTAATTTCAAGATTTTTGAAAAAACTAAAGGTTTTCTGGTCTCTGGAGCAGGAGAATATAGTATTTCTAATCAAGTTACAAATGATTAAGTTGCTGCTGCAGTTCTTTCAATCTCAGGTCTAATTAACTTGATCATTATCTGTGTGCATGCAAGGCTGAGCACTGGCTGCTTTGAATTTGGCAAAGGGAGCAGTCCAATTCCCCAGTGAAAGGGGAGGGGGGCTATACAGGAGCATAGTGAAGTTTGATCATCTCCTGGTGCAGGCGAATTGTACCACAGAGGTCACAAGTGAGTATATGACTTCTTCACTGTTGACCCCCATAGCACAACAAAAAACTGGGATAGAATCATATACAATCTCTTTATACCCTGAGCTCAGCATCATTCTCAAGGCGTATTACAGGTACATTCCTCTTCAGTGTGTCCCTGGTGGTCCGTAGGGACACCACGTCCATGTCTAATCCAGTACATCTGTTTCTCTCATCTACAAATGGAAGGAGAAGGCAATCATTATCTCTCTAAAATTCCTTGTCACGCCATGCTAAAGGGCTGTCCATAACAAAAGATATTCTTAGTTGACAACTATTAACTGCATTTGAGAAAGTAATAACTTTAATAAAGAAATTACAGAGAATGATTCCTTTCTTTGTTATTATTAAAACTTAATACAGCCATAATTTATAAAGCCAAACCTTACTGAAAATGAACAACATCTTCTAGTCAACTGTGACAATAGGCAGTGCTACTGTTTTTCTTATTCTTTCAAAGACACCTATTTCTGGCAACTCAGCGGGTGGACTTCACTGCACAAATCCCAAAAGCATTAGCATTTGCAATGATAAGGTATGAAACAGAAAAAACATTTCTGCCATTTGTGGCATCTGACATTAAAAGGACTCAAACAAGAACAGTTCTTATTACAATCAGTGGCTTTCATTTGCCCAGACATGTTCAGTGTATCAAATAAACAGTAGCATTTTCAATTTACCAATATTTCCATATTTTGATGTAACTGACTTTTATATATTTAATTAAGCGTCATTTACCAGTCCCATTGTTAAGCTTTTACCTCATGATTCCAGAAATAGTGCACGGACTGATATCTATCTTGTCACTTTTATTTATCACTGGTTTCATGACCAAGCTGCTGTTTCTGTCTGAGCTCATATTAACTTTAAGCACAATTTACCCAGCTTGAAAAACAGTCTCTAAAGCCAAATTAAATGTAAAGCAATTATCAAGTGATGACTGGGAGCGATGAAGTGGATCCACCACACGCACAGCAATTAATTATTAACAAGGAAGCTGTGTCTTTAACCTCTTCACTCTGATGCATTATTTTAGCCCTGACAGGGCTCTCATAACTGGCCCGTCTCTCCCATTATCTCCTGTCTATTTTCCAATCAAAACGATTGTGACAGCCTCAGGAAATTCCAATCACCTCAATCACAGCTCATTTGTGAGAGACAGAGGCATGTGATGAGTGTATCACTGGGGAGTTGAAGTGACAGGAAGAAGATGACAAAGGTCCTGTGCATCTCATGTCTCTCCAAGATAGAGGTGTTTGGTCCTTAGCCCCAAAATCCAGATAATAAGAAAATGGGAAATCGGGTTCAGGTCAAGATTGTGACCTTAAAATGAGTCTCTTACATACAAATACTGGTCTTTTAAACTGCTTTAAGATTGTGTTTCAAAAAGTACATGTTAAACTACAGTTCAAAATAATTCACTTATATTTTTTAACTTAATAGCTTTAAACATTTATACTACAACTTGCACTCAATCACAAAACTCCAACTTAGAATTTGAAGGGCCAGAGATGGAAAATTAACAAAAAAGTTTTTAGATTTAACTCGTACACTGCAACTCTTACTTTACTGGCAAGTTTCAGAAAGTCTAAATTGTATTGTAAATACCACTGTCAACAGCTACCAATTCTTTTAACCTCACTAAGAGTATGTACTGTTACAAGGACAGGGTTCCCAGCACTCCTCCCAAAACCTACCACTCTTCAATGGAGTTGCCACACCAACAACACTCAAAAACTGTTAATGCAGTGACAAGGACATGCTCCTTTCCCAGCTTTCAACCTGCAAACATGCCACTTGTATTTGTTGCGTGACCAAATTGCTGTAACTGGGACCTCTCAGCTTTGATAGGTAGGATTGTGCCCCTGTGCTGCATTAACATAAAATACCCTCCATTAAGGCTAAATGATCAGTTCAGCTACCTGTACAACATTTGTATTAATATTAAATTTTCTATTACTATTACTCTTATCTTTAATCCATACCAAGTCTGCTAAACTTGTACATAGATCTAATGTCCCTCATATGGAACAGTGGATGGTAAAAGGTGTTATAATCATAGAAGTACGGCATAGTTTTATTTTCTGCCATAATATTAAAAATGGCTGCTAATAGCCCCTATGAGCTGTGATGTACTTTGCAGCCAGTATGAAAGATTGAAAGGGAAAAGACAAACAAAATTCTGACAATGTTGTGCAAATTGCAAATACATTTTACTGGCATATGCTGCTAATAACCTACAAGTTTTAAGGTGCAGTAGGACAGAAATCACTGCAGCTGAGGACGACACAAATAATATGCTGTTTTAGGCTGCAACCATTGGTCGATTAATCAGTGAGCTTTCTCTGTGAGCTTTCAGTGTGATACTAATGTTCAGATGTGTCTTCCTTCCTTAATATTTTGTACTCTGTGAATGCATAAAGACACCAAAATGGGCATTTGGAAATCATAATAAATGATCAGTCAATACATCATTCTTTTCTGAAATTTCATAGACTAATCAATTAATCATCTAATTGTAAAAACAATCAACAGATTAATCTGTGATAGAAATTTACAGCGTTGATGCTACAGTATATACAAATAGCAGATGCCAGTAAAAAAGCTGCAGCAGTTTCCACTTTTCACTTCCTATCAGACCATCAAGACATTAGATATTTTATATTTTTTGCTTTAGAAATTCACTTTCAATAATAGCTTAAACATTAAAATAAATTGGGCTTAAGCAACTCTAATGATGTTGCCTCTAGCTGCAACAAACAGCCACAAAAGGCCTGAAAAATCCAACAAAAACAAAATCTTTCTAATCGCAATTAAAGTCAACAAAATTGTACACAGCTATCTGCTATTTTACTTGAGCCTAAATATTACATTTTCCTGATGTGAAACTTAATCATTTATTGACAGGTTGGCTTTGATGACAAATGATAAACTTCACAGTCCTAATGAAGTGTGGAATTACATTACCTGATGAGGCAAGAAATTGCATGTTTAGAATGCAAATATAGAGCCCATTTACAATAAGTTATGGGTTTAATCCTGATTGTATACAGAGAGATTATCAAAGCTTGTGGTCTAAATGTAATATTCCAAGAACATATAGCCATTATTTGCATTAAATGATACAAAAAAAAAAGCACAGTGAGAGATTCCTGACAGTCAATGGACAACAGGGCTAAAAAAGAAGCGTTGATTAAAGTTTCTGTTCCTACTCACAGCAAACAAGTTACGCACATAGTGTACCTATAAACAAATAATATAAACGCCCCTCCAAGAATTCCCCGTCTTCAGTGGTCATGTTTGATAAGTGTCTATTGGCAAGAAAACATGCTTTACCAAAAGGATGCAAAAGATCAAATTTTGTTATTTGCTCAGAGCCCTCCACGTGTTGCTAGGAGATAAGGGCCAACAAAATTCAAATTTTCTTATTGGTTTAATCCTGGTTAAGGCTTATTCTCTGCCCTTGCTGGGTTCAACTTTGGGAGGCTGGGAGGGCAGACGTCAAGAAAAATGTAGGCGATGGCAGAAACAACAACAACAAATCAAAACCATTTCAATGCTCATCACATTCCTATCAGAAATCACAAGGTCTTCACCTTTAGTGAAATATCATTTAATTGCCAAGCTCTTGACGGTAACGTGCTTCACTATTTCTAATAGGTAAAACATCATCTAAGGGTAAAAGGTAGTAAACATTTCTTCGGTCACGTGTTTTACGGTATGTTACATCTGGCGCATACACGTTCATCATCTCCCCCATTTATGCTATCAGTGACTTAAACTAATGTGACTGGCTTATTATAAAGATCCGTTAGGGTGTTTCTGGTGTGTTTTAGTTAATTAGATCACGGCCGTTAACTTCAATGTCCCGATACACTTACTCTAAACACCTTTTTAACCCAAAACATCAACTGTTCGTTAACGTTAATTACCTGCTTAGCTAACGTAACGTTGTAGGCTAACGCTAGCAAAGAATGCTAGAGATGTCAGGGAGCTGTTACTTGGAGTTAACGCCTAAGAACAGAAACAATAATTAACATATTCTCTGCTGTTGACCACATTGTAACGAGGCGTCATAAAATACTCTCGTTAAAAATATTAAATAGCGCAGAAACCGTGAACAATAACTTTAGCTAATTTAGCCTTAGTGTTCCCCGTGGCACACGTTGTCATGGCAACGCAAAATGAAGTTGCACAAACTCTAGCTTTTAAATGGTATTACGAGTTAAAATACATCTAAAATTATATATGACTCCTACATATACCATGTGTACACTCTGACACTACTGTTGGACAACTTAATATAAGTTTCTTACCTCTGAAAACAGATCCCCGTCATGTTCTTCAATAGTTTGTCGTTGTGACTAAGGGAAGCAGAGAGGAACAAAACTCCTATGAGCGAACGATGCTCCTCGGTTCCAGGTGTTGCAGCGCCCCTGGTGTTTCCCGCGTGCCCCTCAGACGTCAAGTAAACTTCACTTTATGATTAACGTGAACACTGCAGGACTGTCACGGAGTTTCCACCTTACACAACAACCGTGAGTTGTGTTGTTATTCTAAGGGGCAACAGTTGTTTCTCAGTGGTACCCTGGGTTTGCTTGGTCCTCGGTCCCCATCTAGTGGGCAAGTTGTTCATCATTACTTATTTATTGAGTTTGATCTACAGGAAAATGTTTTTTAAAAATTATCATTTGAAAACGTAAACAGTATCATAAAGGAAATTTTAAGAATAAGTGGTAGTAAATTAATTAGGAGAACCAACTTTAACAAACCCAGAGGTGGGGTAAGTATAGTGTTGTCATTGTATATTCTTTAAAGGTAAAAGTAAAACTTAATAACATAAAAATACTTCTAAAGTAAAGTATAAATGAATGTTAAAAAATATATATATAAATATATTAAGGGCTTAAAAGTTACAATATTCAATCAAGAAAAAGGTTCCCAGTCAGTGAAATATTACATTTGCTACATCACTTTTGTTAACTTTTTACTGTATGTAAAGGTACAACTTATTATTAGTTAGTACAAAAGCAAAAAAACATGAAAATTAATAAATAATAGAAGAAAATGCACTTATTTAATTGACTGTAACTATGAAATATTTGCCATTTTGAATGAAAAAAATCTGTTAGAATCAAAATAGTCAGCAATTGCTTTTGAGTTATTTGGAGAGTAAATTATTGAAACAATCAATTCTGCTTTGCTACTAGCAAGGCATTTGATTTTGTAATGTCAATATCAAAATATTTGAAATTAATTGTAAATATAAGAGACAGATAAAGGTAGAGGATAAATGAAAAGGAGCTACTTTAATTCAAGAGCACTCCAAGTGTAAGTACAAGTACTGTTGCTTACATTTGTACAGACAAAATAAACTTTCTCTTACACATTACTTACCAAGACATACTGTTAACTGAAGCCAGGCATTTTGTGCACTGACATTTGGCCAGATCTTACACAAATACCAGCGCTTAACCACAAATGCTTCAAGTTTATTTCCTACAGTTACAAAATATATTCATAAGCTTTTCATGTCATATTAGGACCCCTAGCCCTAAATTAAATGACTTTATATTTAATTTCTTACTCTTTTTTCTTATTGTTGTTGTAATGCTACTTGGTTTTTACATGTTAAATCTATTCAAAATTATCATTTATTACTTTTGGATTAAGACATACTCTTGTACAATTGTTTTTTTCTTACTGAGACTAATATCCCCCTGCTCCTGTAACTGTGGGACAAAAGGAATACTACTGAAATCTGATTTAGGCTCCAGTTCCATTTAGGTTAAATGGTGCAGTTGGCATGGAATTTAAAGTGATCAGTGAGGGAGAAACTCGGTTAATCTTCAATCTTAACTGATTGTTTGGGTAGCCTTCTCTTTAATCTTGGCATGATTCTGCCAGATACACCTCACCAATTTGCTGTACAGTAAGAAACAAAAGTATGTTACTGAAACTGCAAATTATTTGTGAGATTGTTTCTCATCCAACTTTCATGCAGTTTGTCGAAAACTTTATTTATTTTTATCTGGATACCAGCTGTCATTTGGGAAATTTAAAAGTTAATTGTGTAATTCCACATAAAAACAAACAAACAATTAAACTCACACCAAAACATCTGTAGGCTAACACAGTACTAGGTGTCCAATAAAATCCACATTTAATCTTAAACACTGGCCAAGGACTTGGGGCCACTGTGACATCTGTGGTCAACATGGTTCTTAAGGTTCTCCATCACATGATGAATGAGCTTCATGAAGACATTGGATATCTTCAAGTCATCCTCTGCTCCAGACACTTCCTGGAAACAGTCTTCCTGAGCCAACAATAGGACTGCATATACAGTATAAGCTCAATTTTTTCCTATGTCTTTTAATGTTTCACATTTTATTGCTTTTCTTGTGATGTAACATTATAATGTCCTACACACCTGTAGATAGATGGTAATATTGATTGTTTATTAATAAATAAATAAGTAAATTAATTAATACAAAATTTGTATCAAGTGAGTCCAAAACGATACAAATGTCTTCAGACTGGTGTGTTTGGGTTCATATGGGTTACTTTATAGTGGCAACTTCTGCTCATCTACAGGGGAACCAATCTGCCCAGTACAGCATGTTGGAATGCAATCCTTAACTCACAGCATACCACGCTGATCCTCTCCCTGATAGGGCTAAACACATTTATCTCTGGAATGGGCCTCATTAGTTCATCAAAGCAAATCCCTCAGCTCTGCTTCATTCCCAGCAGACTATGGTCACTCACCCCTTACAGCTCTCCCCTCGGACTTCTTTGATCTGCTGCATGATGCTTTTGGCATGGAGGAAGGACTTTTGGTCACTGGTGTCGTACACCACCACAGATCCATCTGCCCATTTCACAGGCTCCTCTAGGACATGATCTGCTGTTTCCATTCTGACAAAGCAAAGATGGCTGTGGAGATCAAATATGGGCCATCTAACCACTGATCTGACTTCAGAAACTTTGAAAAGTTTTAAATGTAGTATACTGCATGTAATACTTCATATTCTACTCAGAAAATGTATTTTTTTAAGTGCCATAGTAAGCATAAAGGGTCACAGAGGGTCACATTTCAGAGTCACAGAAATGTATGTTATTTATTTGTTAAAGACAATGGCTGCAAAAAAAAACAAAAAAACGTGGAGTTTCTGTAAACATTATACTGTGGTAGTAGGCACAAGTCAGTTATGGTTTCAGTTATAGGTATTTTTAATCAGTAAATACCATCAAACCCAAATATAAACTGGTTACATTTCTCTTATATTTAGTGGTTCAGTTGACAATGTCATACAAGACTATAACATGTCATTCCCATCTATAAGCTTAGAATACATATTCCTTTGTGTTTTTGTTTCCCAAGGAGAATATGAAACTATAAATCAGATGTAAACAGATTACTGCCAGTGGAGAATTCAGCACAGTAAATAAAAAAAACCACAACAGTTTTTAGCCAATGAATACAGCAGAGTGGCAGTTTTAAACTCTTGAACAATGATTTCTATAATTACTGTGGTGCATGACTGCTCAAGGGGCATAAACAAGCTAATTAATTTAGGGCAGAAGTGAAAAGGTTTGAGTTGTCATACCCCTCTGCAAACTGTAATTCTATAACAGTCATTACAGCCTGTGAGACAAACATTAGGTAATGGTAAAATGTGTATATGTTTGATTTCAAACCCATCTGAAACACACAGAGAAAGGACACTTTGCTGAGTCACCATGATGTAATCTTTTTCATTTAGGGCAACAGAAACGTTGTGAAAAGGCCACGAAACATTAATGGTTTAATGAGAACATCTATGTACTGGAAGTGTAAGCATACTGTCAAATAAGAGGTTTTGTAAGACATCTCACGAGAACAGCTGCAGAGAAAATTAGCCCAAAAAAGTGCTTTCTAGTCAAAACAAAACCACTATACAGTACAAATCTTAGAAATTTACAGTACATTTCAATATTGTTCAGTTATCTTCAGAAGACACATTCATGACCAAAAACACTTCTTTCAACAGAAACTCAATTGAATAGTTACAAGTGAAAACCGGTTTTATTGTGCTCTCATAAGTGATAAGTGATTTGTCTGAAGGCAGACAAAAAGACAGATTAACAAGATAGTCCAATACTTCAGCTCTCTCTTCCCAGTAAAACAGTGCCAGGGTGTGTAATGCTCACCTGTTTCACCAGCATCGATGCTCCCTAGCAGAGCCAACTCGATATTGTTCATGACAGTGTAAGTAGGAAACGAGCTGTTAAAACTGTCCTTCCTCTTCTCTACACTACCTGCTGCTCTGCAGATGGCAGAGAGCTGCTTTTCACCACTGCCACACATCTCTCCCTCATGAGAAGTGAAAACTTGGAAAGTCTCTGCAGGTCTCAACTGGCAAGGGAAGTTTTTAGGGTGACAAAAACACAACAGGCCATATTTCTGATAACGTCTGACTTTTTTCCAGATAAAGACCAAATCATGAAGCATAGTTAAAAACGTTATCATCCCTGGAACCATAGACATGTTACAACTGCAGAATCCAGGCCACAGACTTTAAAATGTAGCCACATGCTAAAAATGTAACATGTCAGTTGACCTTGATGCAGCACAAAACTCAGGTTTACCCCCACAGCACAAAAAACAAACTTCAGACTTTGAGTTCACAGCCTGCTTCACTGGTCAGCTCGCATTGTCCTCTCAGTGCTTATCTATCTGCCCTTTTATTGTTCGCCAAAGGTCACAAGAGTGTGTCATTATTATCCTGTAATGTTTTACTGCTGACTGAAAGGTCACAAACAAGCAAGATGCTTATAACCAAATAATGTACACACACCTACTTTGACTAATTCGCTATTCTTCCAAAAAGAAGCACTTGTGAAAGAAAAAACTGAGCAGTGTAAAGTTAGTAAAGATATCATCTTATCCTTGTTCCTCAATAAGCAGTAAGCATTTTTACAGCAGAAAATAACATCAAACTGTGGTTTGACCATCAGAGACGTCTCTTAAAAGCTCACCTTTCTCCATTTTATCTGTTCAGATACATCCCTCCTTCTTCTGGTGAGAGTCGAGCAGCATGTCATGGGTAAAACCCCTCAGGCCCAGGCAGTAAGGTGACATCATTTCTGTGTGGAATGTCTCCATCTCATCTCATGCTTTCCAGACAGTCTGACTCACCATTATGTTTTATGGGATGTGTTTGACGTTTTGTTTTGTTTGACAACATACAATGATGGCATCTACATTGATGTGATGACTTGTTATCAGAGCTTTTCATGGTTAGGAAATTCAGAGCAGACGAAACCAAACAGAAACAGCTTTCAAAAAAACAAGGACGTGAATCAGTTAAGTTGCTGCTGCTGTTTTGTTTTTTTGCCAAAATGCACCTTCTTCCTGAAGTTATTAACCATCATGCTGGTTGCTTCCATTTTAGTTTGGTTTAGTTTGATATAGTTTGGTATCAGGTGAAGGTTTAGGTTGAAGTTGTGCTTAGTCTTGTTGGATTCCCTTTGAAGAATTTAGGGTAAAAATGTTCCTCAAACTCATTGTCTAACCTCCAGCTCTCATATGATCCCAGTCTGTAAAGAAAGTACATGAAAGCATGTAAGCAAGGAGATACACGCATGTGAAAACATGGAGCTACAGTACATTTTTTACTGTGTCGAAAAGTGATGCTGCTAAATTTAGCTTGCTGTTTCATCAGCAAATGTAAACTTTTTATTAAACAAAAAACGGTCCTAAATTGATCTTTAGTGTTATTCATTATATTTCTTCTTTGCTTAAGCATGAGGCTCGTGCCATGTGTTGAATTGTGTTCTGACACATCACAAATCTTCTCTACAGCTTCTTACAAAAAAGGTTTCAATATGAACTCCATTAATTCACTCGCCACACATCCAAATCATGTAAAATCATCACACAACGCAAACACACTGTATGTTTTATCAGTGTACCTCAGCCATATTTCAATAATCATCATAATCATTTCATTTAGACAAAGCAGATACAATAAAAATTTAAACATGATTTCCCAAAGCTGCAGCATCCTAATCAAAAGATTTGAATGTATCTTAAAGGAGAAGAAATTGTTTCATTGTTTGTTTCAAAGGGTTTCTATGTTTTTTAAGTCGGGAACTAAAAACACCCTTCTGCCAGTGCATCTATAAAGAGCTGCAATACATACTATGTGCTGGTTGCATGTCACACCGTTTTGGCATAAAGTAGGTTCTCTTTTATCTCCTCTAACATAATAAAGATTCATAACGGTAGAAAACATGTTTTCTCTTTAATGCAGTTTATTTCTAATAATTGTGCATGTATTGTTAACTTTTACAGTAAAAAAATGACAAAAACAGAATGATTTTTTAAAACAGGGACAGAAGTTGCAGATTTCCTTCATACAATAGGAAATATTACATCTACTGGTTTCAAAGAAAGTAACATTGCATGTAAGTATATTCACTACTCTTGACAATGATCAAGTAATGCACAAGCAATAATTTGTGCAATAATAGCTGTAAAAGTAACGTCTATTTTAAGCTGCAGGAAGCAAGCATATTTAAAAACAGGAAATGCGCTACAACAGGCGGGGAATTGTTAAATGACATACTTCCTCTTAACAGTGGGGCTCTACAAACAGCAATGGAGATTTTTAGAACACTGGATGATATCATTATGTTACACTTTTAAAAAGCCAAAGTTATTTAGTTAATAGAAGAGCACAACATTTTGCTGAAACACAGAGGGAACAGAAATGTAACTTTATGTTTACACAAACATAGTTTACCATGTGGTTAAATGTAAAATACATAAGCCCCATTGATCTCTAACAGTGGTTACAGTGCCTTCAATCACTCGCATTCTGTTTCACTCTGGTCCAAAAGTCAAAAGTATCACTGCTGCTTTTCAAAAAAGCTACTGAGACATATAATTATATGAATAATCAAACATATAATAATTGCCTGCAATTGTTTAGTAATTAAATGACAAATATTATAAAATAAAGTTTTATACAGTCACGTATATGTATACAGTAAAGTATATATGTTTACATTAACAAATATGGCAAATATTATTAACAAATTTGTAACTTTTACTATTATCAAAGTTTCAAAGTGCTATGTATAATCAAGGCTATGTTCACCTAGAAAGGTACAGAAGAACACTTAATAAAGATGCACATGGACATTAATAAACATCCAACTACAGCATCCTTGTTATACACAAAAGCATATAACATGAAGGCTCTGAATGTAAATACAATAAGCAATGACAAATCATCAGCGGCCAAAATATGATAAAGTAACAATTACAGAATCACGTCTCTACTGCAACTTCAACATGTTCAGCTGCCAACAGGTGGCAGCACTGTGACATGATTGTAACCACTCATAAAGCCCAGAATGAAAACACTGTTACTGCCACACAAGCTGCTGAATAAAAACTGCATAATTACACATAAATACAGTTTATTTGTGCCCAGGGTTGCACTTCTGACTAGAAGTGATGTCTCCTCGACTTAAGAGAGTGTCTCCTCTTTCTCTTCCTATGACATTGCTCCCTCCTCTCTGGCCAGGGGAAACCACCATCAGCAGTCCTGTATGCCTCATCATATTCATCGCTGTCTGAGTCTGCCTCAGCCGCAGGGAAAACTCTGTCTGAGAATACATCGGTCAGCTTGGATGTAAAGAATGCCTCGAGGCTGCGGCCTGCCTGGGCCACTTCTGAATCAGCCTGTGGTCAGATAAAGAAAGAAAGATTACGTTCAAATTAATGCAAGTAAAGTATTGGCTGATGATGATTATATTGTAATTTTGGAAAAATGGTGATGATGATAATACATGTAATCATGAGGTAAATTGTACATTGAATAGTCATGTTTTAACTTACATAATTGAACTTTGCACAGTTGCGAAACATGAGATAGACATCAGCGACAAACTCATCCGGGGAGTGATACCGTTGAGTGTTCTTCTTATTGAGTTTGGCTCTGATCACAGACAGATCCATTGGCCTCTTGATGATCTGGTAGTAATGTCGAGCCTGCATGTAAAAAAGTAGTCAAAAGTAGTGACCTTTAATACTTTTGTCTTATCCACCCAGCAACAGTAGTTCCCTCATACTCATTCCATTAGGATTACCTTGAAACCCTTCCAGAACTATATACCATACATTAAATTATGTATCAGTGCAAAAAAGATGCCTTTAAATCAGACAGTGCCAACACCGCTATAACATACTGTATGCTCGTGTGCTAGTAGGTTCAGTAGGTTTGGGCACAAAAACACGATGAGTAGAGTTTGGGAAAGATCGTATGACTTACAGGGTAAGTACAGTGAACTTACTGTGTAGGAACCTCCACAGAACTTATGGATACCTATTTATTAACATCTTGGGCAACAAGATGAGAATAAGACAAATACCTACAGTGTAAGTATTTTGTAGTTATGGGGTACTTTTTAAACATTAACTGATAGGTGTGACTATAACTACTATAAGAAGAGGGTATGAGACTCCACTTTAAATACAGCCCTCGTTTGTTGCCATACTGGATCAAAACAGATAACAAAGTGGTTTAGATTTATAGATTTTTGACAAAATAAATAGCCATTAGGCTTATATTTGTATTGCCTGAAAACATGGAAAAACAATTTTAATCAGTTGAACTTTAGCATTCTACATAACCTATTGATAAATTACATTATAGGTGCGGTAAATGTGATAGGTACTAAGTGGAGCCTTGTATCCTCTTTTTATCTGTAGTTACACACTAGTTGCACTGTAAATACAACAAATTGGGGATGTAATTTAAAGTGGAGCCTCTTACCCTCTTCTTAGCTGTAGTTACACCATAAGAATTCACACCTATAATGTAATTATTTAATAAGTACCCCTTAACTACAAAATATTTGCACTGTAGGCTTTTTTCCTTGTTGTCATCTTGTTACCCTGTAAGTTCGCTGTACTTACCCTGTAAGTCATGGTCTATAATTTAAAGTGTTACTCTAGTGTGTGACCTGCCAACACATAACTATGGGCTGATAATGCCCACAATGATGGGGCATTATCATGGGCAACAATGATGGGTTTTAAAATGTCCTAAACTCATGGGAGGTAAACCTCAGTGTCAATACTGAGGATGTGATGTTATCATGTTTTTATGAGTGGGTCCCAATATGCCACACGCTATGCAATTGAGGCAGTTTGTGGTGATGCATCAATTAATGCCCCTAAGCACCAGCAACAACAGAAACAAAAAATTGTTGGATAAATATGGAAAATATGTTTATTAAACTCCTTGGTCCTCACAGATACAGCATTGTGGAAAACTCTTCATGATGCTACTGTGTATAATGAACGTTAAATACATTTTAGAAAATTGTTTGTCTTTACTGTAACTGGACTGTAATAAAAGGGTGATTACTCACCAGTGGACTGACAGGCTCATGGAAGGGAGCACTCAGGATGTTACTGAGGATAAGAAGAATGAGCCGCTCACATTTCTACAACCAAACAGGAAAAAACAGGAAAAGAAAAATTGGTTTGAATGCAAGAAAAGGAAAACACTCATAGAAAACACCCAATAACAACTAGCCATCATTAAAATATCACACAAGTCGAAGACAAAGAAGACAAAGTGACCTACTCTTTGGTCACATGCTGAAAGTCCTTGTGGAGATGTGTGATCTCCAGATGTTCTCTCATTCTCACAGTCGTACTCAACCTCTGGCTGCACAACATCTCTGCACAAGCTGCACACCCAGTCACCTCTGAACAGGACAAGGAACAGCGTTTGGTTAATACTAGATACAATAGAAAGAAGAAATAATAACAGTTTGATTTGAAGATAATGTTATAAATTTCAGATTATAGCATCAGAGGCTTACGAGGGGAAGCTAAGCAGAGGTGGGATATGGCAAGACAGATGAAAGACTTTTGGACAGCGGTCACAGCACAGCAGTTCCCCTCCAATTAGACACACAGCACAGAAGTCCTCACTCTCCATCTCTGCGTTGTTCTCCTCAGGCTGGACTTCCTCCGTCGCCCTCTGAAGTACAGGGTTTGCGATCAGGAGTTGCCTCTGTCCAGGTCCAACGTGGGATTCCTCTTCTAGGTCAGACCGAAGTGGCTGTGGTTCGTCAGTTGTCAGTTCAGGTTCAGATTCAACGTCGAGCTCAGACTCCACCGATCTGTGAGAGTCAGGCTGCTGACCAGACACAATGTCCGAGTCGGTGTTAGCCTGATCACTGGGATCACATTCAGGCCGGCTGTCAGACTCAGTTTCTGCATCACCAGATTCAGTATCGGCGTCCACGCCTTGGCCATCGTCTGATCCCGCTCCTGCATCTGATTCTGGGTCTGCCTCATAATCAAGACTTGGTTCTGAATCTGCTGCAATATCAGTTTCAGTGCAGAGCTCCATTTGTCCTACAGCCACTGACTTCTCCACAACCAGACATTCTGGTTCAGCCTCAGATGAAAACTCTGCATTTTGGTCAGAATCTGGTGATGCATCTGAGTTTAGCTCTGGGTCTGGATCAACCTGTGAAACAACTGCTTCTTCTGAGACTGATGTAGGATCAGAGTCTGAGTCCAGATCCAGCACAATGTAACTCTTTGGAACATATTTAGGGTCAGTGGAGGGCTGTGTGGATACTTTGGGACAGCTGTGTCTTCCTTGGCTGTCCAATTCACTGTTGGTTGAGTGTCTGTTGGACTGTTTACAAGTTTGTCTCTCTGCACATGACAGCGCTGTGAGTGAGTGGGTGGTTCTCCTGGTCTCAGAGCCTCCATCTATCGTCTACGTTTACAACAGAGAAGAGAAAAAGACATTCTGTGGATCATCTACAATGTATGAAACCCTGAGCACATTTATTTAATGTATTTAGCCTAAAATTGCCTTCAAAACAAAAAATAGAAATAATGAGTAAATGACTTAGTAGATGTCATTGTTGGTAAGAAGACACCAGTCTGACACAATGATGAATGCTAAGGAAATTAACATTGCATTGTAACCCACTGTGCTGAACATAGAAACTGAAAGTATTTTTTTATTTTAAAGAGAGATTAAAAAAAGAGCATTCATACATTTGGGCGAAGTATTATATATGTATTATGATTATGTTACAGCAAGCAGCTCCTTGGCTTAGCTTAGCAAGAAGGCAAAACCCGAGGGGGACAGCTCACCTGCCTGCGCAACAAAATCTCACAAAAAAACCCTCCCTCATTAACACGTTATCTAATTTTAAAAAAGTAACTTTTACTTTGAAAATAGTGTAATCTGACTGCTAACAGTTTTCTCCTGAGTCACCCTTTTTCTCCGATCTGTGAAAAAAAAATGAACGTACTTCAGGCATTGCATTATGCCAGGCTCTCTGCTGTGAGACAGCCTCACTCTTCTCTGTTGTGCTGGCAGGTAATGGGTCGCTCTGCCGTCGGCCGTGCGGGGGAAGTTGAGACACGAGTATTTTGAGTCGCTCTAAGCAAACCACAGGCACCCTGGGCCTTCCCGAGTCCTTTTGACCGTCGCAGGCTCTTTAGACAGAAGTAGAGAAGGAATGAACAAAGTGATACGTATTGGGATTTGTGTACCAACAGATATTTGACTTTACAGTTATTATGCACCTGTTGTGGCCATTTCTCGACACTCTGCAGCTCTCATTGGCCTCATAGTCAGTCCCTTGATTTACATAAGCGAAGGACTGATCTGATAAGACAAAGATGATAAGCACATATATACTTTTAATTTACTTTAAAATTAGAATTATCTGCATGGTAAGCACCTGGCTCAGTCTTATAGGACAGTATAGCAGACCGATGACCTCTGGATGGGGCAAACTCAGATGACGTTTCCTTGACAACGCAAAGCAGGCCATCTGAAGCTCTCCTTCGTCTGGCATCCACACTGACATACTGAAAAAAGAGCACCATTAAAACAACAAAGAAAAAAAAGTTCATTAAGTTCCTCATTGGTATACGTGAGTTATTTTAACAATGCTTTTATTCGTCTTAACAATGCGTTGCAAAGGAGTTTGTATGTTGAAGAAACCAAACTTTCAAACGGTGCTAAAATGTGAACACAGTCAAAACTGTCAGAAATTTGGCTACTAAGGTTTCTGCTTTTAATGCCTGCTTTTTAAGTTCATTCTTGTCCTTAATGTCTATTTTTTGTCTTTTTCAGCAGTCGAGCAGTGTCCATCTATAACACTGTTGGGCTCATGATGAAGATGTTTTTAATGTATTAAAATTAGTTAAAAGCTCAGGAAGTAACCTTCAGCTTTGCAATCATGAACCAGAAGTCTTCATATTGCTGAGTTAAATACAGTTAAGCTACAGTTAACCGAGCAACTCTGCTGATAAGGATCGTGTGTATGATGGTAACCTGCTAAATTTGTTTTGTGGTGTTTCTCACCTACTGGCTGCTTTAAATAGCATGAAACTGATGTCATGGTATAAGTTAGTTTTTTTATAATATTTTAATGTTCATGTAAGTAGCTCTGTTACTACTATTTCTTTGCTGTGTCAGAACTCAAATGTGCACATCTAACTGTTGATCACTTCTTTCTCGCAGCCACAGCATGTGATTATATTCTGATGCAGGGTTACCTTATTTGCAGCTCCTGCCTCTAGGCTGTAAGTGCGTCCTGTGGGCCTTTCAGGGTAAGCACTGGTGGTAGGGGCGGCCAGTTCTGCCGGGATGCTCTTGGAGCGACGCTTCCTCCTCATGCACACTGAGCCAGGGCTAAGCCTGCTACTCTGTACATCAGATACACAGTCATGGGCTTTAACTGACACCTCCAGGGATGTGGATCTCTGTCAGCAACACAAACATATAAAACTTAGCAGGGTTTCGAGCTGCATCACATGCATAGATGCACCTGTTCATGACATTAAAAGAAGAAAAAAAGAATGAGATGCATGTGTATGGTGAAAACAACCTTGAGTGTCACTGAGACAAACACACATGGACGCACACATGCACAGGCCCACACAAGATGAACAAAAACATCACATGGGGCTGGGTTTAATTCAAAACAATTCAAACAGGAAGAAGGGCTCACACAGCTGCATATATTGTACAGAGAATGAAAGGTTTGGTTAAACACCAATTATCATATGTAAATTCACCATCAGGGGTTCATTGTAGCTCTTTGATTGAGCCAGAACTACAAATCACTTACTACTCTGTCCCTCCACCTTTTAATATAGTTAAACTAATGCAAGCGTCCTGAAAAGGTCCTTTAAATGCTTTGGAAGTGTTTTCAGCTAATGTAAGCAGGAGGGCTGATGGTTTTTTTTCTCCATATTGTGCCATCATACATATTCAAGCCAGCCTGACACCGAGCACGTGCTCCTAAGTATCATGCGATTAAAATACTTACCTGATCCATGCCCCTTGGGAGAGGTATGCAAAATTCAGACTGTGGAGGAAAATAGACTGTAATCCTTCTCTCTGGAATGACGAGAGGAGTGCAGGAATTTATCTCACAGTGCAAACCAGAGCTAAAATCAAAGTGGCAGCTCCCACTATTCCCTCAGTGACTCATTAATGACAGGTTAAGTACATAAATGACTGTGCCCAAGTGGCTTTTTGTCATTTTCAGATGCTGTGACTTAAGGATGTAAAAAACACGCATCTTTGTGCTTTTAATCATGCATCTTGAGATTTTGAGAGAGGTGATAACATGGCTGCTCAGCCCACTGGCATAAAGTGTAATTATGATGAAGAGCGCCCTCCAGGATTTTAGGATGCACCGCGATGTTCAGCTTTAATTGTAAGAGCTACTCTTTGTTTCCCCTCATCCTTTCTTCTTAAAAGCAGGACCAGCTTTCTGTTGCACCATCTGTTTTCAGGCTAGTTGTCAACGGTGGGAAGCAATCATTCTGGCACAAAGGAACGTTCCTTGTAGTTTCACTCATTTATGGATATTAATTAAAAGTGAATTCTAATGTTCAACACTCCCTTAAAGTTCAGCATTTTAGAAAAGTACAATAACTCTCATTTGTAAATGTAATTTTATAATGTGACTTCTGTCACTTTATTTCCATCTCTGTCCTTTGTGTTTGAACAAGTGTTTGAACATCTGCCTTTTATAGGAAATGAGCTTCACACTGAATAATATATTGAGGTTTTTAAGACATGTACAAAAACAGCCTTGTGTGGTTTACCATGTCCTGGGTTGTGAGTTGAGTAAAGAAAATCGAGCCCATAGAAACTGCAGAACCACGTGTGAACTGAAAAACCCGAGACTAAGCTGCACTAAATCCCACCACATGCCAGGCTTTGATCTCACGGCAGATGCTGAGATAAGAAACAAATATGCAGTTGCTACACTGATGTGCTGAGCCAGCAGATAATGTCAGCTGGTATGTTTTACAGGGTGCTTTGGCATGCAAAAAAGTCGTGGCTATTTTTATGGTCAAACAAATATGTTTTTGTATTTACTGCAATACAGCACACATTTCTGCTGTATGTATTTAGTACTCTACTGTTTTAGTAATGTGTCATATAATTTAAAGCACCCGAACAGCTCCTGAGTGGAGCCTGTGGTGAGACTGTCATTTTTGTGTTCATTGTTTTGGTTACGGATTATAATAATTTAATTCCTAGAAAAGTTTGCTGTCATTTTTGCACAAATCATTGCCAAAACATTTAACTGTAACAAACAAATCATTTGTGTTTTTAATAATACTGTGTGTATGTTAAAAACGAAAAAAGGGATCTGTTTTTAACTTAATTGCTCACCCAGTCATCCCTGTGGTCTCTGACTGTCAGTACAGGTCTGGTCCTCTGCTGCTCTTTCCTCTGATCTGTTGCAGGAGGAACATGGAGCTGCTGCTGCTGCTGCACAGAAATCTGATCCCTTGTGTCCCGCTGCAGCTCTTCACTCAGCAGCTCTCTACTTTCAGCTCCTGCTGTTATGTGGCTGCGCTCCTGCTGAGTCGTGCTGGTCATTAGCTTCCCCTGAGGCTGGCTTGACCTTCTACGGCCTGTGTTTAGCTGAGTGTGTCTGTCTGGAGGAACTTCCCTCTGGTGGTGGCGATAAGAGGGGCATGATTTTGTCTGAGAGTGGGGCTGGGAGTCAGCTGCCTGTGGCCGGGATGTTGATCGACTATAGTTTAGCTGTATGCAGCCTACGATCGGGACAGGTGATGCAAGTGTAGGGCACTGTGAGGAGCTCTCTGCGTCCCAGCACTTTTGGAGCTGCTGGCTCTGATGCCGGGAGGCAGAGTTAAGAATGGGCTGAACACAGCTGGAGTTATAAAGTGTGGCCTCCAGCTGGCCTTTGTCCAGACTAGGCATGTCTGTCTGAGAGGGAATGCCATGCAAGCAACACATCTGGGGCTCACAGCAGGCCTGGTACCCACACCCCGGATCTAGTCCTCTGTGAAACACAGATGGTACAGCCATGCAGGTGATGGGCTGAGGTCCCATAATACTTGCACAGGTCAAACCCTGAGGATAAGTGCAGTTTCCCCCTTCAACACTCAGTTGACCTGCAGAACAAGAGTCCCGGTAAGAGTTCAACAAAACAACTATAATCAACTTTAGTCCATCAACATTATTATTAAGGATTTACTTTCATATTTATTTGGATGTACAAAAATATTGTAATATAGTCAGTTTGTTTATTTTATTTTACCCAAAGATGAAATCTGCTTTGTCCAGTAACTGGCATCCCAGTTGAATCTGATCTTGAGAGGACTCCATGCATCTGGGTGTAGTGACAGCTCAAGGAGTTGCTGCATCTGGAGTGAAATCTGCAGACAGAATAAATGTTCAATTTATAAAAACAGTTGACATTTTTACCAATGTCTTGAGTACAGCTCTTTGGTATTACACTAAATAAATTTGCAGGTATTAAAATTTGCAGGCATCATAAGAGACAAAATACTGGTCAAGATGTCCTGAATTTTTGTTTCTTGAGTAAAACTCAAGTTTTCGGAGTTGTTGGATCCTACAACTCTGGCAACTCCCTTTTTTTTTAACCCTTCATGCCTAGTGAATTAACTCCATGCACCCCAAGCAGAAAAAAAACCAAGAAATGTAGTTTCAGTTTCTCAGGCTTACTGTAACAAAGCACAGATGATACTGTAGAACTGTTTTCAGTGGCTTATCAACACTTTTTTACTATGGTTCAAAGGACTCTTTGTGGGTGTTACAGAGTAGAACATTGGGCATCTGTTAACTGTCCTATCTGCGTACCAGAGCCCTACTGAAGAGCACCGGGCCTCTGCAGTGATGGGTCGTAGCCCAGGTGATGAACTTCTGAACGTGGTCCAGCTGGCCACATATCTCTATTGCCCCCTGCAGCTGGTCTTCCAGACGCTGCTGAAAGTCCTCCGAGATTTTCTGTGAAGACACCCATGAAAAACGCATTTATGTTTAATCACTGGCACACAGAGACCAACTGAGCTGGACTGTGGGCTAAATCAATGACCTTTTTTTTGGCAGATGTAGTTCCTGAGATGTTGCCTTAAGCATCTTTGACAGATTATTATGGGCTCTTGCTCGCTTGCTTTCAGGAATGATTACGTCACAGCAAGTACAGATTCTTTGCATGTAGATCCACGACTGGGTGCATGATAAGAAGGAAAGAAAGAAAAAGAAAGTAATTACCTCCAGTTGCTCTATTAATAGGTTGGCTCGTTTGTTAAGCTCGTTCATCATAATCATCTTTGCCATTTTAATCTGGTTCTCTGTCTTCCTGTGTGCAATCTTCACTCCATGAAGTCTACAAAGACAGAAAAAGGAAAAATAAATCTCAGTGCTGGAAAAAAACATGTTGCAAAAGCAGAAAAAGAAATCAGTATTTTTACAGCACGCATTAGTTACAATATTGCACGAGGTATTCTTGATCATTTGTGTCAGAGGTTGTTCAGAAAATGACGTATGTGTGAGTCCACACCGACCTGTCTTCTAACTGTTTAGCACTGTTCTCCACTGCAGACCTTCTCTCTTCCACCTGCACCATGAGGCTCTCAAACAGCCACTGCTGGTCCTGTCGGGCCTTCCCAATCTGCACCACCCTGAACACACGAAAGATCACAGCATCCATTAGACAGCAAGCTCACTAATTTATTCTTTGGCCATGCAGAACACCAGAATTAAATTTGTTTTCCCAGGGGACAATGCATTATGCAGGTGACCTTAGAGGCAGCTACTGTACTGCAACATCACAGAAAACAAAAGCGTATGAATACGCAATAAGCATTGGGCAGGCCAAGGGTAGTGTATGCAGATAGAGATGATAAAAGTGACAACAAAGTTAAAAAGCTTTGTTGCTCACAGGAAGTTTTCAACATGTGGTTAGCCCTTCTCTGCAGTGTCCTTGTGCTGTGTATCTGAGGACTGACCTGTGGTTTTTGTGGGTGGACAGGTGACAGCTGCTGCAGCACAGAAGGTCACATGACTCACAAAACAGCTCCAAGGGCTCCTGTCTGTGAGAGTGGCACATGAGGAGGGAACAAGGATACGACCCCAGGCCTAAAAGACAGACAGAGGGAGGAGGGAGAGGGGAGAATTAGCAACACTTGACAAGCAATTCACACCTAGAGCTAGAGCACGGCGTGCTGTGTGCAGCAGAGAAGCGAAGAGAACAAACCCGTGCATACCACAGAAAGTCTGCCAGCCTCAGAGTCACCAAATGATCAGTATACATTTAACGTGTTTAAATTTGCTTTAGTATTTCATGTAGGCTTCGCAAATGTAAAAAAGGAAAATACTGAGTGAACAACGAAGAAACAATGCTGAACAAAAAGATTTCAACTGAGCAACAACAAACTAACATATGACTACATTCCAAAAAAGTTGGGACAATGTGTAAAATGTAAATTAAAACAGAATGCAATGATTTGCAAATCTCTCAACCCATATTTTATTCACAATAGAACATAAGCAACGTATCAGATTTCGAAACTGAGAAATTTTACCGTTTAATGGAAAATGTTAGCTTGTTTTGAAATTGATGGCAACACCACATCTCAAAAAAGTGGAAACAGGGTGATGTTTACCATTGTGTAGCATCCCCTCTTCTTTTAACAACTGTCTGTAAATGTCTGGGAAGTGAGGAGACCAGGTGCTGGAGTTTAGGAGAGGAATGTTGTCCCATTCTTGAAAATTTTTTTTGTTTGTTTGTTTTATGATGTGCCAAATGTTTGTTATTAGTGAATGTTCTGGACTGGACAGGCAGGCTCTGTCAGCACCCAGACTCTTCTCCTGCAAAGCCATGCTGTTGTGCTGGATGCAGGATGTGGTTTAGCATTGGTTTGCTGAAATATGCAAGACCTTCCCTGAAAGAGACGTTGTCTGTACTTTTCAGCATTGATGGTTCCTTTCCAGATGTGTAAGCTGACCATGCCATAGGCACTAATGCACCCCCATACCATCAGAGATGCAGACTTTTGAACTGTCCGCTGATAATAAGCTGGACGGTCCCTCTCCTCTTTAGTCCACAGAAAACAACATCCATGGTTTCCAAAAAAGATTTTCAGATTTTGATTCATCTGACCAGAGAACAGTTTTCCATTTTGCCTCGAACCATTTTAAATTAGAATTGGGTCAGACATCAAGGTGGCGTTTCCGGATTATGTTCACATTTGGCTTCCTCTTTACATGATACAGCTTTAACTTACATTTGTGGTTTGTACAGCGAACTGTGTTCACAGACAGTGATTTCTGGAAGTGTTCCTGAGACCATTTAGTGATGTCCAGTAGAGAAACATGCCTGTTTTTAATGCAGTGCTGCCTGAGGGCCAAAAGATCTCATGCATCCAGTTTTGACCTTCATCCTTGTCCCTTGTGCACAGAGATTCCTCCTGATTCTCAGAATCTTTTGATGACATTATATACTGTAGATGGTGGGATCTTCAAAGTCTTCGCAATTTTATGTTGAGGAACAAATTGTTCCACAATTTTTATTCCCAGTTATGTTACTGACCTGTTGCCAATTAACCTAATTACTTGTCAAATGCTCCTCTATTTGTTTTGTTTTTTATTTGCAGTGATTACTTCTCCAGCCTTTTGTTGCCCCTCTTCCAACTTGATTGAGATGTGTTGCTGCCATCAAATTCAAAATGAGCCAATATTTTCCCTGAAATGGTAAAATGTTTCAGTTTCAACATCTTGTATGTTGTTTATGTTCTATTGTGAATAAAATATGGGTTGATGATATTTGCAAATCATTACATTCTGTTTTTATTTGTGTTTTAAACATCGTCCTAACTTTTTTGAATTGGGGTTGTAACATAGAGATAAAATTTTGGAAGAAAAGAAAAAAAGAAAACAAAAATCAATTTATTTTGCTTTCTTGTGGACTGAAAATCAAAACAAGAGGGGTTATATGTGTTACTGGACTTTATACAGCATTTAAGCCAAGCACAAGATTAGAAGTCACTGCTCCTAACAATAACTTTTATATTCAGGGTTGCACAAATTAAACAGACAAAATATTTTAACCTGAAAGGTTAAAAGTCTAAGCTATTATCAACATATTAAAGATTTGTATTTACATTTGTTTTGATAGTACAACTGCTCTGCTAAGCTTTTGCCCAGCTATTATACCACACTCAGAACTGCAGGGGTTAAAGTAGGTCTGATGAGTTACACTGGATGGTGAGATTATAGCTGACCTAACTCTGTACTTTGATACAAAAATACACCTGTGGGAAATACATTTTGAGATGAAGTCTTGATAAGGCTATCTTAAAGAGTGTTGAGTGACAAAAATGTAAATGAATAATGAGCCTTTGATATGCTTAACCACCACATACATACTAATACACACACTCCAAACTATCTCACACATTTCTAAATAGGTCACTGTAAAAACTGTTGGCCCGCAGAACGTCTGTCTAACAATAGCTTATTAAGGCTAATGAACGCAGCCCTACTGCTCTCTGCCGGCCAGCTCACCTCAACTAATCCCCTCCTGCCTGCACATTATACCATTTCTCTGTGGTTGAGAGCTGAGCATCACCCAAGTGCATCAACTCGATCTGACTGACCACATCCTGTCTGTAGGAGCAGTCACAGTGCTTTTCTCACAAACCAAAAAGAAACATTCGCACATCACAATAAAGGGCTTTAGGATCTATTGTGATTATTGTGATTCAATTATGATTTGACGACGTGTGCAAACGCAGACCTGCAAAAGCAGCTGGCAACAAAGCTGCCAGGCATTCTTAAGGGTCTTTAAATAGCAACACACTAATATTAGCAAAAATTAAATCATGTGAGCACTTCAGAATCTGGGCCACATGTTGTAAAAATCAAGGTGTAAAAAACAAGGATTTCCAGGAATGATTATCAGCCATCACCGCTTTCATGCATTATTCATTGCAATGGTACCTATTGAGACACGACTAACAATCAAACTGTGCATCAGAGAGAAAACAAAGAAGCCCAAACAGCATTCAGATGACAAGGCTGGAGGCAGATTGTGTAGCTCCACTAATAATCTGCCATTTTGACCTGGGAAGTGAACTTAAAAAAAGGTCTCGGAATATGTAAATATCTTGCCTGGTCCAGTTGGAGGCATAGAGCTGGAGCCTCTCTGGTGCAGGTCAGCACACTGGGGGGCACTGGGCCTCTGATGTTGGTGCAAGTCCGTGCACTGGGAGGTGGCAGGAGCTCTCTGATGCTGATGCACATCTGTGCACTGGTAACATAACCACTTGTTGCAGAGTGTACACAGACTCTGTGCAAGTGTCGGTTCTGGGCACTCGGAGCAGCTCTGACGGACACACAAAGAAAAGGCTTTTTCTGTTTAAGATATCCAGGAACACACACATACACACACACACACACACACACACACACACACACACACAAACACACACACAAGACTATTTGATAAAAACACGAGGTGGCATATGTCAGAAATATTTGTGTTGCTGCCTAACTCTGGGCAAAATCACACCTCCCAGTGTTGTTATTTGTTCTCATGCTTGCTAGTGCCTTAGAGGTTTCCGGAAAATACGGTGAGCTCCTTATGAGGAGAAAACCAAACCTGTGCTACAGTATCATTACATTAAATAACATAAATAAATTACAATAAACAATAAATGAATTTTGAATGAATATTTTAAATACGGATTTGGGCAATTTTATTAGCAAAGACTCGTCTTAGTCTCTTTTGTTTACATCTGATTTAGTTTCAGTTTAGATATGAGCAAATGAAAGCACAAAAGCTGTCAACGGAAATCTAGTTAGACAGTGCACAGTGCAGCTATGTTCACCTAAGTAATTCTTAATTAATCCCTGTGGGGAAAGCCATCCTCTGCAGTTCATTATCCCTACCAATTTAGGAGCAGTGAACAGCACCTTGGGACCCAGTCCAGTTTCAAAACCCTGTGCCTTGTCCAAAGGCAAGGACAAAGGTGTTCCTAATATCAAACAAGTCATTTTGGGGTGTTAGGAGAGCAACACAAACACAGAAGACTTTTTAACTCTTCACAGAAATTCCCCCAAAATTGTCCCAAAGGGGTTCAAACACAGGGTCAACAGTGCAAACTGCACAAATGGAAACAATCTCCTGATGAATGGAGTCTTAAGCTGTGTTAAAAAAGAAAAAAGTTCCAATCAAGATAGGAAACAATGCTGAAAGAAACACCTTACCTTCTCCATTTCAGTGCTTTGAGAATAGAGCTGTTCTGAGCGTGAGGGAGAGGAGAGGAGAGCGAGCAGCCTGACGCCTCAGCAGCACAGTCTCTGACGCTTCTACCTGAGGCAGGAAGCAGTACGCACTGAGAAGTGGCCCCAGAGGAGACAGCTTACATGACAGCCTCACTGTGCTCTCTCCTCCCCCAGTTCATCCATGTGTAGGACCCCCTCACTGCAGCAGTGAAATTCATCCCGTTTGCTGGTACAGCTACCAAAAAAGAGAGAGAATCTAATCTTTTTTTTTCTTAAATAAGCCTGTGCATAATAATTGGGAATTAGGGAGATAAGATAATTATTTTTTTGTAGGGCAAAATATCCCCGGAAGCCCTTTCCAAAATGGAGGAAGGAAGACCAAGTGACCTACAATGAGAAAAGAGGGAGAAACTGTAAAGTAAGCAACTTTTAGTTCTTTGTAGCAGGCGGTGTGAGGCAGAATTAGGTGATGTTGGGCTCAGGTTGTGTTGGGCTACGTTGGGCTGGGCTGGGCCTGCTGTGGCCTTCTTCCCTTTGTCAGTGTGGGGAGGGGACAGGTCCCAGCGGACCTACACGCTAACGTAGCACATCGAAACCGGGTCAGGCACTGATAAGCTCCAGATGGGACTAGGATACATGCCTGCAGTTCTCTCTAACACTGTGAAATCAATTAAGATTTTACCACAAGTCAAAGAAATGAGAAATAAGAAAGAAAGAGGAACGAAAGCAAAGTGTAAACGAGAGGGAGAAATTGTAGGCACGGATGAAATGTTACCATTAATGCAATAGTGTACGCAAGAGAAACAGCTTAAGCTTCATGATAGCATGAAAGTTGAAAAGGGGAACTGAGACACTGGGTACTGCTGAAACTAATCGAAACCTCAAACACACACAGACCAGTAAATACAGGCTTGAACCAAACCACTGTGACATCTGAAGCTGTGTGCATATCTGCCTAACAACAACCCCTGCAGCCTGCCCTACAAATGTGGCAACTTTCTCATCCTTAGGTGCTTTAGTGGGTAGCTCAGAGAAATCCCATTCCTCATTGTGCATTCAAAGACCCAGTTTGAAACACAATTAGCCAGTTGTCTCTCGTTCACTCAGCTCTGAAGCATTTTGAAACTGTGCACTTGCTTTGACAGCACTCTCGCGGCATTTATCTTTAAAACCAAAACCTCCCGCCTGTTTCCCTGCCCTGTTAAGTGAACCTGGCACTACTTAGGCATGTCATCTCAAGAGATGTCACAATAATAGAAACCTGCGCAGTGATCTCTCCCTTGAAAGTACCCCCTATGCAACATCTATTAACTCTGAGATGATGAGATCACAGAGCAGGATTACCTTCAACCACTCCTAAGATAGTATCCCATTTATTATTCCACTCCTCTAACAACCCACTCTCTATTGTGCAGAAAAAAAAATTAAATCTTCCTTTGTTTTCTGTTTATAAAATTCAAATAGATCTTTTTAAAAAAAGGCAGACATGTATCCAGAAATAACACAACTAAAATTATTTTATAACCCACACTGGCTGGTTCCAGATTGTGGAGAGATATTTGAGCTCTTATCTTCTCAACATGGGGGCTTGAACTGCCACAGCTAATGGTTTCTCACCATGAAACCCGCTGTCAATAGTTCCTGTCCACAATCCACAGCTGTTTTACTTTCTGTTTGCAGTGATGCTGCATGCATGTACACCTTTCAAAAACATAACCCCCGTTATTTTAAATTACCATTCATACATTTAATGGACACCATTATGTGGAAGTCCAATATTGTTGGGTTTTTTAAGTTAATGAATTATGTATGATTCTGCACTTGTAGCATACAGTGGGTTTATAAAAGCTTTTTTAAAAACAGGAAACAATGTTGTTGTGAATAGCTCAAATGTGTGAGCTGTAGATTTCAGCAAAAAGAGAAGCTAAAAGAAGCCAATGGATCTATGAAGCTGCAGAATTGGATAATACATATATCAGTCGTAGCAGCACGGTGATGGAGTGGTTAGGGCAGAAGCTAAAACTAAGACTGTAGCCTTTTTGTGTGGAGTGTGCATGTTCTCCCTGTGCCTGTATGGGTTTCCTCCCACAGCCCAAAGACATGCATGTTAGGTTCATTTGTGACTGCCTGTAGGCGTGAATGTGAGTGTGAATGGTTGTCTGTGTGTCTTTCTTTGTTGGCCCTAAGATAGACTGGCTACCTTTCCAGGGTGTACCCCTCCAGCCCCCCTTTAACCCCGAGCAGGATAAGTGGTTACAGATAATGAATGCATGGATGTACTAATGTACTACGAAAATACTAATGACTGGCTATTGTGAGTTTTTCCACTACGAGACAAATACATTACAGGAAGACACAAATTGTAGAATTAATCCACAAAAGAGGCACATCAAACTCATTTGTTGCTAAAAAAAACCTGTTCAGCCATGTTTTCCTGTATGCAAATGTCTGAGTCAAGCTCCAAATCACAAATGACCCTGGATGTGTTTATTATCGTTTCAGAACGCTCAATAAATATAAATCCGATTTGCCCCCTATATTACTTTTTTCCCTCCTGTGGTGGGGTTCAAAGAATGATTTAATCTCAAACTAAACATAAGAAACAACCCTCTCAGGTTCTTGTTTGTGTTACACTGTCTGATGCTTTGTATTTACCCTAAGTATCACTGTGAACCACTAGGGAAACTACTATTAAGTATGAATGCAGAGCACAGTTTCCGCGTTTTCTCTGTGAAGCGGTGGGAGTTTGGGGAATTGCAGTGATTTTCCTTCTGGCGTGTTACACGTTTGGCTACCTGTTCCATCTGTCCGTAAATGTGTCATCCTGACAGCTCTTTATTAGCGCGCCTTCGCTTAATAACAACGAGCATGTCAGTCAAACTGCAGAGCACCTGCCCCCGCATCCACAGCGCAGCCTGCCTCTGCATTGGCAGCTTCACCTCCAGCGCATCACTGAGCGTGATATTATTTTTTAGAAAGTGCGCATGAGATTACGCCCCTATCATGGCATCATGGTGCAATCCACAACACAAGAGGACAGAGCGCGCGCGCGCACACACACATACACACACACAGTCAGCACACGGACACTTTGATGCACAGAGCGTCCACAAACTGTGCAGGTGAACAAATTGATTCCGCTCGTGCAGTGCACGGCTCGGGCAAAACATCGCATCAGGTAAACATCAGTGCGCGTGTGTGTGTGTGTGTGTGTGAGAGAGAGAGAGAGAGAGAGAGAGGATGTGAGTCTGTTTTCAGTCCACTGCCGAGCAACTTCTGCCTGTCAGTCAAAGCCAGTTTATTCTATCTTTCTTTTCTTTTCTTTTCTTTTCTTTTCTTTTCTTTTTTTTTTTACCTTGACCTGCGCATCTCCGACTGTCGATCCCCCCGTCGGATGTCGCTCTTTGGCCCGGCCAAAATTTTGGAGATTGCAAGTCTCGCAGTTTAACGTGAGACTTAATGGTCGTTCTCATGAAATACTTCCGACGTTTCTCAAAGCTGTAGGGTGACACTTTGTGAGAAAAGGGAGACTATTTTTGGAAAGTTATGAACGACATCGCTGCCAGTGGAAATGTAGTCTGTATTCAAACCCTTAATTTTAAGTAAAATAATAATAATAATAATAATAATAATAATAATAATAATAATAATAATAATAATAATAATAATAATAATAATAATAATAATAAATGCTATAATCATAGTAATACATGTATAATAATATTTTGCATTTTCTTACTGCCTGTCTATTGCTACATATATAAGAATTTACACGTGGAAGCTAAGCTTAATGTATTATAAGCTGGTTAATTAAAGCATTTCAATTAAAGTAAATCAAATGGCATATGGTAAAATGAATAAGTCAATTGTCAGTAACCTTTTATCTCATAATTATGTCTTTATGAATCTTAAAATTGTGACATAAGTTTGACTTATGTCATACTTTTTGCTACAATTTTGACTTAACATCATTAATTGTTTCATCAAACTTTTTGTGTGTTTTTTGTTGGTTTGTATCTGTGTTTGTTTGAAATAAAACTCATACCAGGTGCATACCAGTTAGAGTTGGGGTGGCCACTGGGATGGCCAGAGGTTTTCATTGCCCTTGGTGGTGGTATTGTACCCAAGCACAGGTACATTTTCTGTAATTTTGGGGTTTTACTTACGCTAAATTACTATTATGTGTATACTCACTACTATAATTCTAGGTATATACAGGGTATCCATAGTTCTTCCACCATTGGTTTGCATGTGAAGCTTTTTTCAGTTGTCCTTAACACCCAGCACATCAAATGTCACTCTTAATTGGAATAAAGGACGCAAGCACAGGAAAGTAATATGGCGAACGGAATCAACAGTGAGCCTCTCAGTTAGGAGAGCTAACAACAGCATGGCAGTGACAGCCACCAGAGTGATGTGCACAGATGTAATTAGGTTACCAGCAGCATGTGGTAGCTGGTGCTAGACTAACTGTGCCTTTTGGGATCTTACCAGCTTCTCCTTATGCACAGCTTTGGGGGAAGCTGTCACTGAGATGCAAGATGTAAAAAGAGGTAAATGGTCTGCACTTATACAGCACTTCTCTACCTATTGCTACTCAAAGTGCATTACACTGCTTCTCAATCACCTGTTTGACCTCACAATCGCAGTCTGCAGCTGGCCAACACTCACTGGGAGCAAAAGTTGGGGTTTAGTGTCTTGCTCAAGGACATTTCGTCATGTGACCGGAGGAGCCGTGATCAAACCAGCAACTGGCGGATTGGTGGATGCCCGCTCTACCTCCTGCGCCACAGTCGCCATACATGATTTTATATCATCTGGCAAAATATTTATATTTCTTTGTCCGAACGTATTTTCTCTACACTTTGGACCTTTGATTTTTAACGCAAAAAACAAAGCAATATAAACTGTGGAGTACTAATCAGTTGTTACTGATGAAAAGGGTCTTTGTTTCAAATGAAAGGAAAAGTGTCACTATCTGTTTCTTTTCGTAGCCCTCATGCCAAAATAATTTGAGCAAATTTCTGATGGTAGATGAGTCAAAATCTTACAACATGTAACCAACATTTAACAGTGAAAATATTTAACATAGTTTTAGTAAAATCAATACTGTACACTCACATCTTTGAACCATAAAGCCATAAAACTGAATTTTAATTAACATTTTTTAATAAAAGTTTGCAAAAGACTCTATGAAGAGTTACAATCGTTTTCTTCATTGTCTTGATGCACCAACAGTTTTCCATTAGGTTTACACTCCTTAAACAGAGAACAACACTGTTGTGAAATAATGTAAAATGAATACATATGAACTGTACATCTATGTCCATATTGAGTCACATCTACACAAACATTCTGGTCACACTCCTCACAGGCACACAGGGACATCAGTGGTTACTCTACGGCTCACTCGCTGTGTACCATCCTGCTATCGCTATCTCATAAGGTACTATAAACATACACTGAAGAGTTAGCCAGCTTACAGTGAAATAATATGTACAATTTTACATGTAAGATGTTGAAGGACTTGAAATATCGGGTCTTCAGTTTGTTGGATGATTTCCCATCAGGTCTTTTTGTGGAGAAACTTCATTTTACTTCCTGCAATTGTTTAAAACAAAAGCATTAAATCATGTAAAATACATAACATCTGAAATTTAATTTGGGTTATTAAATAGCACAGGGTGTGTGAATCATGTCAGGCTGAGATCACATGAGGTTTGATGAAAATTTCATTTGTTTGTCTTATCTGCAGCCTGTGAAGAAATTATTTGTGTCCTCTTTTTGTAAAATCTGAATTTATGTAAAATCTGAATCTGAAACTGCCAATCCACCATTGTGAACAGTGAATGGTAAATACCGGAGTGAAAAAACATGCAAAACAAACTTTTACTTCATTATAATCTGTGGTTAGACAGAGTGAGTTGATTTCTATCTTATAGTTATAAATTCTAATCTGAAGGGAGAAAAGCCAGTAGCAACATTTGAAACATCCTAAAAGTTGGTGTGTAGCTCCCACTGGCAAGACAGAGAAACACGTAAGTGCCACATGTAATGTGAGAATGTTAAGCAAAGTTACAGAATAAATATTTGAAATGTCTCTTTAAGGCTGTCAGACTGCATGATTTTACAACTACAACTCTCCAGCTCCTGTAATCTGAGACCTGCCGTGTATTTCTCTCTGCAGAACTTACCAAGGCCTTTTAGAAACTTGTTGACTCCACTCTGCTCCGTGTCTGGCAGCTCCTCCAGATACTGATCCACCCTCTGCTCAAACAGACCTGTCAACAACACAATACTAAAGATTAAATATATATTAAAAACAACTGAGTATTCCAGGAGGTTATAATTATTCTCTGCTGGGAAAAACAAGTGAAATAGTGAGAGAACATGCTGATGAAAACATTCCACCACTAGAGGTCAGTACTAGCGCAGTATCTTCTGCTGCACAGTGAGTACAATAAGTACTGGGGTGGGAATCCATTGAGAAAACTTGGGGAAACAACAGTTTACCTTTAGCCCTCGTCTTCCTCAGCTCCCGGTCCTGAATAAATCCTGCAAACATCTGAGATTCCATGAACACACCCAGGAAACGGCGAATACTTTTGGAAGCAACTGACTTGCGGAAAGCCTCCCTTTGGAAAATGCGCTCTCCACGCTCATTCTGAGTGATAAACAGGGAGTAATGACCGATGGTCTCTAGGAAGAAGCGGATGAAGGCCTCTGACACCAGGCTGTTCAGTGAGTTATATTCTGGAGACACAAAAGAAAAGGGGTTAATCACAGTGTACGGTCATTACACATGTCGCTGTGTTTGTCTTGTTCCACAGAAACGAGTGAGAATACAACAGAATACACACTTTGGCTTAATGCTCACAGCCAAGTAAGCAATACAGTGTACCTACAACTATTAGTAAAATATGATGGATCCCATAATTCATGGTCAATCAAATTAACCACAAAACAGAAAATAAAATAATGTGGTGATTCCAAAGTTATCAAAAGTATAGAGCTACAGTGGTCAAGGGCAACTGAACAATGTGAACAAGTTTACACACACACACACACACACACACACGCAGATTTTTCTGACAAACAACCTGTAAGTCAAAGTTGAAGATGGAAAAAAACATTAGTGGAAAAGGCATCCCCCTACAAGAAAAATTGACAATAATCAAAAGCGTCACAACTGTGGCTTTACCAATACTCATTAAAGGACAATTACAGCATTCTTTGGGTTTTACTCATTTCCTACATTCTCATGATAAATTACAGCGTTTGACTGTTGGAGTTTACTGTTGTTCTCTCATATTAGTTGCTCTGCAAAGTAAATGTGAGGTATTTTGGCCAACTTGTAGGCCGTGCACCATTTAAAGATTAAAAAGTTCTTTCAGAACATTTGTGTGCACCAACAATTACGTAACGTAGCGCTTTATCGTTCCATTCATATCACAAACACGTTACACAAGTGTCTCACTTTGATTTGCACATTAGCAAGAGCAGGTTGTGATTGATTAGCAGCAGATGTAACACAACCACAGACACTGTGTGCTGTTGGCATTATTTTAGAGAAGAATGTGGAAAGCAGAGACAGAAAGTCTGTCCCATGCATGTTCTCATCAGTAATAAACCAAAAATTTGAAACAGTGTGTGCATGTTTCAAAATGTACAATAAAGTTTTTTTTTTATTACTGCTGCTTGAATGTCCATATTATTGACTTGTTTTTTGTGCAGTGAACCACTTGGTTTAATTTGTGCTTTACAAAGAAGCCTATTATTGGTCTCATGAGGATAAACCTTCATAAAAAGCCATTTCCCATACCAGAAGTTGAACCTGTGCCACATGGGTGAAAAACAGGAATCTTAACTGCTAGATCAAATGGGAGGTGCTTCAATCAGGCTGAAACAAAGCCACACCGTTTGCACACACACCTACACACGTGTGTGTCATTTAAAAAATAAAAAATAAAGTATCTCTGTTTTTTTTCTTTCTATATGACGTTTATCACCACATTCCTCAGAATAATGAAGTGTAATTTGTCTCTGCAGTATCATCTCACTTTGTGACTCACTATCATGGGAAGTCTGGACAGAGGACGTAATATCCAGTGAGTTTCACAGTGACGACTGAACATGTTCTGTTACAGGCGTTGCTCTAATTAAAAAAAGAAAACATCTGTCTTGGTTTGGCGAGACGATTTGTCATATATTCACCTTCATCTGACTCGCTGTCAGAGTCCTGATTGATGATTTCATTCCTCTGCTCCAGAGCTTGTTCTAGAGCTGCTTGAAGTTTCCGCGGTAACAGGGAGGCCTCATCATCCATCTATAAACAGTTGAAAACACTGCAGTCACCAGAGATAAACAACAATGTTTGCAGAGTAAGTTTCAAAGGCTCAGATTTACAACACAGAGACGCATGTTTTACAGTCTGTTTAAAGCAAGACTATAACTTTAAAAACACAATCTTCTTCTTACAAATGAAAAGATGAATTCATAAGCAACAGTGTACAGTGACAACTTTGGCTGTTTCAGCCTTGCTTATTCTGGTATCACCAGTAACTTATGGCAGCTAATGTTGGCTAGCTTTAGTTTAGTTAAACTTCTAACTTGCCCTAATTAGAAAGATATAGACTCACTGGCCACTTCATTAGATACACCTGTACAATCTAATGCAATCCAATACAGCAGCTCTGCCATTAAGTCTGCGTTTACAAGGTTAGAATTTCTCACTTTTTAAGTAGAAACTGTAAAAATACTGTGCAGCAATTATTCAGGTCATAGTGGGTGGTGGAGTCATACTAGAGTGCATTATAATAACAGGTGCTTTCTAATGTTTTGGCCGTCGAAACATTTGAATCGCCAACTTTCACCAAATGCTTTTATGTCTTTGTTTTATGAGTTCTTAGACTAACCTGTCGGATGAAACGGTCAGTTCCAAGGTCAACCATTAAAGCCTGAGAAAGCAAATATTGGGAACATCAATCTGCAGAACTAGGTAAAACTACATTCTTTTGCATGTCTTACATTTCACCTGCAGGAGAAGTTGGTCACTGCAAAACATACATCTCTTAAAAATGAGGAACCTTCACCTCAGCATAAAACATTAATATATAACACATACTTTTTAACATCATTTAGAAAATTGTATATCGGTCAATCAGTAACAGGAAGAGTGATGTAAGCAGACAACAGATGATGTTGGGGGCCTATTATCAGGTCACCATTAACTGTGATAGACATGTTACCTTGCAGTCGGAGAAGTACAGTATAAGAACATGGAGTAAATGCTGAGAGAAGAAAGCACTTCACAAGCAAACTTGGCACAAATCACATGCCTGTGTAGATCTATGCTTCACTGGGAATCTACTGTGAAAATATTTATTGTGAGCAAAAACTGGAACACTAACATGATCTTTAAAAATCATTTTGGTGTTTAGTCTGATCCAATAGTCAAAACCCAAAAATATTAAAATTAAAATAACAAACAATAAAATAATTATTTATGGGACAGCTGGATATGTCAATTTTGTGTTTATAGGTTGTTCCACCGCCCCCAAGTGGCCATAAAATATAAGTGCAGCCTAAAGCAGTGTCTAAAAATGTGACCTCAAGTATGAATCATTTCCTTTGGTTGGAAGGCACCATGCTGGTTCCTTAATATAATAAGGCCAAAGACAAAAGAGTTCAAACAGACACCAGAACAGCTGACCAATGTATGATGGAATTCCTCTGAATCTGTGGTAGTAAATGTTTTTCAGACAAGATGCTCAAAGAGACAAGATTTTTTAGAAACAGATGAGAGTGAGATTTAATCCAGTATGGACATCTAGATGAAGAATGTAGAAGACATGAGCCGAAACAGAACCTGCACTTACCTCTTCTACAGGCAACTCTTTAAGTTTAGGCAATGAGCTGGACAGCAACCCCACTAGGAAAGGAGTGGGGCAGCAGACAATATCCAACATGGAGCCTGGCAGCACAGGGATGAAGGTGTGTTGCCATGAGAAGGGGTAGAGCAGCGCTACCACTGCATGCATGCAGCTGGACAGGGTACTGATGATGGCCCACATACAAAAAAAAAGGAAAGAAAACAACACAGACACACACCATTAATCACCTTCACACTCACACAACCAACGCCCTGGAGAGGCCACACCAGATTAAACCAAACAGGCTAAAAACAGAGCAGATGTTTCACTAGATAATGAAAAATGTTTTCTATTTCCACATCTGAAAGGCGGTTGGTGGTTGGTACTGTGTGCTCATCCGTGTGTGTGTGTGTGTGTGTGTGTGTGTGCGTGTGTGTGCATGTGTTACCACCTAATGCAATCTGTAAAAGTAAAAACCAAAAGACTCTTTCACAATGTTTGCTTCATTATTACTAACTGGGCTTCTGAACTATTAGAGCACAAGCTTTGTTTCCATGAGCTCTTTCACAAAGTTAAATGACTATTTGATCCTTTTCCCTGAAGCAGTTGTCTTCATATGATGTGTAACTGCGCAGCTATTTACTCTGGCTTTGACACTTTGTTCTTCCTGCAGCTCAGGAAAAGACAGACAGTTCATACACTTTGACAAGTATATGAAACATTGCTCTAAAAGACATCACATTTCAACATCTGGACATATAAATTTAATTTATTTATTCCACTTCCTCATCTCCAACTTAGAATTTAAATCCATCTACTATGGGCCACAACGATGAAGAGTGAGCCCACTGAAATGCATTGTTGTGACATACTGCACTCTGTCTGCAGAGGTGGTGAGACTTTTGACATGTTGCTATAGTTAAGTTGGAGGTTTTTTGACGTAATATCAAAAAGCACCGATTGGGTTTGACTTCAACAGCTGTGGTATAACATGGGGATCACAAATAGCAGCCCGTCTTTCTCACGATCCGTCGCTTGTTGACAGTGGCTGACCCTCCTCCCCTCTGTCCTCGACATACTGTCCAGTCCATGTACACAAAGAGAATGAAAATAAACTGTCACTCCAATCACGTGCACGCACACACACACACACACACACACACACACACACACACACACACACACACACACACACACACACACACACACACAAAGAAGCACAGAGTCAGTATGGAACATGAACTGGATCAGGGATCAAACGTGGTATGCAAACGCAGCTCGTATATACACTTTTAATGAGGAATGTTTTCCATGGTTGCTGTCATCAGCAGCAGACAGATCATCCAAGTACACAGAAGTTACTCCCTTTCATGTGACCTCATTCACATTGGAACAACACACAGAGAACTGAGATCAGTGGCACAATCAGGGTGTTGAGATATACGACAAACTCCCACAAACTTTTCTACAATATTCTCTCAGGCTACATGTTCGCCACAGGCCTTTTTTTTCATCCTAGCTTCCATGAGTCAAATTGCTGAGATTAAAATATGTTTTTTGACTGTGTAAAATAAAACTACCAGCTGGTCTTTTTTAGGCCTTTTTCAGTTCACAAACAACATGAAGCAGGTTTGCTTTGGCCGGTCTGATTTACATTTGCCCAAGGAGGGCTTGATAATTCTTAACAGATTCCATCTCCTGGCTTTGACGAGTTTCAACAGGGAGTGATGGGGCACAGATCTCAGAAAGCCTTCGCCACAGGCTACATGTGGCCCTACACACCACTGATACAAAAAGGCTCAATTACACTCATTCCCTAACCACACACTCTGGGGAGAAGATGAACTTGAAATGAAAACACTCTTCAGTACCAGAGGTTGCCACTCAACTCTAGAACGAGAGAAAGGAACATTCCTGTTTGATTTTGACTAAAACTTCATACCCTCAGACCACACATGCGTCATAAAAAGAAGAAAAGGCTTTCAGGCTGCTAATAAGTGTGAAAATAAGTAACATAATATAAAATTGTACACCTTATATAGACAATTCTAGGCAGAGGGATCTATTCTCTTTTGAATTAAATGAAGCTTTTTGTATTAAATAGGGATGTGGCGTTGGTCTGTCAGTCCATCAATCCACCACTTTGGTCCATAATAAAGTATGTTAGCAACTCTTTGATACTATTATAAAATCTTCAGATGCTAACATTTTAAAATTAGCGGATTTCAGTACAGTATGTTAACAGTGTCAGTCTGAGTGTGTTTGTATGAAACAGCCTCTGGTAGAACAGAGCAGATCTTCACTGATCTTATAGCTGTCCCAGAGCAGTATGACACATCAGTACTCATCTGAGCATATTTCATAGGATGCAGAGAGGCATGCGTAATTTTTAAAAGTCAATGTCTCAGAGGACGATTTTAATATTAAAGAGTTTTTATGGTAATTGTTTTTAGGTTTGACATGACGTATTCCCTGTCCTACGGTATCTTCATACTTGATGATTTTAATTTGAACGATGGATATGTTTTTGTCCACACAACCCTTTTAACGTTTTTAACTGTATATATTTACTTTTAATGTAAATACTTGTCTGATTGATGTATTTCATAATTTCCTTAGTCCATTCCATGTTTTTTTCTTAAGCTTTATTTTGTAAAATAGTTTGAAAATACTTTTATTCTGACATCTCATGGGGCACGCTCTTTGGAGGCTGACCGTCTGTCTCTACATAATTACTTAAACTATCATGATGAAATTCTTCATCTCTGGATAAACTACTACTTGAGCACCTTGTTGACTGGGGATAGTAGCAACAGGATACCTCTCTTAGAGAACTGGATTTTGCCAAAATAAACCGATCCAATTTTTTTCAGCATTTAGTTTTATTGTCCAATTGAGAAGATCAGGGCTCTGAGCACTTCCAAAACACAGCTTACCTGTGCTCTGTACGGGTCATTGAGTTTATAAGCCAACGAGAGTTTTTTTGTGTGTTTGTTTTATTTTTTTTTCATAGTCAGTGTGTCTTCAAAGGTTAGATAAATTAAGAAGTGTATGTATAAGTGTTTCAATGATCATTGATGACATCACATAACTGCCTTTGTTTATGTGGAATTTTTGTGGAGCGTGTTCTGTGGAATTTTTTTGGTTATCAGCTCAACTGTGGAACGTGGAATTCAATAAATGTTCAGTGTTTTATCATACAATGATCTCTAGAGTGGATAATTGTCGGACCACCGGACACGGGTGTCTCACCACATCCTGAAATCCCAATCAAGCTACTGTCTTAAAGTACACACACAGAGAAAAGTCAGAGGTCAGCTTACAACAAGAAGAAACAAAATATCAGGTTTCTGATTGTGATTTATTGGTGTGAGGGAAATCAGTAAATTGCAGGATACCACTATTATGCATTACTGTGCATAATATATGCATTAGATATATTATGCATCTGACAGAACATAAGTTGAATAAACACAGTTCCACTATTTACCAGCAATGTTCTTGTCTTATCTTTGACATTGTTTTTTTCCCTAAAAAACTGTTCGACCTTATTATCACCTTTAAATGTTTGTCAAACAAATCTGGACTACACTTATTTAGTTTTCTTAGTGGTACCTGTTTCTTGGTACTGCTAATGGAGTCATGTTTTAGGAAAAGTGCTTGCATCACCTCTGTACTAAACTAAGTCTTAACTATGATTCAAAGATTCATTTAACTCTTTTCTGTTTGAGTACACACAGAAGTATTACAAATTTATGACTCCACTTTCGGGAAAAGAGAGAAGATCCAGTTCTACTGAGGTGAGGTCTGTGTTGAGGTTTGGGAGCTAATCCTGACATATTAGCTCTTGTGGGTCTGCCAGGCCTGGTTTAGTGTGTGAGGCTGAACTGGCAGATACTCCAGGAAACATGGGATCCAGAGGCTTAGTCTGTGAAGCCCAGAGGAGGAGGGAACATTTCAGTGTCTGAGAAAGCTAGAGGCAGGGAGACAAAAGCCAGTATCACCACATGCTTCACAGCTCCACTAAAGCACTGCATTGCTTCTACCGATTCTGGCATGGCTAAGACTGATTCCACAGACGGAGGACAAAGGGGACTAGACTGAAGCACAGCTGTCAGACACCAGCTGTGCTGCAAAGCTCCACAAAACCATTATTTGCTGTTAAAGCTCTGTGCAAGCTTAAAGTAACACCTACAATCACATAAAGAGGCAGCAGAGTACTTACAGACCTAGAGAGCTTCAGAAAATGTTCAGATGCCCTCACTGTGTCAGCACTTTAATCTATTGTAGATTTAATTTAAATATAAAGATTTTGTATGTTTTCCATTTACAATGAAATAACCAATATAATTCATAATGACACTATAAAAATACAAAATAAAAATCTTATTTACAAACATATTGAGAGCCTTTGGTGTGGGACTGCAGAATGGGAAAGCACATGACTGTTTGCTTTACTGAGAATCGAATCCACCTTTGGCGAACCGAAATGCTTGGACGAAAGGAAAGTACCTGTGTATATGAGGTCCCACAGTGCACACACCACATGTTAGGACAAAAACCAAACCATAAAGTCCAAGGAACTTTTCTCCAAAACAGACCTCCAAAACAGCATTTTGTGACAAAGCATAAATCAGAGCAAAGGTATAAAACCATTTAGGCTTTGACTGTTCCAAGGAGCACAGTGGTTTCAATAATTGTGAAGGTCAAGTCTGTCGAACAGAGAGACCTTGGTCAGGGAGGTGACCGAGAACCCAACAGTCAAACTAACAGAGTTTCAGTCCTCTGCAGAGACAGGACAACCTGGCAGAAGGACAAACATCTCAGCAGCATTACGTCACTAAGGATTTTCTGGCAGAGTGGATAGCAAAATGCATATGTACACGTGGAGTTGCCAAGAGGCATTTAAAGGCTGCTCAGGAGAAATATTCTTTGGGCTGATTGTACAGAATTGAACCTTTTTGGGAGAACTTAAGTGTCTTACAAACACCAAGCTGCTAATGCCCCCAAAGACCACCTGGAGCAACCTGAAGATGGACATTCACAGAAACTTCTTATCCACTCAGATAGAGCTTGAGAGAATCTGCCAGGAAAAATAGAATAAACTGCACAAATCCAGGTGTGCAAAGCTTGTAAAGACTTACCCCAAATGACATGAAGCTGTAGCTGCTTCAGAAACGACTGAAATAAGGGGCTCTGAATTCTTTTGTAAATAAGATTACATTTTTTGTTTAGTGAACACTTTGTGAAGCCACTGTATATGATTTGTATGCCAAGCTGCTGTCATTGATTTATTTTTAGCCACTAGCAGAAAGTTCTCTGCTCCCTCAGTCCCTAAATGGTTTTCCCTCACTTCCTGTCCATAAGGATCTCCTGCCACCAAGTCTCGGTCTCGGCTCTCCGGGTCCACAGAAGGCAACAGCAGAACCCATTTTACAATGAGAAATGTTTTTCTGATGAGAAACTCTATACATGTTCTTATTAAAACCACAGTCACGTCTGACTTTGATCAATGCCATCTACAGAGCAGATGAATGTGTGCAGGTGTTTGTGTATACGAGTGTCTGCATGTGTATGTGAGGGCCTGCATGTGAGTATAAACACTGACGAGGACAACACTAATGTAAAAATCAGCTGGTCAGGCTCTGGTGAAGTCCTTCTTGTCTCTTTGGAAAACAGAAACATTTCACGTGTTTACAGTGTGTCGATTTCACTCTATCCCAGAGTCAAATACCAGATAGGAAACCGGTTAAGTTGTTAAAAGCGGTTTTGGCTTTGTGCCAGCTCTGCCGAGCGTGTTCCAGGAACCATTTGAGAATAACGGAGGACTGAATGAAATTAATACGCTACCATACTGGTTGATGAGTATAATGCCAGCAACTGCGGCAATAATCCTGCCAGACAAACACGGTCATCATTGGTCATGTAGGTGCTTCATAGGCCTCCAACTCAAATTCACTGGTTTATTACGAAAATAAAACACCACATACCAACCTATATATCGTTTCTTCATATTTTTCATCATGTAGTTTCATTGGCAGTTTTTAATTTGCATTGCAGCCTGTTGTACCACAGAAAAGTGAGCTTCATCAATACACCATGGCTATTACAAAAGATTTTCAAGGCCATTGTTTAGTTTCATCTTGGGCCTGCTCCTTTTTCTCTTCCCCTGTCTCTTCCTTTCAAACATGGACTTCTCATCTTTCCTTATATTCTTACATCTTCTTCTTTGCTACCTCAATCAATATGAGACACGCACTTACTATAACACAGCTTCTCAGAAATCATTTGAAATTATTTGAGTGTGGTAAATCAAATTAAAATAATGTAGTAAAGATTAGTGCTATTCAATACTCTTGACTTGTGGTTCTGAAACTTAGAGGGTAGCATGGCCAGGGGGCAAAGCTGTAAGAATCTGATTAATGACTGAGCATTAACCAAACAAGAACAAGATTCAAGTTTGCAACATCTGTTCAAACCCACCAGCATGTAGAATATGGGCCAAATTTTGAAAGGAAATAAAGGGTGAAAGATGCTGGTGAGCCAATCATTGGTGTCAGTCAAGTTAGATAAAAACGAAGATGCCTGAATTGCAGGTATAACATGCATTTTTTTTACGGATTTATTTTTGCATAAAATTGTATTCACAGGATTTATGTGAGGCAGTGTTTTGTTTTCTTTCAAAGGGAGGGCGTGACTAAAGAAATTTGAGAACCATTAATCTTGACAGTGCAGTCACAGCACGGAAAGTCACTTAGAGTCAATATGCAGTAACATTTTTACTGTAGGAGGGTTATGGTGCCATGCCAAGAGATAAATCCAGACATGCGCTTTGGCAACTGTCCTTAACTTCAGTCCAAGGACTGACAGGCTGTTTACATAAAGCTGCAGCCCTAACAAACCCATTCAGCATCTACAAGTCAACTGATTTAAGCAGTTACAGAGCAAAATAGCTGATGATGAAATTATCTAATCGGGCAACTTGTTATTACAAGCAGCAGAATGTAAGATCTCTTAAAAAGATATTGTCTCTGCAGGCTTTCATGTTGAAGCAACAACGTCAACAAGCCAACAAAGGTTTCTGTATAATTGTACAAGAGTGAAGTGAACACACCAAAGCAAACAACCCCACAGAGAGCTATTCCCTAACATGGTGCTTCCCCCTCGGTTCCTGCTTGTTTTGGATATACATTATAAGGGAAAAGTGTACATTAAGTTCTTCTGGAGAGATATTTTTGGGCTGCATTTCATACCACATCCCCAAAGGGAGCAGCCTTTTATTAATGCCACAGAGAGGGCCTGTCACTGTTTGACTCACAGGAGCTGTGTATGTACACATGCATGTTTGCTCATATGAATGTATTCATGTGGTACAAACACACACAGAGGCATCAATCATGAATACTGATAGTCACAAATAACAGACCTCATATTTGTCTTTTCTTCTTTGTAGTTAGGGTTAGGTTAGGGTTTAAAATTTTACTTTACTTTAAAACCTCTTTATTGCAGATATTTTAAAGGATAAGGCTGATGATTTTCTACAGTTTTGTTATAGTCACGGAATCCCACAAAAAGACTTTGTGAATCAGAAACTCATTATAGCTTATTCAGCTGTGCCACAGACGTCCAATGTTGTTCAAATGCTATGAAAAACATGTCACTAAGCCACACTGCTGCACTGGGTGAAATGTTTGTTCCTCACAAAAAAAATGCACCAAAGTTTTAAAATCATTATCACATTTTCAGTCTCCAAAACGAATTTCTGCTTGAGAGAATCAAGTACAAAATTCTACAGTCACATTTTTTGTTAGGAAGAAACATATTTCCTAGTGAAACATTATGTGTTGTTAATAGTTTTGAACAGAAGCATAGAAGTAAAAGTAAAAAAGTTTTGGATTCACAACTCATTGTTGACTCAGCTCATTGTTGGTTTGCTGACAATAAGCTACAATTTGAACACACAAATCCCCAGAGATTTCTTTTTGTTTGTTTTTGCATTTATTTCCAGCACAGTACGGAGGAGGAAAAGGCACAAACGTTTCAGTTGTTTCTTCCTTAATGTGCAATATTTTGTTGACATAACAAAAATAGAGAAAATCCCTCACCTTCTGTCTTAACTGAAGTTCAGCCTCGTTGTTTAAATTTGAAGGACTCACACAATGATGATGTCAACATGCAGATGTTAACACATACACGGTGGTCAACAGGGTAGGGTGCGAGTATGCTAACGGCTGGTAACTTTACATAACACCACTTTTAATGTTAATTTAATGCAAAAGCTACAAAGACATTTCATTCAAAACTACAAATGCCCACATCATGCTGGTGCTCGAGAAAATGTCAATGGATGACTAAAGTTGCATTCATGTTCAGTAAACCATGAATGAATGCAAACTTTCATACAGACTTCATCTGCAAAGCCAAAGCATTGCACAATGCTTCGAGTGATGTAACTACAATATGTGACTTAACCTTTTTTGTAAATGAGGATTTCACTGGTTGAGACATATGAGGATGCATCATGAAATGACATTGAAAAAAGAATTGCCTGTTTTTGGACAATATATCATGCTAATATAGCAGGCTGAGTCACTGTGTTATTCCCACCCAGTGACTCCTAGATGTTATCACCTCTGGTAATGAGCAACTTGGACCGATTTTCACTGGGGACAAAGACAGTGCCGTCCCTCATGCACAGGGGCTGAGCGTGGCATCATAAGTCAAATGGTGACAGTCAAGCCACTGATCACCGAGTCACACACACAGGAAGTGCATTCCTTCCCCTCATAGTCACTGCCCCCCCCGATGTTTGTTTAAACTGGGCTCTGATACATAGAGAGATTGCTTCTTTCTTCTCAAACCTCCGTCCACTCCACCCATGCCTCCAATACTCTAAAAGTACCAATGTCTTTTCTGCAACAACAGGACAGATTGGAACATTAAGTCCTTAGGGACTCTCTGCATCTTATCAGATATGTTCTACTCTCTTGTGGCAGTGACCCACATTTCTTCTGCTAACAAAACTGACAGACTGACCTCTTGCCTGACTTTCTGGTACATACATAATGATCACGCAGGCTCCAGCCCCCCCATGACCCTGAACAGGATAAACAGTTAGAGATAATGGATGGATGGGTGATTAAACAGTTACACACAAGGTGCATGTGTTAAGTATATTTCCACTATTATATGTGTGCGTGTCTAGACAGGATCGTTGAAATTGTGCCAACACCAGCTAGGATTAATATGAACATAAAGAATAGTCTGTGAAACATTTTTAAAAACCACTAGAGTCCAAATAACAGAATCAAATATGTCCTTTGTCAATCTCTCACAGTTGATGAGAAGTGCTGTTCTCCATGTTCAGGTCTAACACGGGTCTTTGTGATAACATTTAACAATGTTTTAGAAATTACGGTCTGACTGCTGAGAAAAAGACCAATTGTGGAGCCTCACCTGAGCTTATCGGCCACAAAGATAACTCTACGCTCCAGCAGCAGCGAGGCAAAGACTCGTATCACCTGCCGTACGCTGAGACATCTGAACAGACTATCAAAGTCCACGTGCTCCAGTCTGGAGTCAGTGGGCCGCCTCAGCTCGATGACCTGAAAAATTACACAGTTTGTGAATCTGACTTAAGGAGATGATTTTCTTTCACACAACTGAAAATATCTTGAGCTCATAGCCATGATTAAAGCAGTGAAACCGAACGCAATCGTGTTCTGCTTAGTCAGTAGCACTGACCTCATTTCCTGCACCAGGCAAGAAGGTCTTTACTTTGATAATCTTCCCTGGAGCAGGGAATGGTGACTCCATCAGGCTTCTCATGAAGGGATAGACCAGGGCTGCTGAGATCCCCCTCCGTCTTTCCACTTCATCCAGGATCTGACCATCGGAGGAAAGAGCATTTGCAATTAATATATTTGATCTAGTTTTAGCGTTAACAAAAAGTCTCAGTGGAAATCGATTAATAGAGCCTGGGTTTTATGTATGTTGAATGACTAACTAAGTGGGACAAAAAGTGCACATTCATCAAGATTATTGTCCATGGCAACAATTAATGGAAACATATTATCATGTGTTTAAGACTTAGAAATTGTCTGGAACCCAGTATTCATTTTATGCTTTGACAAATAGCGAATGTATGATTGGAAAATTCCACCTAGTGTGCCTGTCTGGCTGTTTTGATCCAAGCTGCCTCTAGTCTGGACAGTTGACTGGAGAATTGCTCGTTTTCATATGGTATCACATCTCTCTCAACTTGTCAGTCTCTCCTTTTTGTGTCTCTCTACACACACAAACCTAACACTATTCAATTCAAGCCATAGTTCTTCTGCTTTACCTCCAATACTAAATACACATTCAAGTTTTTGGACACTGTTTGTCTTATGTCTTAAAGGGGCTAACAAGCCTCCTGTTACAGGACATATACAAACTGTCTTTTAAGTATCTCATTATTTTGTGCACATGACACAGCAGCCTCTTTGTTTGCACTTTCTGGATGCACTCACTTAGAATTAATAAAGTAATCAGATAAGCATGAAAAAGTGAAACAGACCCTCTGATCTGCTCTGTGTTACCGCCACTGAGACAAAAGTGAAGGAAAAAGTTGCTCTGGGAAATCAGAAAGTAAAAAAAAAATGCTGAAATAAGATTGAGCAGGCTTGCAGCAGAAGGTCTGCTGAAAGTCATTTATTTCAGCTGTGAGACAGGTTAACATTACATCCAGCAAGCAGCTGCCTATCTGCATGTGTTTGAGTGTGTGGACATGCATATACAGTATCCATGTGTAGCTGGAGGACATGAATGAACTCACCGTTGAGAACAAGTCAAAACAGCCCAGCCTGCTGATGACACAGTACACCTCTGGAAGACGAGGTCCTTTCCCAGTCGGCTGTAAGAGAAAAACAATCAGAGACTCGCTGGACACCTGAGTTAATAGACGTGATGAGTGTCTGAAAATCTAATATAAACACTCCTAAAACTGTGGGAATTCCAAGAAACACATGAAAAAAAAAACGATGAGTGTGCTTACAGAAAAGTCAGAAAGGGTTATTTTTGATCAAATGTATGAACTTTAATTTGAACAAATATATACCCCCCACAACTCCCACATACCTATCTGTGTCTGCTCCCCGACCAACTAAATTAAATAAACTAAAAATGTCAATAGGAGGAGTTAATCATGATAACCTAATAAAAGTTAAGACTACTCCTCTTACAGAACAAAACCCCAAAACTATTAAATGTGGATTATTAAACATCAGATCTCTCTCTTCTAAATCTCTGTTAGTAAATGACTTAATAATCGATCATCAATTCGATTCATTTTGCCTTACTGAAACTTGGTTGCAGCAGGAAGAATATGTCAGTTTAAATGAGTCAACCCCTCCAAGTCATATTATTTATCATGTTCCTCTAAGCTCAATTCTTTTCTCTCTTCACTTTCCACTCACCCCAACCGGTCAAGGCAGATGACCATCCACCCTGAGCCTGGTTCCACTGTTGCCTATGGCTTGCTCCAGGGGGAATTGTTGGGTTCTCTCTATACATCTTTCTAATCTTGACTTTACTCTGTAAAGTGCCCTGAGATGACTCTGATGTGAATTGGTGCAATATAAATAAAGTTGAATTGAATTGAATTGAATTGAATATAAACAGTCAGCCCATGATGATATAATATGTACATTACGTTGCTGAAATGCTGCAGTTGATTTCATTAAATATCATCTGTCATCTGCTGAGGAAGACGTTTCGTGTGGACACCAACTTCCCAAACACAAGTAGTTTATCTGCTCCTGCTGATTGTATCTACCCTAATCTGTACAGTCACCCTGGCAGTACAGACACAAGACACTCAAACACACGGACACAAATGAACACAAGCTCTCAATCCACTTGTCCATATTAGGCATACAATTTTCTCCTCTTGTTTCTCCTCCGCTTTTCCAAATGGCTGATTAAATCAACTATGTGGAGCTTGATTCAAGTCCTCAGGAATGTTCGGTTACTGCCAACTCCTGGACGGGGAGGAAACAAAGTTACTAGAGGACAGCAGCTCACCTCCTCCTCTACCTTTATTAAAATCTGCATCTGTCACCATGAATCTCACATCAACACAGCACATCGAGCATGAGAACAGTGGAGTTAAACGCTCCCAAACATCTGAGAAAAGTCATACTGTAAAACGGTAAATACACCAAACAAAATCGCCACCACATTCACAGTCATGCTCTTTGCCCGTAAGCTAAATGGGAAGCTCAACAAAAACACTTCAAAGCCCTCTTCAGTCTCACTGTGAAGAGGAAATGCTCCACAATGACAAAGTTTGGATTTTTCCTGGTTTCCCTTTGTCTTACCACAACTCTTGTTAAACTGAATGAGTCAACCCTGACTGGCATTCATCATTATTATATTCTTATGCACATGAACTCTATTTAGACAATAGGGATGTAGTTATTTTGCTCTGAAGTAGTTTATCATGAAAGATTTACATATTTGATATTAATGCATCCTTGTTAATGTTGGGGTTTGAACGACTGTTATTCCAAGTGTTTCTACCGCTCACCATAGGCATTTCCTTAGCAAACCATAAATACAAAAGGATAAGAAGTCCCTGTGCCATCATGCTGATCAGCAACAGTAATGAGTTGGTGAAGATTTTCACAACACATGACGTACACCAGTGCAGTGTTTATATGATGTATTTCCCGGGAACAGTCATGTGACACATCAGTGGCCCCACAGGAAAACTGTGTCACGCATTCACATATAGTAAAACACTGTGTCAAAGCACAGGACTCAGCAGGGGGTGAACAGGATGCGGAGGATGGAGAGTTTAACAGTTGTTTACCAGCAGGCGTCTGCAGTAGCCAAACCTCCTGCTGCCATCCTCTCCAGTCAACATGAAGGAAAAGGTCTCACTGTAGCAAAAAAAAAAAAGAGTGTGTAAATAACAATTAACACAAAGACATAGATGCATGTACACAGTTACACATACAATACATACACACAGTGCAACAAGGAACAAAGCACATCATAGTAAGTACTAAACACCTTTACATCGGGTCTGGCCTTCATTTATACATTTTTGTGAATGCAGCTGAAACACAGAGTAAAAAGATTCCCAAATGCAAGCAGCAAGGGTGGAGCTGCTTTAAAGATAATCATAATAACAAACTGCGTTGAAAAGCATTACTGTAACACCATAAAAATATTATTGAAAACAAACTCTCCAAATATGCTGTGTGGATGGTAATTATGATGATATGACTTTAAATGATCTTTGTTTTGGATGAGCTTTTTAAATTCCGAGAACCCAAACTCACTAATGTCATCAGGCTTATCAAGATTAAAGTTTGAGATTTGTTTTAATAGAAAGCCTCGGGCTTGCTGAAAACAATATTTATTATTTTTAAGATAAAAATTCCCATGCTAACAATGATAACCTGGGTAATTTTAGATAGGACTGTATCTTCTCTGTATCTGTCAATCCTTGTTTTTAGAAAAAAACCAGAAAGCACATACATCAAAACTGATGATGTAAAAATGAGCGATCATAAGGAGAGTCAGACGTCAGATGCAGGTGATGACTAACACTGAGACAAAGAGAGCAAAAAATGAAAACCAGTATAATTTGTGTAAGACTGCACACCAAGACATCTAACACTAGCACCCAATCTACGAAACAAGTCAATGTAGTTACTATTACTTCAAAGCCCAGTGATTCTGAATAGAATAAGGGCTCAAACAGACATAACAGTGAAACACATGATGCCTGCCAAACACTTTCGAAAGGTAATGAGCCTGGATAGAGGCAAGGTGGAGCAGCTTTACACACCTAAGTTGAGCCTGGATGTTCAACTGCATAACAGAGCCCTACATGAGGCCAACATGTTATTGATTCAAAGATAAATGTTTACAACCATAAAGCATCTAGTGATTTATGTAGAATTCAAGCTGAAAGGTAAAACACCCTTTGGAATTCAAGAACAAAAGATACCTGTGAAGTCTAACATTACATTTGGTGGTACAGCATGTGTGCTTAAAGGTCCAACAGACATTTTAAATATGTTTATATCATCAGTGATTATATTTATTGTAACTATCAACAAATTTCTAAATTATTTATATGTAAATATTTTTGTGATAAGATGTGATGTTTTATCTGATTTAATGACAATAAAGACATAAGACATACGATTGAATAATGGAAAGTGTAAAATAATTCAGTGTTGTTTAATTCATTATAGGGGCCAAAGGTCAACATTTGACTAATCTTTAATAGGCCTGTTACAACTTTATAAATTACTCCTTTAACAGACCGATTAGTTGTAATGAACTTGACTCTGGACATATTTGTAGGATTCTGGGCCCTACCTGGTGTACTCAGAGACAGGACTCCAGTCTTTTGCATCTGGAAAACAAAACTGGGGAATAGCTTTGAGCCTCTGTTCAGCTTCCCTCATCTGTTTAGTGGGCCTCTCTAGCTGTGAGAGGAGAGGAGAGGAGAGGAGAGGAGAGGAGAGGAGAGGAGAGGAGAGGAGAGGAGAGGAGAGGAGAGGAGAGGAGAGGAGAGGAGAGGAGAGGAGAGGAGAGGAGAGGAGAGGAGAGGAGAGGAGTTTCAGTGAGCACATTCATATAATGCTGTCTTCCTTTCAAAGATCACCATCCATGTGACCAATATATGACAAGACTAACATTTCTCCCACGTGAGGTTAAACCTTTGCCCCCTCTAGTCCTCATTAACTCAACAACACAGTGTTTCGCCTGATGGACAGAGATGTACTTCTCTCAAGGGACCTTTTGCTGAACTCCTCAAACAATTTAAATATATCTTTGAATAGTTAAAAACCCCGGTTATTTTTTTTTTACACTAAACAGAGTCCCAAGTGTATGTTAGAAATCTTAATTACCCATACAGCTTTGAATTGTCAATAACTTGCTCATTCACGTGTTAAAAGCTCCCTTTGGAGTTTAAAAATAAATCAGTGGGTATGGATCATTGTTCTACACTCTCTCTCAACATGACACTTCTGTAGTAATCCATGGCTAAAAGCTCATAGGAAAAACCTCTTTGGTTATCAACTTTTCTTATAACATTGAATATCCTGATGACACAAGCCTGCTCTATCTGTGGCTGTAAGAATACAAAGATGATGCAACTACATGACATTCGATTGTGAAAACAATTCCTCCAGTTATCCAGACAATATTAGCTCTAACAATGTTCATTGCTGCTGTGCATGGATGGGGCCTTTAAGCCCCGTTGGTTATATTTTGAATTAGATTTGACTTTTTCTGAAAATGTGATTTTAGACCACTAACACACTAGTTTGATTGTTTTTGAAAAGAATCTCGGGTGTCAAAGACATTCAGCAAATATAATTATGTGGCTCTGAACCATCACATGTATTGGAAAGCAGGCTCCAGTAATGTTTCTGTGAAGAATTTGGGATTTGTGGTGAGGTCCCTTAATGCATTTTACTGTTTTGCTCCATTTGAAAATAATTCACAGAGGATTCCGTAATGCCAGGTGTAATCGGTGTCTCATATGAGCAGCAGACTGTCGTGCTTTTACCTTGGGGAACTGGTAGGTGACCTCTGGGGAGTAGGAGTTTTTGCTTGGCTTCTTTTTTAGAGAAACAACAACAAAATACTCAAAGAGCTCTCTCTCCTGCCACTCAATGAGCTGTAGCTCCAATGTACGGTAGCTAGGGGCTCGTCGAAGGATGGACTGCAGTTTCAGCAACCTCTGGGTGTGAGCTGAGGAGGGAGGGGACCATTAATATACAAAATTAACGGTCTAAACAAAAATTAGTCTGTGAATCCAAGCCAGTCAGGAAATTAACAGTTCTACAGATGTGGTGGGATTGGCTTTTCCTGACGTCACTGAAAGCTTGTGTCCAAACCAGAAGGACAACATCACTTAAGCTCATCAGAATTCATTCCTGTTGATTAAATTAGACATGATAAATGCTGTTTGGTCTACTGATAATCTTTGCATATGGCAAATGTTTCAGTTACAATTTTGTGGTCTGTCCGGTCAAGCCAGTCTCACTGGCTGAACTAAAATCTCCGAAGCTGTTACACAAAAACGGAGAAAGACAACTCTCAAAGTTGAGAGCTAACAGAAGTCCAGAAGTTCACCCATGAAAATGAACACTATAGTCACTCACCTTTGAACCTGTCGTCGGAGTCGCTCTCACTCTCACTGTTGTCATCTGGAGGCACACATGAGACAGACAAGGGATTTCTATTGGTCAAAGAGCAATTTCACAAACATCTCGCAAGAGGGGTACAGTCATAACTCTCTGTGTTTGGCTGGCACATAAACATTTACTCGCTTAGGAGATAAAGGGAATAGAGAGCGTCATTACCTCTCAGAGATGCAGTCTCAATGTTGGACATGGACAGTTTCTTCAGTCTTTTCTTCCCACGTTTAGTGCAGTAAATAGAGTTGATCCTTTGGACCACCTGAAAACAGAGGAAATCCTGTGAAGTGTTGTTTCTTCTAAACCTAAAAATAGAGGAAGTGGGGCTGCACCTGGCCAAAAGTAACAGGTTCTCCATCTGCTTTACGGTTTGGTAAACAACAGAGTTCTTGAGAAAAAGCACCACAAGGGTTGAAACTTCTGTAGTAATTACATGCATCAAGGCACCGCTGTGTGTTTTTAAACTGAGTCTTTTCCAAATGGAGAAATTATAAAGGGTCCAAATCTGCTCAGTTTCTAAATGACCCCTCAAGAAACTCATAGTTTGTACCTTCGGGATCCTCCAGTGCTTGTGTGAACCCAGAGTATCACTGGTGATACACAGGCTATCATCCAGCAGGCCACAAGGTGAAGCTGATACACTCGGCGGGGGGAGAAGTAGCATTTCGTCATGGCTGTAGCGTTTTGCCAACTGTGACAACCGGTGGCTCTTCCTGTCACTCGGTCCAGAAAGACGAAGAGACTGGCTACTTGGTTTGGAAGGCAACTAGTTAGAGAGAAAGGAATATGTAAGGTGTGATACCGTGCATTAATTTGTTCATATGATTACTCAGAAAAACTTAATTCGATGTAGTTTTTCACTTAAGTTATTATCATTAAGGATTTCAATAATTCAAACAAAAGTCTGTAGGAAACTGCCTCAAATCGATCAGTGTTATATAGAAATAAACATTATCTAGTAGTTAAGAAACAAACAAACAAAAAAACAATATTATAGTAGAGTAATATAGTATAGCACAGTATAGAATTTTAAAAGTATGGAATATTAATATAGTGCGATATATTATAGTAGAGTGGTAGGTTGGTGTTATGACGACAGCATGATCCATGGCATTAGAGACTTATTGGGTGGTTGTTGGTTAAGGCATGACACGTTTCGTGTGTCAGAGATGACGGTGACCTGTTGAGGAAGTCGACAATAGACTATTCTAAGTTTGATTATGGGAACTGTGGACTATTTAAAAAATTCTCAGTAAAAGGCTTTTGTATGGCGAATTGCATGTTTCTGTTAACTTAAATAACCTGAATACACCCACTAGATCTGGCCCTAAACCAAGTGCAGGAGAGTGGAGCAGTGTGAAGGGAAATACAGCAGCGGCAGACAGGGCCATTTTATCCAAAGCTGCTTTACAATAATGCTTCTCGTTCACCCATTCACACACACACTGACACACCGAAGGCAGTTGGTGACATGCACCCGACCCACCGGTAGCAACTTAAGGTTTAGTGTTTTGCCCAATGAAGCTTCAACAAGTAACCAGAAGGGCATGGGAATCAAACCACTGAAATTGTGGTCCATGGACAACTGCCTTACCAACTAAGCTACAGCTGTCACAAATTTATACACCTACCACTTTAAATCCAAGGTTTAATGTTCACTGTGGCAATTGTATAGTATATAGTATCTCTCATCAGGCGATAGGCAGGATATGCTACCAGCCTATCTCAGGGACAACACAGAGAGGTATACACAGACAACCATTCACTATTAATCTTACATGCATGTCTTTGGACTGTGGGAGGAAACCTACAAAATCACAGGGCAAAATGCAAACTCCACACAGAATTCAATGGATTTAATAGCTGGATTCAATAAACAACCTATAAATGATACTGTTTCTAATTTCACCCTGTTGGACTGTTTACTGTTCACTAGCTACAACTCCCAATAACTGAGTAATACTCATTCTTTTAAGGGAACATTAAAAGAATGTAAAGTATTCACAGTATGGCTTTTTTTTCTGAAGCCATCATAGGAAATGCAACTAGTGTTGACAGGCACAACTCGTTAATAATAAATCTATCTATGAATGAATGTATGGTATTATTTATTTTCAAACAGTAGATCAGTGTTATATTTCGTGGGAAGCAACTGAACAAAAAGGAACAGCCACAGGGAGCTTTACTCTGCTAAGCTTGGACTGCTGTCCAACATGATGGAAAAAGGACAATTACTGACTGACTACTTTATTAAAACAGCATGCGTTTGTTTGGCTGTACTGTAAACACAGTACAGCTCTTCTGTTGTATTCCAATTAAAGTAGCTGCTCAGGGAGCTCAAGTAATTACTACCGCTAGCAATGTGCTTCACCTAATAGCTAAATGCTTCAGAATAGAAGAAGACAAATTTGCAGAGTGGTCTTTCTGTGCAACATCGCCGGATCTAAGCAGAGCAGTCTGTTTCCTGTAGTGCCAAAAATGAGGTGTGAGATTCTTTAAAAGATCTTCAGCAGGGTTCAGCACCGACACCTACTGAGGTATTCACTACCATGTGCATACATATTTTTAATGTTTACTATCTGCTGCTGATACCAACCAGCTACATGACTTACTTGAGGTGGAGAGTTCAGCTTCCTGTCCATGGTGCTCCAGGATCTGCTGCTCTCTGACAGACAAGTCTTCGGAACCAAAATCTTCCGCTTCAGATCAACGTCCTCATATGGGTTTTCCTTCTCTGTTGGGATGAAGTAAGTACATTATCAAGGCTCAGATTCAATGTCAACAGTGAGGTTATCTGTCCACGGACAGAGGCTGCTTTTGACGGAAGACAGATGAGGTCAGCAAGAGGTAAACAGAGGGCAGAAAAGGGCTTCAGGGGCCTCCCTATGGTTAGGCTGAGAAGAGATGAGTCATGAAAGGTAAGTCAAAGGTCACTCCTAGCTGACTGAAGTAAGCTTTTTTCAAAACAGTCACTGTTGGCACTTTGCCCCACAACCCCCAGTGGGGCCAGATGAAACTTCTGCACACAACACTGCTGGTGAGTCACTATCCAGGCATGCAAACTGTCTGCTGCGAGAGACAGAGAGGAGGGTCATCCTCTTAGACTATGGCAAAACAATTCAATCTAATAATGTGGAGCATTACAACTGTATAATAATCAATATCTACGTGTTCCTAAGTATATATTTGTATGATATCCAGCGATTAAAATATATTGTAATTTAAAAAGTTAAATTTTAAGGACTTGAGCAGAAAAAAATTCAACAACATAAAGTCACATAAAGTCACAATAGGCAAAGACCTTTTACTGCTCTGCTTTGATCAAGGAGGGAAAATGACCATTACTGAATGCTGCACTGCTCTCACTGATGTCACCTGGCCCAGAGCCAAGGCCAATAAGGGGAAAACTCGTGTAACACCACAGTCCATGTCTATTCAGACATGTGCTCTGAGAATAGCTTTTTGGCAGGGTCTGAAAAAGGTTGTGAGAAAGTGAAGAAACCACAGTGAAGAATAAAAACAGAGCCAGATGGCGTCGAAATGCATGAGGGGAACTTTAAAAGAAAGAACAGCAGTGTTATCTCTGAGCAAAAAAGAAGAAAGAGCAAAAATCTATTTGGTAGCTGTGTTCCTTCTTCCTGACTACCTCGGTGGAAAACCCAACGAACTCCTGTTCTCAAACAGTGTGAGTGTTTAAAAAAACAGAAGATTAACCTACAGGCAAAGCTTTGTTATCTTATCTATTTTTAGGTTAATTATTGAACTGGGTTGAGGTAGATACACACACACCGGTGCCCGCACATGCAGACAACATACAGAAGCAGGGTCCCTGAAATTATTATGCATTATGTTGTGTCACGCAGTAAATTGGCTTAGTGGAGTGATTTTCTGTGCATCATTAAAGCTGAGGAGCAGAATAAGAGGGCTTAGTCTTTACCCCACGTTGTGCCACTACTCCATTAAACTGAAGCAATACTGTAATGAGAGCCTGCTGGGAAAATGATATGTCTATATTGCTGCTTATGTACTGAAGGGTACTAATCTACTCCTCTGATTACAAACATCCAGATCGCTCTGTAACACACCCACAGACACACTGCATTATGCTGGGAGTGGACACACCTTGGCTGCACACTGTGATTGTATTTTTCTGTGTACACAATGGACTCTCTGGGCAGGGTGAGGCACAGTACATACTATACCTACAATGTCAGCTTACCCTGTAAAATGGATAAGCTACAGTAGAATGGTGCTGCTCACCCATTCAGTCATAAACACAAATATGCCAAGGGTAGAGTTACAGTTTTGTAAGAACATCTGGCAGCACCACAAATCATACAGAGCTTGTCTGCTTGTGACCACATTGGAGGCACTATGTATGTGAATTCACTGTACTTTTGGCCTATTATGGACCAAAGAATAACAAAGCTATAGGTCATATCGTTTTCATATAGTCACATAGTCTTTGTGTAACTTGAAAAGAATTTGAGTCACTCGTTACCACAAAATCTTGGATGCATACTGAACAGGCCTACGGAGCACAGGCCAAGGGGCTCAAAAGGTCAGAAATACCATGGGCCAGAAAAAAAATAATGGGATCCACAATTACATTGCTATCCAAAAGAGGCACAAAATGACTAAACCAGATGCAAGAATTCCCAAAACAAAATGGTAAAATTACCATTAACATGCTGAAAACAAGCAAAAAGAAAGGGTGCGTGGCCCTTTCCTTGGTTGTGCCCAGAGATCCATTTTCTCATAATCCGCCCATGCACAGGGTCTCCCAGATTCACTCAGAAGAGCAGACAACATGTGAGGGAAGTGAAAGTAACACACCGCAGAGCTCCACGCCACAGGCAGTAAATCATAGCCTCACATTGTGTGTTTCATCAGCCTGTAAACAGATCCCTCACTGGCACTCCATTTATCAGCTACACTAGTTAAAAGCACTTAAATAGTTGCAAAGTACCGTAGGTTTTCGTGGAGCTGTGCTAACACTGTAGCACGGGTGACAAATGCCTTTCAATCTTAAGATAAACATCTGACATCAACCACAGGTGCCAAAATCCAAGACGGTGCATGTCCTACCAAGACGAGTGGAGGGAAGCCAAGGTGTCCTCACAGAGTTCAGAGAATATGTGGGGGCGTCTGGTTTTCTGTACGAGATGCTTGATAAAATATGAGCACAGATGGACAAAAACATGCCTCATTTCCTACTGCTGTGGCTGCTTGTCTAATGGACCATCTGACCTCTAAACTGCTGCGTGGCGCTGGTGGAAACAACTGCTCTCCTCCATTAGGACTTCAGTGTTAAAACTTTTGTTTGAAATAGCTGGAGCAATTTCAAACTCTCTCTTTGTCAGGAAGAAAACAGAGATTGGCACAAGTGTCTGTCCAAGGAGCAAACTCCATGCTCACAGTGCTGGATGAACAATGGGGGCTTTGTTGGGATTCATATGAAAATCAGTCATGCCCTGACGCTCTATCTGAGACTGCTGCACATCTTTGGTTGTGCTGATGAGCACAACAATGATTACTGAGCTGGGAACAGTGTGGCTACTTGTAGTAATTCCAAGTAATCGAATGCTTTTAAATAAAACATCAGCCCTTATTTGGCCATCACTTAGCATCACTAAGTATAAAACTTTTTATTGCACATGAAATCCAAACTTTGTCATGAGACCATACTGACACAGATTTCTACCACATTAAGTATGGACTGGGGGACTTGGCAGTAGGACTGGGCAGAAGGCCTGGGGTCCTCAAAGGAATTTGGCTCCTCAACATGTGCAGCATTTTATACACACATTATCTCAGAAAAGTTTTGGGTTGATCCAGTGTGCAGTGAGAAACACAACTTGCAGACAGGCCTGCAATGTGAGAATGTGATGTTTTGTTGTGATAAAATAAAGAGCTTCTTTACAATATTTAGCCACTTGTGGCTATAATCAATTTCAATGTCTGTGTGGACAAGAGAGTTTTACAGTTTTCAGTGATCACGCTCCTTAATATTTGTTGGCACTGGAGAACAGTGTAAAATGCGACAAGTACACACATAAAATAAAACTTTCACAACCATGTTTCTATACCATACACCTCTATATGAGGCACGTGAAGGTAGAGGAGCTATATTCGCAGTCTTATTACATTAGGTCATGTTGCAAACACTACACACGGTACTTTCACTACAACATATTACTACTACAGATGCATTTAAAAAAGTCATACTGTCTGTGTTCACTTGTCACTGAAGGTGAGGACTTATGATGCAGGAAAAAACCTTCAACTTAGTGTCAGTGGTTTTAATTTATAGAAAACACATCATTACATGTCCACAAGGATATGGTATACACAAGGTATACAATCATAAAGACAAAATCTGTGTCAAAAATGCAAGTGCTTTGGCCTGATATGATCTGCACATATTAATTAACTGATTCATTGTTCTATCCATAATAAATCAGAAAACAGTGAATACAGTCCAGCCACAATTCCCCAGGTTTCAAATCTCATATCCAGTTTTGTCTGACCAGCAGTCCAAAATACAATTATAGTCAGAGATAAGAAGTAGGTGGAAAAGTCTCAAAAGGAGAAAATCGGAAAACCGCAAAATAATCACATTTGAAACTGAAAATGTCAATTTCGTCACTTCTACTAATAAGCACATGGCATACAATTAATCAAATGTTTTAAAAGTCAAATAATGTTTATAGATATAATAATACATCATATCAGCTGTAAACTATATTTAAGAGTGACAGAAAGAGTGCAATGAACCAGAGTGCTTACCCACAATGTCCTCATAGGCATTCTCCTCTAAAGTGCTTTTCGAACTTGGTCGACTCCGTGCGTCAGTGGTCACTGTGCCATTCACTGTAGGTGAAGACGAATATGAAGATGGACTTCCAGCATCCTCTGGCTCACATGACCCTCTAGAAGTAAATGAAATAAGTCAAAACAGACCAAGACAGGGAAAGATGCTGCTGAGTTGCAGACAGAAAAGGAGAAGGAGTAAGAGTCACTGAGTCAGCATCTAGCTGAAAGACGGTGGACAGATTAGAGCAGACAGAAAAGGTCCAGAGGCTTTCAAAAACAGTCCAGACATTTTTGCTTTCTATTATCCTCCCCTTGCCATCTGGAAACTAAGAAGGTTGAACAGGTGGTTCAGTATACTTAAACTTAAAAAATGTCTTCTCCTTCAAGATCTTTAAATCATAAATACTAATTATAATTAATTAATAAGTATAGAAAAAAGAAAAACTGCAATCAATTTGTTCTCTAATCACAAGAAAGCTTCTGAGAAGCCAAAGTAAACGTGCTGATATCTTAGTATTTCCTTGCTCTTGCACTATGTAAAGCACACATCACATGTCAAGGCACTGCACAGCAACTTGGTTACAGTAGTGAGGGATCTACACTATGGTCATAATTTGCCATCGACAGCTTGTGGCTTTTAAGCTCAGTCTTAAATTGCTACAGCCACTGGAATGTTAAACACAGAGTTGAAGGGAAGGATGTTAAGGATTTCACCCCATTTCACATAGGGACAATCTGCAGAGGCCCCACCCTCACATAAAAGATGAAATCCATTGAATCCAAATAGCTATAAGTTAAGTTGCTATATGCAAAAAAAAAAAAAAAAAAAACCACTAATCGGGTAAAATGTAGGGAAAAAATTGAAACAAATAATCCAGTTTGGATTATTTTGCAGTTTCCAGTTTTAACACTGATCTCTACCTGAAATCCTGAGGACAAATATTAGAAATACATTGAGCTTTAATTAGATTGGGACATGTCACTGAGACCTGATCAAATTCACACAGAGAAGCTGCTCAGTACAACCCTAGTTTGACCTTTGGCAATAAAAACTGAGCTGGCAGCCTGCCTTGAGTGAATGAATGCAATTGACACCTAATACATTAATGGTAACAATGACATTAACAAAGAAATTGTATCTAATAAGGACTAGCTTAGTCAGAATGTATCATATTAATGTATGTTCATTGCCTTCTGCAGTAGCATCTCTTGATGCTATTGCATCTTGATGCTACTGCATCTCTTTCAAAATTAAATCAAGCATTTTATTTTGTGAGCGCAGGAAACAAACTGATCCATGTCATTGTGATCGAGCCAACCTCAAAATGTTTTGTGCTTTTTGTCTCATATCTAAAGCAGAGGCCTGTACTGATATTCTCACCTGTCCTGGATTCTCATGGGGGTGCTCCCCTCTGTCTTTACAGACTGTGGTATGCTGGGTGCAGGAGTGGAAGGCAGAGGCGGCGGAGATTCGGAGGCTCTGTTTGGAGGTAGTCCATTGGTTGGCAACGCACCCTTCTGGTCCTGTTTGGCATCATACTCAAAAGTGCGTTTGGGTTTGGGTAAGGGGTTGACAGGGGTGCCCACAGAGGTGTGTTTGCTTGGTGGCTCTGGACTCTCAGACCTGACTGGGCTCACACTAAACCTTTGTCTGAGTTTCGAGAGCTTGTCGGACACCACAACAGTATCTGGTTCGGTGGCCACTGAGCAAATGCTGCTGCGCTTACTGGCACATGTACTATCAAAGTCGTCACCTATCACAAAGGATTTTTGCCTTGTCTTGTCTGGAGCATAGCAGTTGCTCAGATAACGTGGAGGAGGTTGGCTGGGATTCGCCTTCAGGGCTTGCTCTATCTTTTGTATCCTGTTGAGAACTGCTGAAGTTTCCTTCCGAGCAGACAGAGAACGTACAAATATTCCAGAGGACTCTGTCTTGCCTGTCCTTTTCTGGTAGCGACCTAGGCCGTCTTTGTCTGAAGCTCCTTCCTCTTCCTCTGTCTCTGTGTAGGAGCACTCGGAGAACGCTGTGCTCATCCTGCGAACCCCCTTAAAGTCAAAAGTCTTCTCACTACAGGGAGAAGAGAGCAGGCTTGGGCAGCCCTCACTGTCCCCTACATGTTCCCCTCCTCTTTTTTCCAGACACAGGCTCATCCTAGGCAGAGCCACCCTTCTACACTCCCATTCTGAGATCTTCTTCCGTATTGTGGTGGGGGGAACACCTGCTACTGACCGGGTGAGAGAGAGGGTGCGCTTGTGAGCTTGGTTAGAGGAAGGTCCTAGTGAGAGTGTGCTCCAGCTCAGGGGCCTGCCATTAAGTACATCTCCTGCGGAGAGATCCCCTTGCTTCTCCTTCTGCTCCTGGATGGCCTGACTTTCCTGGTAGGATCTGGTTTGAGCTGGGGGCTTATATATGGAGAGCCTGTTGTCCAGGCAGCTGATGCTCTTCGATTTGGTAAGACGGCCTTGGGAGTCACTATCACCTGTGAGTGACGCACCACTGCACAGGCTAGCTGTTTTGCTGTTCCAGCCAGCACGTACCAGGAATCTGCCGTCAGTCCGGACGTACCTACTCTGCTTCCCAGAGTTCTCACTGTCGCTGAGGAGAGGCTGCTGGCTCTGCCCCTGGCTGGCAGAGAAAACAGGACAAGGCGATGTAGACCGGCACCTGAAAAAGGAATGAGAAGGGTGCTGAGCAAACATTGGAAAGCCTCAACACACATTTCTCTGAAAATAACACACTTCACTCTAACAGACTTTAATAAATCAAAGGAGACAATCATAAGCGCACCCAACAAATACACTCAACCGTTCAGCATGAAAAGGAACAGAAAGTCAATGTAAAACAGTGGGGGGGACTCGAAAGAATCACCTTAAGTTTTGAATTCATTTCTGTGATCAAAGAGAGAACAAAAACCTGAGCCACTCATTGAAAGTAACCACAGGAAAGTATTCCGTCTTTGGCAGCATGAAATTAAAATAAAAGCCAAATGAAATATAGACTACATTAAAATGTCACTATGGATTTTTCCACATAATCAAAATAACTTGGAGAGAATCACTGCAGACCTCACACGGAAAGTAAGTACGCCCAGAAAGAATTATTACAGCAGTCCTACCTGTAAAAGTCTCAGTGCTCTTTCTTGTCCTCAGTGTTTTCTGATGCCTGCTGCTACGTGTTACTAGTTGCTGCTTGGGTCATAAGCTCACTGTTCTATCGTACCAACACACACTTTCTCACGGTGCTCACCTCGTTCAAAATTCCCAGAGATTGACAAACTTTCCCTGTAGATCCCTGACACCTACTGTAGATACTCAGGAACCTTGTCCTGACTTGGAAGCCGTCTAACTCTTGCGAAAGTGAATCACTGGGAGATCTGATGTCACTGCCATGGTTAGAATAACAAGCGTTATGGGAGGAGGAAGCTGAGGGCTGCGGACTGTGATCCAACAATGCAGGTTGGGACAGATCTCGCTTCACACCTATCTGCCCTTCCCTGGGTTCTTTCTTCCTGCTCCAGGATGGGGAGACTTTTAGAGCAGCTAGGAACCTGCAAACTGCGGGCATGATGGATCCATGTTATTTTCTTCCCTTGAAGGAATATGAGAATTACAGATGATGACTGAGAGTCTGGATATTTTCACTGCTAACCAGCACTATTCTGAATTCCAGTGAATAGATTTCTGAGCACACAATGTGCTAAGACCTGTGGTTAATCATTAATATGTGAACTGATGTATCAAAAATAAAAAAAAAGAAACAATTCCCACAGCTTGGTTAATTCAAGTTAGAATAATTCTATATGATGAAGTAGGGTCCAAAAAGAAAACATACATGCATCCCATCCTAAAATGAGTTTGTTACAAGGAAATGCTATTTCATTGGTCAAATAACAGCCAAAAACATATGATATATTGTTAAAGTTACAGTGTGTAACCATCCTACTGGGCTATGTTCAGCCCAGTCTTATTCCTTTGTGCTCTCATACAGCTTTGCTTTGCTCTTTACACTGTGCTCGTCTCTAGTCCCCCTTTTAAAATGACAATTGATAAAAAGCTACAAAACTTACTATTTGATCACAAGGTTGAGCCTCACTCAAAACACTTTTAGAAGGTAATATTCCTCTACCCCTGTCTGCGCTTTTCAATGACTCTTGTCTATCATAGAAGGCTTCTACTGACCCTCTTCACATTAAGATCAGTCTTAGGGCTTATTTCTATCTATCTATCTATCTATCTATTTATCTATCTATCTATCTATCTATCTATTTTTCTCTCTCTCTCTCTCTCTCTCTCTCTCTATATATATATATATATATATATATATATATATATATATTCTGCCCGTGCCCCAATCTTAGTGCAACCTGCCAAAATTTAATACAGTTGCTAAAACGTTGCTTAAGTAATTAGTAGCATTGGAATGAGGTGGAGAAGGAAGAGTTTGGGCTGGCATTCCATCCAACCAGTGAGCTAATCATCAACAAGGAAACACAATTTTATTTTTTATTTTTTGTCCTTTCGGCTTATCCCGTGAGTTCAGGGTCGCCACAGCGGATCATTATCCGCATGTTGATTTGGCACAGTTTTTACACCAGATGCCCTTCCTGACGCAACCCTCCCCAATTTCTACCCGCACTGCACAGCTGGGGAGGGGAATGGGCTATTAGGGGTTCAGTGTCTTGCCCAGAGACACTTCGACATATAACCTGGACCGGGGATCGAACCTCTGTAGATGACTACCCTTACCAACTGAGCTACAGCCGCCCCCTCATCAATAAGGAAGCACAATGCACAAGAAACAACAGGCCTGTAGCAGAAGCCTGTGAAAAAGAGTCCTGACAAATTATTTTAGCTTTTAAGCGGTGTTGTGTATGTAATATGTATATAAGTGTAGCACTTAGGCAAATGTACTTATTTTTATTCCACCACTGTATATTTAAATCCCTTCAATAAGTAAAACAGACCATATGGCTTCATGAGGAGAAGACTTTCTGAACACACGCTGTCATCAATCAGCAGTCCAACAGCTGACATGTTGCTGTGGTTCACAGGGGAATTCTTTGAATTAGTCAGGTATATTAAAATCATGCTGATTTCAGGAAAAACTCCTGACTAAACTTCTGTCGAGGACTAATGTGGGGAGCTGCATTTCACTTGAATGTTTTTGTAGCAACCAGACCAAACATTCAGTAATGGCTTTCAGTAGCATTACAGTGTGTTGATTTAATTACAAAAGTCTGAATAATGCTCTTTGGTTATGGAAGAAAAGATTTAGGCTGGCTTCATGTTGTGAGAAAGACTGCATCTATGTTTTATTTTTTGTACAGCATACACTCAGTTGCAAGTCGCTTAGTGCATGTACACCAAGTTAAAAATAATACAGTCAAACATAATAGTCAGAAAAAGAATCCTCAGGATATGAAGGTGATAATGTTCGGTTTCCGTTAAAGTTGTTTTCGAGATGTGCTACTCAACTGTACTGCATTATAAACAGAGGTATTTCTGTTATTCACCTGATGCAAAGTGATGGAGCTGCTCATTTGAAAACACATTTTAGTCAGATTCGCTCATTTTTTAAGGATAGCAGCCATCATGGAGTGGTTAGCATTCATAGATTCATAGCTAGAAGGTCCCTAGTTTGAATCCCGGCCACCTGCATCTTTTCTGTGTGGAGTTTGCATGTTCTCCCCAGCCTTGATTTTCTCCAGGTACTCTAGTTTCCACCCACAGTCTGAAGACATGCATGTTAGGATAACTGGTGATTCTAAATTGCTCTAAAGGTGTGAATGGTCGTCTGTCTTAGTAAGTGTATCTGTGTTACTCCTTATGCTGTAAAATATAAAAAAGATAGCAACATGTTAAAGACCTGTCCATTAGACACAAAAATTAAATATGTGGACTTTTCAGAGGTTCTGGTGGTCTGGATCGTGTCTGCCAAAATAAGCCCAGTTCAGTCAGCTTCACGTGAGCTGGCCACGAACACAACACAGTGCAAAGATCTCAATGCCAATCACAAGACACTGAATTCTGGCTTTCCAACAGGCATCCAGGACATGCTATCCACAAGCCACTTCCTGTTCCTGAGCAGGACGGAGAAAGCAGAATGCTCACAGGAGCAGAATTATGTTTGCCTGGCCATCTAGCAGCTGCTTTCTGTCACGTGTTCATTTGTTAGCATATAGTATAAAACTCTGATCTAGCACAAATTAAAATAAAGAGTTCTAGAGGTACTTCCTTACATATCAGTGAAAATGATAATTCCATTGAATATGTATTAGTCACAGTAGTATGAGCTCACTGTCTCTTAGTCATCTCTGTTCAAAGCATTTTAAGGTCAGCGAACTATATTCCAAATAAAACAGGAAATTGGCAAAGGAAGACCTTGATATTGGTAAGGTTTCCATTATTTCCTCACAGAAGATCAGTGAACATTTTTAAATTTGGTTTTGTATTGTTTTTTCTACCACTTTGCTCCTTGTTGCCATTTGTGCTGCTGGTGGCTACATGGTTCAAAGTTGTAGCAATTTGTCCTAGAAACTAAATCTTGGTTGACTTTCATAGTTTCGGGGAACATGTTGTGTAGCACTGGTCAACTCTCCATTTGCTAAAACATGGAGCTGCAATGCAACTTTGCCTCAAGAGCTTTAAATACAATGTTCAAACAAATCCAAGGTAACATGAGCTCGTAAGCCCCCCAAGCTGTTCATAAGGCTCTACTACACTGACAGCAAGATTTGTCTATTGAGATTCAGTCAAAGTGCACAATTTTCATGTAGCTTTGATCTACCTGTATGTTCACCAGGTTTACCTTATTACTGTGCACTGTATATTTGACAACTCTGTGGTAAATATGCACACAAGCAAATGAATTACATTATCAACATCATAGTATCATTACATAAACCTGCTGCCACTGTTTACTTTAGGTTTTGTGTTGTATGAATGAGAATCACTGAGTCTGTAGCAACAACAGTAGCAATAAAATAAAATACATCAGAACACACAGTTATAGGGACTTAGTTCAAGAGACCAAATTACGACAGCATTGAGCCTCAATCAAATTCTCCACTGTCACCACTGTATTGGGTGAGAAAGTGCCTATTCTGGGATAGGAGCTAAAACATTCCTCAAAATGGCATCCTAAGAACTTTTACTTGTAAGAACTTTCATTGTTTGTGTTTCCTGCAGTGTGGACACACACAAGCACATAAATAGACAAAATCAGTCTGAGTGTGAACAGATGTTTCTTGTGCATGTTTAATTTAATCAATAAATTGTTGCCTGTACTGAGAAAAATTGAGCTTATTCAAATTGGACATAATGATGCTGCAAGAACGAACAGTCAACATATCACATATCATCCCCAAAGTTTGGTTTTGTCTCCCAGCAGGACACTGTCAGTTCTCAACATGCTAACACAAGCTTCAGCTCAAGAGCTGGATGGGGCCCTTGTCCAGGATACAGGATTGTACTTGCAAAAGCTTTGGGAGTCTTATCATGATTGACAATTATGAGTTGTGCTTTCCCATGAGTTAAAAAAGAGAAACTATTACCAAAGATGCGGTTGAGATAGAATAAACAGATTTTGGTTTCTATTTCAAATCAAAAGGAACCAAACATCGAATCAGATGGATACTCAGAAACCTTGCGATATGACTTGAGAGCACAATAACCGGTTCACCTTTGTCCCAGATGTCACTGACCTGTCGGGGATGCCACGGGGAGCTTTACCCCCTCCTGCAGGAGACACAGCCTTCGAACTCTTGTTGGCTGTCATGTTTGTCTGCAAACCGCCCGCTCACCTGATGGACAAAAACAAGGACAGGAAACATTCAAAAGCTTGCAGCTTTACAGGCATTTCAGTACACACAAAAACTTATTAATAGTAGATATATTCTATACAGATCTAAAACTGTTATAAACATGCACTTTAATCCAATGCTACATCAAAAATCAGATGACCAACATTGTATGGGAGCACCATTGGGCTGAAGGGGCCAACTCCTGTTCCCCAAAGTGGTTGCACAACCCTGCACCTCTCTTTGGTTTAGTTACAGGCTCCTATATTATATATGGGACCCGCTGGTTAACATCAGCTTGACTTGAGTCAAGTTCTTTTCCCAAACGCTGATACCCTTGGGAAGTGAACTACTGCATTGGACTGACTTTCATAAATCAAACTAATGAAAAATTCAATAAAGCTTCCACTTCACCACATCCACAATGTTGTATTTCCAGTGTAAACACTGCAGATTACTTTCAAACAAACGAGAAGTAAGTAACATAAGTGATACAGCATATGGCCAAATTTGTGCCAGGGAAACTCTGGTGCTTCAGCTGCTGCTATTCCTTCATTTAAAAGATGTCACCTCACACAACACAGAAACAGCTAAATTCCAGGTCCCAATCTGCACTGGGATTATAGCCAGAAAGGAAATTAGGATATAAACCTATTAATCATGTGGCTTTCCTTATTACCCAATAGACGATTTTGTAATCCAGAAAAAAAGCCAAAACATAACTTTAGTTTGATGATATTCGTGACAAAAAAGTTTGTGTAGATTTTTTGGAGGCATCCACGTGTGTGTTGAGCAGGATTTATACTAGTTAACCACTATTGATCAACTAAGTCTAGCACTGAACTGTGGCATAATTTAGAGGCTGCACATCTCCTGTACAAGTGCTGACATGACATGTAAAATCACTCTGCTCCACCCAGCCCTCCCTGTCCCTGCTCCGCTGTGTTCTTCTATCATCTGCTACACTCCACCGCACTTTGAACAGCTCTTCAGGTACTAGCCATTATCAAATTGCAATAAATACAAATGCTGCAAAACTGCTGACAGTGCTGTTCACTGAGTTTGAGTTCAACAGAACCTGTCCTCATTATAAATCCAGAAGTTCATTTCTAGTAAAAACAGAATCACAAAAGCTGGATACTGTAGCTTTAACTTTAGGTAAGGACTCAAAATATTAGTAACATTTCCATCTAGTTTGTCTGTCTAGCTCTAAGATCTGGCCGTGCAGATGGTTTGGGCCGGGGAGGTGAACTGAGTTTTGGTGCTAAAAACTCTTGCTGTGAATTGTTTGAAGAATTTGATTCTTTTAACATCCTCAATTTAACAGCATGAAAAGTCCTAACAGAAGAAAAAACTGTCAAGATATGTTTCTGATAATAAATGTTTCCTGCATTTAATGTTAAATTAGATGAGCAGTCCTCCCTTCAGGCCATTGCCCCTGAAAATCACTTTTTTGAAATGCTGCATTGACCCTTTCAACAAAGCTCAATGTGATTGTTCTGGTGCATAAGAAGGTCAAATGGAGATCTCTAGAGATCAGAGGTGGAGGATGGGAGGGTGCTTGGCAGCAGGACTTGTTTACAGGAAGTTGTTGTATGAAGAAGCCAGCCAACCAGTAGTAGGTCCTACAGAGACAAATGAGGAGAGTGGGGGCATTCCTGCTGTCAGCTATTTCCTGTGGACTGAGGTACGGCTATGCATCATTATTTTCATCAAATACAAAGAATGATGTTGTCTTGTCCTGCCTACAACTCTCCTCTCCTCCTGCCATCATCCCGTGCTTTAGAGCATAATTTTTACAAGTCAAGTCAGAACCTCAGCCCACATTAGTGGCAGGGTAAGTTGCATTGAGAATTGTTCTGTGAAGAACAGAGATGATCAACACATTATATGAATAATTTAGCCATGATCCAACATAAACATAACGAATCATTTTGGAAAGGTCATACAAAAAGAACGTCAGAACTTGAGTAATTCGATCTCTCATCTAAATGAGACCTAATGAAAATATTCTGCTTACATAAAATTCTGATACTCTGGCAGCTATGTAAAAAATAATATTTCATTTATTCCTGCATTGAATATTCCCTATGACTGGAAACATGAAGCTCCTGTCCATTTTATTTGTAACACCTCAACGCTAAAATACAACGAATGGAGAAAAAACCAGTTGTTAGGAGAGGAGAAAATGAGTTTTCCAAAAAGTGATAGCTATACAAGGTCAAGAACAATGTGTATTTGTATTAATTCATTATTTTGACTTTTTAGATGGAGAAAGTAATCATAAATGCAGAAATGGGTCAGACAGGCTTGAGATGGACATTACAGTGTAAACACTAAGGCGTTAGCCAAGTGACTTCCTGAGGTGTGATACCATCTCGCTACACAAAATCGCAGGCTGTAAACAACCACTTTTAAGAAAGCTCTAGAGTATATTTAAATGCATTCAGCCAGATTCAAGAGAAATTTTCTCTTGAGATGTCAAAACAGTAAACAGTGACACATCATCAGATTCATGCTGATTGGAGGTGTTTCCACACCAAGTACATTGACATTTACTGGTGTTAAAATGTTTTAAAGATTGCTACAGCAAATGAAAAGCTCCATTTATTTAATTATAAAATTAAAAATGTTGTTTTAAGTATATGTATGTGAGGTTAAATCTTAAAGAATTTACTTGACCCCACTGTTAAACACGTGCAAATATATGGTAAGGACAACGTATATTGCTTTCTATGTAAGCCTACACACACACACACACGCACACGTCTTGATGACTTTGCGCTTTAACTAGATACATGATCATTCTTTTGAGCTTTTCAACCATGTTAAACACATAGCCCTTTATAAAGTAAGACATCCAGCAGTTCAAACACATCCAGTTAAAAGTTCTACTTCAGTACTCTTTAAAAAGGGCCACTACTTCTCTATCTCTGTAGTAAAACCCAACAAAGAGAGAGGAAAAAGGCATCAACGGGCTTTGGCCTGGATATAAAAAGAAATCCCCAAAGCCAAAACGTTGTTTTATATATTCAACAGTATCATCCTAATGACCTAGCTCCGACTTTATCCTGGTTTCTGGACATTCAAATTCATAAAAAATTAACTGATTACACATCACACATCAATGAGGCATATTTTCCTTAGCAACAAGAACATATTCATGAAATGGGAGTGCAGTGTCTTCATTAGATGGAATAAAAGAGTCCTTTGTGTCCAATACATCCTTGAGAGGGAGATGTGGTTAGAAAGTGAGTGTTTTATCAGCTGTGTGTGTGTGTGTGTGTGTGTGTGTGTGTGTGTGTGTGTGTGTGTGTGTGTGTGTGTCTTTGGTTGTGCGGAATTTAAGCTCAAGAACATCATTATGAGGACATTTTAGCTTATTCTCACAACTTCAAAAGACTGTTTGATGGTTAATTCTCAGTTTTAGCCTTAAGGTTGGAGTTAGGTTTAGGTTAGGTGTTCAGTTGTGATGGTTAAGGTTTGAGTAAGGGATGTCCCTGAATGCTCTCCCAACTATACTGTAGAAAAACAAACATGTACTTGTGGGTGAGTGCAACATGAACAACTCAATTAGGTAAGATATCTTTTAAAAGGGAGCCTAAACGTTGTCCTTGGCCCTGTCACTTAGAATAGATCATGTGATACACAGGAATGTACTAATATTTGCCCTATCTGTCAGCCCGCAGCTGCATTTAGAATATTAAAGAATGTTTTCAGAGGGTGAAAGAAAGCACTGGAGAGGGGCAGAAACAACTGGATGCCAGGGGCCTCTTCGTCATTCAGAAAAGACTGCACACAACTATGCACTTTCTCAGCACTTAGCATTTAATCTTCAGTCTATGGAGGCCCGGCCACTTTTATTAAACCGTTTTGTGATGTCATAATGGGCAAAGTATGATAAACTTGTGACTGGGTCTACTTCAAAGTCTTGTTTACTCTGAAACATGCGGCAGACATTGAAGATTCCACAAACAGACACTAATAATGTCTTCTTGTGTCTTTACCTGACCTGGTCTCTTATTTCTGCTGATCAACAACCTGACTTCAATGTTTTTAAAACCACTGCACAGCTCCCAGACAGCCAAAAAAGTAACGGGGAGAGGAAAAGTGAAAATCTCTGCAAGGTCTCAAGTCTTTCCACACGTCACAACTCACTGGCAGACATGAGTGCATGAGCCCACACAGTTATCCATGCCATTGTTTCAGTATGTGCAGAAAGACCAGTTTTGTCCCCAGCGGACAAAAAGAGACTTGAGCTGGTTGAGTTAGATCATGTTAGCAGAGCAGTGTGGGAGTTGAGTTGCATAAATATCCTGGTAGAAGGGAATCCAGCCCTTCATACCCAACCTAAGATAATACAGCTCACATTAAAAGCATTTACAACACATACTGTATGCACTGAGTATGTGAGGGGCATCAAAAACATGAAAAATGTGCATGTTCAAGCAGAAAAACTGCATATTCTATATATACTGCATGTAAATATTTCATTCATATATGTGTGTATCTGTGTAGAACAAAACCACCAAGGTTAATGCTACTTGCAGTTGCACATAGCCAAACCTATTTAATTACCCTCGTCACCACATGGTTCGCCGTGCTGCCACTATAGCTCAATCCACCAGGTGGAACCAATTCTTGGAATCTTTTTTTAATCTCCTTTTTCAGCCATTTCAGCTTTTTTTTCCCCAGAACTTTGTGGCATATTTTTCTTTGTGGAAAAGAGGGAAAATCCTTCTGTGTAACCTAGATATGAGCATGCACAGCTGCAGAGGCAGCCATGTGGAAAACAGGCTCATATCCATCTGAGCTGCAGCAGGGGGGATAGAATTTGTGTCACAGAGCTGACCTCTGACACAAGCATTTTCCAAAGACACAAACTAAGATGTGTTCTTGTTTTCTTCATTTTAAAGTTAGAGACAACAAATGCAAAGATGTATATTTCACCTGCGTTCCTGAACAGAAATCTAAGGCTAAGACTAGATTTTCTATCATTAAATTGCATATTTATATGTAAATATGCAAGTCATAACATATTTCATCTGTAATCTCCGAAAAATAAACAGCAAAACCAACATGTTTTCCATAAACAATAATTCAGGAGTAAGAATAAGATATGAGGCGGAACAATATCAGCTATTCAAAAAAGTTTACATCACTGCTCTGATTGACGTCATGAAAACTTCTGTAAAGAAATCTTACCATTTGAGACCAGTTTCTTTTAACCATTTAGTAGTTTTACTGTACTCAAATAGAAATAACTTAACCCTTAATAAAGGAGATTAAATATTTATGAGATGTTTGTAAACAGTGCCAGTACATGGATCTAATGATTTATTTTGTCATTCATTTCTTTTAATGCACTGATTTAAAATGCAACAAAGCTAATGAATGAAAAAAACACTGCAGACTCCTTCACCTCCAAAGTTCACATTAGCATTGCTGTGAGTGACATAAGTCATCAGTGAATTGAAAGAAGTGGAAGTGATCTCATAAGGGATGTCATCATGGATATTATGACACTGTCAGATAAAGAAGTAGCTTTAGCTGTTTGGATTTGATTAATGTGCTGAATAAAAGCGATTTTTTTACAGGTTACAGGCTGTAATTCCTTATAAAGAGCTTTACAAATTGCAAGCTTTAAGAAATGGAATGCTCCATTTATTACGAATATCAACAGGTTCCGACACGTGTTTAAGAGCTGAATAGGTTCACTAACACAGCTGACAGTGTTAGCAAGCACAGATATCAAAGCTGATGGTGAAATGCTTGTTTCTGAGCATGCATTGTTTGATTAGCTAAATGAAGCCAGAACATCCAGTGGGATGTTTATGTTGGCACAGTGAACTCATGTTATGGTGGCATGGTATACAAAATCCTTCCGCACATCATGCAGATCCCATTAAATCGTTACAACCCGCTAATTATACAGTGCATCAAGAGGTTATGAACTGTTTATAATGCTTCATACATTGTTGAAATTACAGTGTGGCGGCTTTTTATCACTTCGGTGCAAATATGATGAATCCCCACTACGGAGATGTCACCTCCAGTAAGTCAAGGTAGCATAAGAGCAAGTGAGTATAGGATGGCAAGTAACAGATGTGTCAAACAGTAGCCAGCAGTGTAAGATAACGGGACAAATTAATGGACAGCTTCTCATATTTAAAGCAGAAGATGTCTTACAGAGGACCGAGAAATAATCAAAACAACACCAGGTGTTTTTTGGTATTTTGGAAGTTACAGCCATGCTCTGTTCATTTCAACACTGAAATCTGCTTAGCACATCTAGGACAGTGACCCTGGTGTTGATATAATTGTAAATCAAACTTTAAAAGGAGTCTGCTCAGTGTTATTCTGAGACAGAAGTACAAGTGTGAAGTCAGGTATGATTTAAGCCATGTGAGATGTGCAAAAGTACAGCCACAACTAGGCACTGCTGTCATGGTGCTCAGGTGAGTTCTGGTAATTTTAAGCATATGAGTGTTTACGTCACCTCAATGGCCTCCATAAGAGGTGAAAAAGCATGGAAGCAGATTTTCTTCAAATCAAAGAAAGCATTCTCGCAGAGCCTGATAACTTTAGTAGAGCCTGGGGGTAAAGTTAAGGAACATGGTCTTGTGATCTGAGCAACACTGGATAATGTCCCTGACTAGGAAGTCTGCCAAAACCATATGTTCCAGAAATTCTCCCCCTAATCTAAGAGACTAAACAAAACTGGTCCTTAGAGCTTGAAGACTCACAGCCAGGACCAGTGGTACAGCTCAGCAAGTAACACCTGGACTTTCTGGATGGATGGAGTGAACTCGGAGAGTGGAAATGAACTTTAATTGTGATGTTGAACAACACTGCTTTTTAAAGTTCTCGCTCCAGTTAAAGTGAATGAAAAACAGAAAGGAACTTCCTCAACAGCCCAGTGTTGACAGTCCCATCCAAGGAGAGGGGAAGGTCATTGTTAGATCTGCACAATAGAGCGTTTGAGGAAAAAGTGAGCTAAAGAAAACCAGCTGCAGCCATGGGGTATACATTATAGTGAACAAGACCATGAGGACTTAGGCAGCAATCTGTTAAGAAAATCCACATTGAAACTACTCATTGAGAGCATGTCTTTACCTGAGAGTGTGTTTTTAACGTGGATGTCATCCATGTAGGTGCTGAAGGTCACGAGAAAATAACAGCCACTTGTTGCTTGTTAAATGTGCTGATTAAAAGTACTGGTCGAGGGTAAAACAAATATGTATATTGAGGGAAACGTATGTTAAACTATGTTCTGCGTGTTATATATTGATAGGTCTGTATTGTGCCTGCAGTATGCAAGTGGTGCAATATAATTAATTACTGTCCTTATGTACATTTTTGGAAGCAATCTTTTCATTACTTTAATGGTGAGGGAAATGTGAATATTCATATAATAGTAAAATGATTTGACAGCTGAAGTTAGCACTCATTTAAAATATTTTAGGATTTCTGCATAAGAACATGTTTATATAATATAAATAAGACTACAAGATGATTTGTTATCGATTAAACTATAAATTAAACTTAACAAAGACATTAGTCAGTTATTCAGCATCAAGGTTTGGACAAAAAGAATAGCTGAACAAGTTAAAAATCATGCTTTTATATTAATGCATGTGTAGTCCCTAATGTTTAAGTTAAAGTTGCAAAATATATAATAGTAAAACTATAGTCACAGCCTACTTTTCCAATTTTTACTTCTTTTCCTTTGCAAACTTTTACTTGCGACACATTTTCAATTCAGGACTTTTATTTGCAGTGTTACAGTGTGGTATTTTTTACTTGAAGATCTGTCTACCCCCTCTCCCGCTTACCTACATACATTTACTGTGGGCTATTTTCCATCTAAAGCACTGAACACTAAAACTATACAATTAAATGCCTTTCATTCGACCGCACATTCACACAGTTCACACATTTTGTTTCATGTGGTTTTTATCTGCCAAATCCCCCCCACCCCCAAAATAAATAAATAAAAAAATAAATCCTACAACAGGAAAAGTAAACAGCTGAGATCAGAGTCGTCTGATCTGCTCTGGGCTGTTTCTACTTATCTGCTGCTTTGACTTGTTCAGTATTTTTGCGACAACAACTTGGTGTAATTACAATCCTCAGAGTTAGTGCCTGTATCCGCTGGGACATTTTTCTCCATTCAAAGGGTCAGCTGGAGGAAAAACACAGCCTGCTCTTCCAGCCTGCGCTTCATGGTTTAACGTGTCGATGACCAAATATGGTCACACGTGGATTAGTTTACTCTTAAACGCACCTTGCACTTTTTTTCCCCCACAACACCTTCACACACCGCTTAGACTGTGTTGGTGTTTCGCAGCTCTAAGTAAAACTCGGACCTCCCTGCTGCGGCTCGTCAACAACGGTTTATTTACCTCCGAGTTTCTCCTCACATCCATGGCTGCTGACATTTTCAGATTATAATCCCTCTGCGCAAATCCCGTTCGTCTACGCCTTGAAAAACTTTGGCTGCTTTTGCCGGATACCTGTCCTTTTCAATAAACTCCGACTGAGGTCTTTCCAACCAAATCCGACAAAAAAAAAGAGGACAAAAAGTTCCTGCCTCCCGTCTGCACAGCCTGTTGCAGAGTGGAAGGCAGGACTTGTTACCATGGAGACGAGTTGTTTGCCCCCCACTTTTCTCGGGAGTTGCCCCCCACCCTGGGCCGTGAATTCAGCCTCTCTCTTCTTGTTTATTGTCGCGGAGGACTGAGGAGCCTGATGAATATTCAGGAGCTGAACCATGTTGCCAGCACATTGTCCTGCTGCAGCCCCCCCCCCCCCCCCAACACACACACACACACACACACACACACACACATTTCACCCCCACAAAGATGTCTTTCATCAGGGAGACGAGTGTGTTAGCGAGCAGCAGCCGAGCTAACTAATGTAACTAAAACTCAGTACTTAAGTAATAGTGCAAGTATTTCCCTAAAAAGACTCTCCGCTACAAGTAATGACGCTTCAAATTATTTACTCGTGTTGAAGTACAAAAGTACATGCTTTAATATTTCGTTAAAGTATAAAAGTACGTGTACTCCACCAAGAAAACAATGTGTTCTATTTAATGTTGTCGATAGAATCAATGTACATTTCTATGTATATTTATTTAGCAAACTTTGGAAGTTGAAAATTTGTGGCAAAGAGAAGTTACAGTAATTATATAAAAATAATAATACAAGTTACCTGAAGTGACTTGATGTGGAACAAAAGTGGCACCGTTGGTCAAATTCGAGCAGATTGTGATTGATCTATGATGATCTATGCCAGATGGTTAATCAACAATAATGCATCATAATGTATTAGTTAATAAGACATTTACATCTAAAAGGTTTAACTAAAGCTGTAAAATGTATGCAGTACAGTACAATACAAAGTACAATATTAGCCTCTGAATATTACTCAAGTAAAAGTAGTACAGTACAAGTACTCAGTAGAAGTGCTGCAAAAGTATGCACAAGTACATTATTATGAACTGTGAGTTTTGGTACTTTATCTATATGGGTGATTCTAGAATTGGGGGAAAATTTCACAGCGCCCAGACAAACCTTTAGGTATGTATCAAAAACACTGTTTGTTGAATCAATTTTCAAGAATAATACTTCACTAATAACTGTGCATGATGTACAATTCCGACACAACTTGTAAAATATGAACTACAAATTATTTTTGGCTCCTGATTCAACTTGAATTAGCACGAAATAATTACGTTCAATTTTCAGGTCTTTCTGTGCTCGCTGAATTACAAAGATCATCTATTTTGAGTGTATGTAATTTCAGTAACAAAAACATATATTTTGGGTCTTTCAACTCTTTTCCTGCTGTTATAAGTTATAGTTTTAGTACAAAGCGTTTTTTACAAAATGTTGAGGATACATCAACAGTAGTTTTATTATTTGTTATCACCATATTGCAGTGACACTTTATACTTTTGAAACTTCAACAATATTATATGGAGTTCCCAAAGTGGTGGAAAATGTCAACTCTGTTAAATAAATTTCAATAATTTAACATTAGATAGATAGATTTTATTAATCCCCAGAGGGGAATTTCTGTGTTGCAGTAGCCTTTATACAATGAAGTAAAAACAAATCAATTAAAATAATAACTTCTATCTCCAGTGTACATTGTGCAGTTTAGTGAAGGGAACAGTCTAAAAGGCCAGAGATGTTTTCCTCTTTTGTCCATTGAAATGCCTTAGTGCCTGCTGTACATGTGCATATGCAGAGCCGGGCTGTATGTTACAGTTATTGTACTTATGTTGTGATAAAATGATGAAGGTCTGTCTCCTGACTCTGCAGAGAGTCATCGTACAGACTAATGGCTGTTGGCAGAAATGACCTCCTGTACCGTTCATTGTCACAGCGGGTTTGAAAAAGCCTCTTGCAGAAGTGGCTCCAGTGTTTGAGCAGCAGCTCGTAGAGAGGACGTGAGCTGTTCTCCATGATGTTTAACAGTTTTTGCAGCGTCCTCCGCTCAACGACCAACTGCAGAGTTTCCACAGAGGTCCCCAGGGCACAGCCAGCTTTCCTAATCAGTTTATTCAGTTTATTGTTGTCACTGGTTGTGATGCTGCTGCCCCAGCAGATAGCAGCAAAACAGACTGCACTGGCCACAACAGACTGGTAAAACATCTGCAGCATCTGGTTGCACACATTAAAGGACCAGAGCTTCCTCAGGAAGTAGAGTTACTTTCTGTAGACAGCCGCTGTTTTGCATGTTTAGTCCAGTCTTTTGTTGAGGTGAACTGCAAGATATTTGTACCCCTCCACCATCTCCACCACCTCGCCCTGCTCCTAGTCCTGCTGAAGTCCACGACCATCTCGTTGGTTTTAGCCAAATTCAAGATGAGGTGATTGTTTCCACACCAGTCCACAATCCTTTCCACTCATCCACTGTACTCTGCCTCCCCACCTCCACTGATACGCTCCACCATTACAGAGTTGTCAGAGAATTTCTGCAGGGGACAGGAGTCTGAGTTGTACTGGAAATAAGAGGTGTACATTGTGAAGAGGAAGGGTGAGAGGACTGTCCCCTGAGGTGCTCCTATGTATCTGCCACACATTCCCACAGCCACACAAATTGTGTTCTGTCGGTCAAGTGTTCAGCAGCCCATGAGGTGAGGGAGCGGTCGACCTGGATCTTCAGCAGCTTCTCTCTTAGCAGGACAGGCTGGATAGTATTAAAGGCACTGGAGAAATCAAAGAACATGATCCTGACAGTGCTACTTTGTTTGGTGAGGATCATGTTCTTTGATCAATAACTGAGTTGATTTCAATAACTGAGGTGAACATGAGTAAGACTCAAACATTCCCTATCGTATTTAAGCATTCTGTATTATTTTAGAGGAGGTGCAGAGGGCAGCAACCATGACATCTTCATAAAGTTCTGAACCACATATATCCAGGCTACATTAGTGCAGATTCTTCGAAATGCTGATGAAGGCTCTTATGGAAAAAGCAGCTTTCAGTACATAAAGTAGTTCAGCTTTATCTTATCTGCTGCTGTATTTGTTGCACAGGTGTCTATAGTAATGATGATCTTGCACTAATTAGACTCAATAAGACCTGAACAGTTTAGATTTGTGCAGAAACCTTCTCCAAGAGGCGCAAGTACTCTAGATGTGTAACTAATCTGGACTAGACTTGTACATTCATGTTCAAAAGAGTTTTAAACTTTGTTTTCTCAATGGGGTACTTGTACTTAAAGCGAATTGAGCATGCACACATTACTGCAACTTGAGGAAGGAATTTGTAACCTCAGGTCATTGGTACATTGAGAAAAATACATTTTTGTTAGGATTGTCTGTAACATAGTGTGCACTGAACTGTTTCTTCCAAATGGTTTGGTAATTTATGTATTTGTTAAAAAATAAAATCAGAATAAAATCATGTTGTTAATCTTATCAAATCTATTATTCATATCAACTTTGTTAACATCAATGTCAATTCTGAAAAGAAAAATACAAAACATCATTATATATATTTTATTGTTAAGAGCTTGATCACTTACTTGATACATTAAAAGTCAAAGAATAGATTTAGTTGATTTGATTTTAGTTTAAGGATTTGAAGTTTTTACTCCCAAAACAATGTTTACAATGATGGTTTACGTTTTCATTCAAGATAAATCTTATATTTTAAAAATTATTGCTCTATACTTTAATGGATAATTAATGGAAAATTAATGGATAAATCTGTTCTATAATAATGAAAAAGGTTTCAGATAAAACATTATTACTTTTTTTCTCTCTCTACTGGAAATGTATACTTTGAAATGTGCCCCTATATAAATTCCCCACTCGCCCCTGCGGGTGATCTTTTTTACTTCAAGCTTGGGTCCTCTACCAAAGGCCTGGAAACTTGAGGTTCCTGCTCAGTATCTTAGCCAATTCTAGGACTTCACAGCCCCCACTATTCAGATTACCACAGGGACCACTTCTGCCTTCACCTTCCACGTGTTTTCAAAGTCTTCTTTCAGCCATTGGTATTTCGTGAACTTCTCATCTTCCTTCTTCCTGATATTGCTATCACTATGGCCTTCTTCTTCTGTTTGTCCACCATTACTATGTCTGGTTGGTTTACCATCACCAGTATGTATCAGGAAGTCCCACAGGATCTAAGTTCAGAGGTGCATCCCTTTTTGACCTTGAGACTTCCAGCCTGTATTCTGCACAGATGTTTCTGTACACTTTGCCAGACCCTTGGTTATGGCGTTCCGCATATGTCCTGTCTGCTAGCATCTTGCACCCCACTGTTATGTGCCCCTATGCACAGCCTGTACCCAAAGTCCTGGCTGGTATAGCAGACCTTAGAGCCTGTTCCTCTGCTGCCATGCAAGATCAGTGCTTCTGTGCTGTCTTTGAGTCCAGCTTTGTGCAGCTTTTTGTAGGATTTTCCAATGTCATCAGTCCTATCTGCCTGTAGTACATACTGTGCAGGGGTTTTTCCTTCCATGAGGGTTTCTGTTCTTCTTTCTCTTGTTCTATGGTTTAATCTGCCTGAACACATCATGAATTGGGGCCAACTTTGTTGTCGTTTAATCTGGGACAGTTGCTCTGACTCGTCTGCCTCCTTCCATCAACTCAGTGTCCAGTCTCAGAATGCTGGATTTGGTTCTGAAACTCTCAGTGTATTGTAAGGAGCTTCCTTGTCTTGATCGCAGTGTGATTTTCTCTATAGAAAGTTTCAAGCATTCAAGGATCCATATGTGAGGCAGTGAGGTGTAGGCTTTCTTGTGATCAGACCAGGCGGTGCACAGGCTGGTTGTTATAGCTTTAAAGTTAGAATAAGGAACTTAACCTCCCTCTGCTTGCTGTGCTACACTTCACTTTGCTCTGTGCAAGTGCATCAAGGCATAAATGGTTGAGAATGCTACTAATCAAGTAGAAATTGTTGAAATTTATTAATTGGTTAGAAGAGTGAGTGAGGCTTGGAAAAGCAAAGATCTCTGCAGTGCTGCTGTTAAATGAGTCTGGATCACAGCAGGGAAAGTTTGGAAGCATATTTATTATTTTAAGTAAACGTACACTTGTTTTTCCAGTAGCAAGTACCTAAAGTACAAAATAAATAAAAATAAATAAAAGTACCTATTAGACAGAATAAGTGAAATATTATGACATATTATTATATGATATGTTCTTTGATTATTTTACGAATTTACATGTAAAAAGCATTTTATGGCTGGTTGGGAGGGGACATATGTTATCTGTATACAGTAAAATCTTTATCTGCAGAGTACTATACTAGATGTACAGCTACCTGATTAATGCACAAGTGTAAAAACTAAAATATTTACCACTGATATGTAATAAAGTTTAAAATAACATATATAATAGTCAAGTAAAATACGAAAGCATAAAAAGAGAAATTAAACAGTAAGTAACTCAGTACAGCTGTACATTGAGACTTATATCACTAGTAAGTGTGGCTACAGGTACAACAAAGTACAAAAGTGGCAAAAGACATCCAAGAGACCCTCAGAGAGATATGACACCCACCAGTGATACCGGGTGTGGTTAGAGAGGTCAGTGAAACGCTGCTTTTCAGCCTAGTGTCAAGTTACTGTTTAAGTGCAGTAATTTAGTAATCTCTAAAGTGTTAGGGGATTTTTTGTCATCAGGTGTCGTTGCTTTGCAGATGAATCACAAGTCTAAACCGGAGGTGACCACAAACATTTGAATATTCACTCAAAATGTAATCCCCCCCTCAAGGTTTGAGTTAACTCCAACATAATTAAACCACTGAACTCTATGCTGTGGTTCTGGAGCATACAGTGAATAACCAAGAGCATCTTTGTCACGTCCACTCATGTTCCAGACTGTGCAGGCTCAGTGGGACACATGGGACACCAAAATTATAACTATTTTAATTTCATTTTCAATTAAAATATTTTCAAACTACTAATGTGGATCTTAGAGGTCAAGTGGTCAGAACTCATTAAAATGTACCCAGTTGTAGCGCAAAACAACTTTGTTTCCTAAAAACAAAGTAAAATTTGAGTGGGATGTAATACTCAAAAAAAACTGTCACATATCGACACAAATAGAACTTATTTGTAATGTTATTAGGCAAGTTAAGGAACCATGAGAACCATCAGCTGCAGTTTCCAAGGTCAAAATTGTCATGAACATCAGCAAATACTTTTTTTTTTAAAGAATTTTTCTCTGAAAGAGCTCATGCTTATTTCAAACATCAAAAACTAAACAATCCCTTTTGTCCATTTATGGTTGTCTGTCTACACTAAGCTGATAAAACTTTACTAGCATCCATAAAACCTGCTTCTTCCAGTTTCCTGTGGTGTCTCATCGGCTCATCCAAAAGTCACTGGCTTCTTTTTGTGGGATGTTTTACCAGACCTTAACCTGAGTGTTAACACCTGGAATTCATTGTTCCATTGATCACAGCGCCATCTGCATTTCTCATTAAAAGCTACATCCTCTTCTTGCATAACATGGGAGCATCACATCAAGTTGCATCATGCATTTCCTTCTAATTTGAGGTACAAAAACACAGAATTAAGTGGAGAAAAACACTGTTGCTAATACATTCTCAAAATTTACTTAATTCAAAGTCCAAACAAATTTGCACTTAAAGTACCAAATTCTTCAGAACTTATTTATTTTAGAACAATATGTATAAACAGATTATAGTTACTGATGCATTAAAGTGTTTATTTTAACATTGTAGCTGGTAAATGTGGACTAAATTTGAATTACTTTATATACTTAGAGCTAAATGGAAATACTGAAGTAAAGGTAACTTTGTATTCAAGAACAGTACTGGAGGAAATCTACTAAGTTCTTTTCCACAACTAATGCCAGGCACCAAAATCAGCCTTTCTTCCCATTCTTATTGTTGCACACCTGACGCAAGAAGATGCAACTCCTTCTCTCTAAAGCTAATGAAAAGAAGCTCCAAGTGTCGTCTTCAGAGCAGCACACAACACAAATATAACAATATATATATATTTTTTTATTGTTTTTTTATTTTACTGCAGCTTTTCTGTTGTTACGAGAGAATAACCAGGAATGTAAGCTTGTTTGGTTATTCATTGTTTCAAGAGTCTACAGCCTCAGGCTCATTTCTAACCTGTTTTAAATGTTTGTTTGTTTTGTTCCATGCAGACTCCATTTTGCTGTGGAGAAAACCGATATCAAATCCATCCATCTTGAAATACACACTAGCTTAGGTGAATGTGTTGGTATAGACAGACTGTCCTTATTTCTTATTAATAGTGGGAACTCTTTGTCTTGTTGTTATGCACCATCAGCAATCATCAATTCAATGAGTAACTGTGCTGAAACAAGGACAGTAATAATAATTTAATCATCAATAAAAAATTTAAATCAATCAGGCCTTTTTTCAATTCAAACTGCTTATAATATTTATTGTTCACTCACCAAGTAACACCATGTTACTTTATGTATAAATGCACTTTGAAGTTTCACAACAACACTGTTCAGCACAAGGTTTAGCACAAGGACATTCCTTTATCTCAGCAGCCATAACATCTGTCTGACTACTGTCTCACAAACCTTGAAAGACAATGTAGCTGTAATGCTGTAATGTTGTTTTACACTATATACTGTGTGTGCGTGTATGTGTGTGTGTGTGTGTGGTTTTGAAAATGGCCCTGAAAGCCATAAAAAGAAACAACCTAAACATGTTGGTACACGTAGGAAAGAGTCAACACAGGTGAGACATTGATTATTTGGGATCAATTAAAATTAAAGGCTGAGGCGCCCCCTGTAGGTTCACCCGCACAAATGCAGCACTAAGGCTGGGAAGAAACTTTCCCACTAATTATCAAACTACGAAGTCGAAAAACTTCGGTCAAAGTCAGGATATATGAAAAACTTTATGCTCAGTCATGTAAATCACATTAACACTACAACACAGACAATACACAGCTATTTGTCTTTTCTTATGAACGCAACCATCTAAAGATGCTGCAAATTCTGCAAGTTACTTTAAAAAAGTTTTTAATGGTCATTACTTCAATAATTATTGAGCTGAAAAAAAAGTCCTACCTTTCTTTCTGTGGTGCTGCGGTGTTTGTTCAGTGGTCCATTGTTGAACAAAGCCTGTGTCGGTCTGTGTCTGTGCAGCCTGAAAACTGATTTTTTTTTCCTGCGGAAAAATTGTCTCCTCCGTTTAACTGCATCCAGTGAGAGGAAAAAAGGAAAAGTGGACAGGAAATGATGACGCAGTTGTATGGAAATCGGTTAAATGAAAAAGATGATGGTCGGGTTTGTCACACACATGCAGACAGCTTGTTAATTAATGCTTATTTCAAAAGACTGTAATGAGTTGAACGGTTTCCAAATTAAAAAATGTTCCTTAAATTAGCAGCATGTCATAACTACAGCGGTATTATGTGGGTTATTATGGAACCAGAATTACACTATTGTTGTTGGTTTGGGTTTTTACTCATCAAGCAAATGCTGAGCGGTTTCTTCTGTTTTTCAGAGTCAAAATGCTCAGAAAACTGCTGCCAACCGTGTGAACAGAAATAGTTAAAGAAAAAAGAGTTTTAGCCACAGATGCATTGGTCATTTTTTTAAACTACAGTATGTGTTCATCTAAGGCTGGATCACCAACAGGGCAAAGCTGGCAAGTGTCCTGAAACCCCACATCTCCAGGGCTCCTAAAGTCTGTAAGGATGAGGATTACATTGTGGTCAGTTAGTTTAGTACTGTGCACCACAAAGGCTTGGTTAGAAGCTGACAGTCTTTAGGTTCGTTTCTGTATTTTGTATTGTGTAAATACATGAGGGGAACGCATCACTGGTTGCATTGCTCAGTAAAGGAGAGGCCATTCCAAACATTTCATTATACTTTTAGCATATTTCTCATAGCTGTTGTGAGAAATGTTGACATATAACTTATTCACAAATCTACGCTAATCCAGATTTCAGTGCATGTGAAGTATAATTTATAACTGCACAAAGTAATATATGCTTTGTTGCAGCAACTTAAAGAATATGGACAGTTGAAAACATTACAAATTCAAGAAACACAAATATTACATAAATTTATTTCAAAGGAAAAGGTATCACATTTACAATAGTTAAGAACACTTTCATATGTCTCCCAGCAGCGGGTTATTATCCACAGCCCAACTGCTCACAAAATAAGCTCCTTGAGCTCAAAAAACAAAAAAAACAACACTCTGATATACCAATAATTCCTGTTAAACAGGAACAAAGATTTGGGAAGTGGTGTTAGACCAAGCACAAATAAGTGCCAAAATAAAAGACTATAGATTTCTTTAGGCAGTTGAAGAGGGCACTGATTTCAGACGAGAATCAATAACACAGCTACATTTACTATGACATCACCAAGAACTGCATCAATTTTCTGCAACAATGTTCAGTAAAACTACTTTCAATTATCAAATTGAATTAATATTAAATGTAATGCAATAAACAATGATTTCCATAGTAGTCATAACAGAATGGTAGCAATGAAGGGCTGAAAACACAGTTATAAAAGATTTATTATAAAACATGCCTTTTTAAAGATGGTTGTCTATTTTACACCAGTACCTTTCTCCTGTGGTGAAAGCAGCAGTTCCAAGTTATATTTGTTTTGAGATGAAAAATACCCATCAGCTACATGCTAACAGATTATTTAATGAAGCAGGTGGGGTGCATTTGCCAACCAACATGTTAAGATGGGTCAGCTTCAGACTGCTCCACGTGACACTATGGCCAGTAAAATATTCAATAGAAAGATTTATTTTTATCCCACATTATTTAGTCTCTACCATCAAACATTTTAGTGTAATTTCTCTGGCAACTTGGCACATCTGCAAACTAGACAGAAAGAACAGAGTAAATTCGGCTTTTGTAACTCAACGTTGACAAAACAGATTCCCTGTAATCTTTTGTGCTTGTGAGCAGACTAAAGAGCTCCCAGCTTTGATTATACTTATATATTATCTCCCTGGGGCTTCACCATGTTCACCTAGGAAACATGACACTTTGAGGGTAAAAACCAAAAGTGAGAAAAAAGGATGTGATATAAATTGGGAGCTCTGTCACAGTGACTATTTTTTCAAATTTAGTTTGTTGCTCTACTAGTAATTCTTGCTCACAGGGCAGTTTAACTGAGAACAACATGGCGATCGAACACAGACTTCCTCTGTTCCTGGACCTGCCTCCTCCAGCGCTGCTGGGCATGCTCCACTTTGTCCAGCACATTTGGTCGAGAGTGTGAACGGGACAGAACATTGTGAGCATTGGCAAAAGGCTGCTGGTCCTGAAAAACCAGAAAAGATGTTTTTAGCTGGAAAAGGTCTAAAGTGCTTTAGGTCAATCATATTTTTAACATGTAAGACTTTTATTTACAAGCAGGAGACAGTATTTAATCCAAATTTAGCATTTCTATAAGGGTTACCTATGTGTTTTAGAGCACATTTGTAAAGAGTACTCTAGATATTTTGTATTGTAAACCCTATAAAAAGGCACATCCAGACTGTACAATTGTTCAATGCAACTAACACATATAAAATCACCTGGGATACACCACCAACTTTGATTGTGTGTACACTGTATACTAAAACCTAGTGAATCATAGGCTAGGACACAATTCAACCTACAAAAAAATCCCCCCAAAAAAGTCAAACTGTAGACTGCATCCTCTTCCATTGCAATTGCATGTAGGAAGATGCAAACAGGGAGTATGAAAACAAATGATTGTGAAATAATGAAAATTACATTTGGAAAACTTTGCATCACCTTGATAAATTATTTTAAAAAATTATTTTATTTTATTTCTTTCTGATTGAGGAACATTTGTGCATTAAATAATATGTTGATAAAAAATTGAGGTGAAAAGGTGGTGAAAGGTCTGGACTGCAGACAGGCCAGTTCAGCACCTGGACTCTTCTCCTGCAAAGCCATGCTGTCATGATGGATGCAATATGTGGTTTAGCATTGTCTTGCTGAAATATACAAGACCTTCCCTGAAAGAGACGTTGTCTGGATGGGAGCATATTTTGCTCTAAAGCCTCTATGTACTTTTCAGCATTGATGGAGCCTTGCTAGATGTGTAAGTTCCCCACACCGTAGGTACTAATGCACTCCTATACCACCGGAGATGCAGGCTTTTGAACTGTCCGCTTATAAAAAACTAGATGGTCCCTCTCCTCTTTAGCCCACGAGACTAAAGAGGAGAGGAATTTCAGATTTTGATTTACCTGACCACAGAACAGTTTTTCATTTTGGCTCAGACCATTTTTAATGAGCTTTGAGTCAGAGATCAAGGTGGCGTTTCTGGATCGTGTTCACATTTGGCTTCTTCTTTACGTGATACAGCTTTAACTTATATTTGTGGTTTGTACAGCGAACTCTGTTCACAGACAGTGATTTCTGGAAGTGTTCCTGAGCCCATGCAGCGATGTCCAGTAGAGCATCATACCTGTTTTTAATACAGTTACGCCTAAGGGCCTGAAGACCACATGCATCCAGTTTTGACCTTTGGCCTTGTCCCTTGCACACAGCGATTCCTCCTGATTCCTCTGAAATTGTTTCACAATTTTTTGGTGCAGTTTGTCACAGATTGGTGAACATCTGCCCATCTTTACATTCAAGAGTTTCTGCCTCACTGAAATGCTCCTTTTATACTCAGTCGTGTAACTGACATGTTGCCAAATAACCTAGTTATTTGACAAAAGCTCCTCCACTTGTTTTTGATTTGTGGCAATTACATTTCCAGCCTTTTGTGGATCCTCTTCTAACTTGCCATAAAATTCAAAATAAACACAAATGTTCCATGAAATAGTAAAATGTCTCAGTTTCAACATCTGATATGTTGTTTATGTTCCATTGTGAATAAAATATGGGTTGGGGAGATTTCCAAATCATTGCATTCTGCTTTTATTTACATGTTCACATCTTACCAACTTTTTTGGAATTAGGGTTGTAAATTTCCAAGTATATTCTTTACCTTTTTCCACCCCATTAAATCTCCAAACAAATGTAAAAAAAATCAATTGTTCTTTATTCTACCTACTTCAATGGTGAGGTTGTTCTTGTGAAAATGTCTCTATACCAAAGCCTGACTAAACAAGGACTTATTGATCATAATTTCCTTTCCTCATTAGGATGTAGAAACACACCTCTATAATTGATTTTGCCTTCAGATTTCTATTCTTTCTTTGGTCCTAGTTAGAGCATAGAAGCAATTTCCTGTGCTATAAATATTAAGTCTAAATATCGAGTTAAAGCTTGGTGGCTCAGTGGTAAAGTTGGGATACAAAAGGCAGCTGGTTCAAATCCCACCCCACCAGGTGTGGCCCAAACCAGCCACAAAGGGCCATGTTAGTGCTGGTCCCGAGCTTGAATAAAATGGAAGGAAGGGTATTCGGCAAAAAAACCTCATGCCAGATCAAAGTGCAGAACACGTTCTGCTGTGGCGCCCCCTGAAGGGAAAGTCTTTACTGAGTTAAAGCTTTGAGATAAACTACATACTGCTTTAATTCCGTTGTTGCACCATAATCAGGCAATAAAGTTATAAATAGCAGCTTATTCAGGACAATATCATCCTGATCAGTGTAAAACTTAGTGCTGCAATGTGCTTAGTCACTTTGTTATACAGCAAATTAATATTATTTTAAACAGAAACCTCTCATGTAACTCTTCCTCTTGCCTGGAATCTGCCAGTGAAAACAGAGCACTCAGAGAGGCAGCTGCAGTTCAGCCTCAGCCCTCAGGCAAAGGCAGTTACCAATTTCCCTGTGTTAATATATTAACATATTTAAACTTTGTGTCATACTACAAGAGACCAAATGAACTTTCTGCTTTTTGCATGCAATTTGAAGACACACATTAAAATCGCATGTAGAGTTTACAAGACTTTACAACACTCTCTTGCTTAATGCAACCTTTGTCCACCATGATGTTCTCTTGTTTTTTTAAAGACTGATAATATATAATAAATATTTGTCTGGATTTCTTCCTGTTGAACAGAAACAACAGTTTCACACATAAAAAGGTTTAAGAATAATTGCAGAATCTCATAAACCTGTTAAATGTTACCTACAAAGGATGATTCCCATGTGTCATTTTGTCAAAAAGGAGGTTGTTCAACACATATAAAAATTCTTAGAAGAACATAAAGTTCAATGTAACTTATTTTCTGTGTAGAGGGTTGGATGATAACTATAATTACACAATTACCATAACCTAAACATTGCTGTACTTTCACACCATGAGTCACAATAATGAAAAAATGTAAAAGATTACCTACCCCAACATCGTCTTCATTTTGGATAAGCTGTGAATGTCCAAACAAACGTCTCTTTAACATAGGCTCCAGGAGAGTCAAGTAGACCATGTAGAATAGCAGCAGCCCCAAAATAGAGAGGTAGATTATGATGGTAACCTAAAAACATGAATAATTACTAATTAGTCTGGTTTCTTTCAACACATGTACAACCCAACGAATAGCATATCAGTGGATAAGTGACAAATAGTGCTGACAAATTTGTTGGTTAATCAATAAGTAGATATAAAAAGACAATTACTAAACAACTATTTTAATCATGTCTTTTAATGTAAGCTTACCTTAATGGTTCCTGAGCTCCTCTCTTCATATTTACACTCACAGCGTAAACAGTACGCTTCCACATCTTTTCCATCCACCGGCATAGGATCAACCACATGCAGACAGTTACTTAAAATCAAGAAAAGAATGTTAACAAGCATGAAGCGAGGAGAAAATGAACAGCTTATGTCATTTGGGCATGAATCATGCATAACATACCAGTCTTTGAGGGAAACATTTTTTTTGTAGATTTGCCCCGCAATGTCTCTGTATGGTGGACAGATGCACTTACAACGGATGTCTTCAGAATTCTGTAGCAGAGAGGTAAGATTTTTACTTCACCCTTGTCAAACATACAAGTGTTTAAATTGTATACTTTCTTACCATTTTATTTTCCTTTTCCTTTATGTTTGTTTTATGTAAACATATATTTGCAAGTTTGCAACATGTGTAAGTATGTAATATATACATTTTCTAATGTAAATGTTACATGCGGTTTTTCTAATGCAATCTTTATTTATTACTATACTATTCAAATATATTCCTTATTTGTTTTACCTTAGTCACTGTGCTGCTGTCACATTTGAAATTCACCCTGTGCATCACTACCATCTTATCCTACTTCATGGAAAATAAGTGTTTACTCTGTTACGCATCTCATATTCTTATACTGCTACTTGATATGTTTCGTTCCTCCTGTAAAGTAAAGCCAGCTTTTTGCTTGTTCCTTCAGGGGTCGCCACGTTGATTTGGCATGAGTTTTTTTTTTTTTAAACACCAGATGCGTTTACTTCCCTTTTTATTTTTTTTATAACAACGGCACCAAGATGGCTGAGCACCAAGGGCTTTACCTCAGTATTTAGACTTATCATTTATAGGACAGGAACTTGCTTCTATGTTATAACCAGGACCAAAAAAAAAAAAAAAAAGAATGGAAATCTGAAAGCAAATATACAGCATTTACGGTTAAAAGCAGGTGATATGTGTTAACGTTATTGTAAACCAGCCTACAAAGTGTACATGCAATTACCACTTCTTTAGATACATTGAAATATAACGACCGCCTTTAATTTATCACAAGTATATGTATATTATGATTTTATAGGAAGTTAATGCTCATCGTTAGCAATACCTGCGACGTTTCTGATATTAGAAAATGATATTAGCTCATGTATTAGATTTTATATTGTTTAGCGGTCGAGAATCTAGAAATAATTATGAGATTTACAGAAAACACGTTGGACTTTAATAATCCATTATCATCGTTTTCTGTCAAACGCTAACTAACCTAGCAAGCTAGCATTAGTCTTACCTTCGCCACCACTTGAGTTAACAGCACAAAACAAGCCAAAAAAAAACCCTCGAGAAGAAAGAAAGACTTCATCTTTGCAGGCGGTCACAGATCTTTGTTTGCAACGCACAGTAGCTCAATTGTTACCACAATTAACAGCGGCAGTGTGAAATACAACCTAACAAGTGAAGCTGTTAGCCATGAAGCTAACTCAGGGATAAACACACTCAGCTTCCTGGCAGCTGACTCCGAGTTTCCGGAAGGGACGGTCACGTTCGGTTATGCGAACATTTGAGGTCCCGGCAGGCGGTGAAATATTTGAAATCATTACGTTTAGCCAAGTGGGTGTTGTATGATTTCGTTTTTAAATCTAAAAAATAATAAAGTTTAAAAAAAAGAGTTGTACCCAATTAAGGAAAAACATCGGTAAAGCCATACTACACATACTTGCTCGTGGACGGGTATGTAACTGTGTTATCTAACGAACGCACCCATAATTTCGCCAGGATGGTAAACAGTGGGGTTGCCATGCTATGGTCCGAGGAACACCGACAGGACCAACAGTAGTGGTAGAGAATATATAACAATAAATGCACTTTATATATTAAAATACATACTTTTACCTTTCACTACTGGTATTTTCTACATATGACACCTGAAAAGTCAAAGAAAAAAATGACTGTAATCAATAGTGTCATTTCTAAGAAAATAATGGTGCTGATTAATCTAGATATAATCTAGACATCACTCTATACTAAAACTGATTAACTATGACAGTAAAATCCTGCTTACATTTTACGTGTTAAATGTAATGGCATACATGGGCAATTTTTCTGACTACTTTTACTTTAATACTTTCAGCACATTTTCCTGATGATTAGTTTTAGCTGAGTAACACTTGAAGCAGGACTTGCTTACTTGTACTTATAAGTAAGCATTTACCTATACTTGTTTTGGCCACCTCATTAATTTGAAATAGGTTGACCAAGACATTAGAACCACCTCTTCTTATAAGGCACTCAAGTTTGACTCCACTACCCACTTTGACCTCAATCATAAACACATAGAATTATCACCTTTCTGACAGTGGCAGAATTCATGGCAGAGCCACTGTACTGGATTGCATTAAGTTACACAGGTGGTCATAATGTTATGCCTGACGGTGTATGTAATACATAAGATATACAATGTCTATGTTTTTTTATTTCTAAATATATATTTATTTGAAATGGTGGTTCCCTTTGATTAAAATGTGGTCAACGTCAGTCTTGGTTGCCCTACTATCAGGTCTACTTAAAACTGAAAACAACAGGAACTCACACATTACAGGAGCAATACATCATTAAGATAAAAAAGAAAAAGCTTACCTTCGAAACATCAGTATATTACCAATAACAGTGTACATATTTATTTTATTTCTTTGTCCTTTCGGCTTATCCCTTGAGTTCAGGGTTACCACAGCGGATCATTGTCCACGTTTTGATTTGGCACAGTTTTTTACGCCAGATGCCCTTCCTGACACAACCTACCCTAATTTCTACCGGGCTTCAGATCACCTGAACAGGTAACAATTTCTTAAACAAAAAAAAATGTACACCACTCATGTGTATATCTTTAGGCACAATTAGCAATTCATTCTATTCTATTTTTATATTAATATAGGACCACTGACAAATATTTTTATGCCCAAATACAGTTTTAGCGAATAAAGCATGGGTCTCATAGAGCAGTCATAGTGTGTGTGTGTGTGTTTGTGTGTGTGTGTGTGTGTGTGCGTGTGTGTGTGTGTGTGTGTGTGTGTGTGTGTGTGTGTGTGTGTGTGTGAAAATGAAATGGAACTTAACAATTTCAAAAAAATCTGTTTTGGGTCAAAAATGTATACATACATAAAAAAATAAAAGCAAGGCGTGGGACTAAAAGACAAAATAAATGTCCTATCTTTATTTACAGCATATCAGATGTACAAAACCACAAAAATATACACATTTGTTATCTGAAACAGGGGGATTATGCATTTTTATTTTACAGGAATTTCTTTTGATGTACTCATATGTAACATTATATCACTCCCAGTTCTTAAGGTGTCTTGGTTGCTAGTTCACAATACAAACTGTATTGATGCCTACTGGTAGAAGTAGATGTCTTATGAATGCATAATACTTACTGTGGATTTTATACATAGTAATAAGGATTTCCAAGACAGCAGCCTTATTTAGATGTCTTGCAACCACAAATACACAGGCTACCAGCAGTTGCAGCAATGCTATATTGTCAAAATGTACGTGGCTGCTACAAAACATTAGTGTTTTACCTAAAACTTTTTACACCATTTACAAAACATTCATTAGAATAATTGCTTTTGTAGTGCCACTACCGCTTCAGTAGTGCCAATGCTCCCAAGAAAAGATTTGTGCTATACTTCACGAGTGTCAACAATTCATCTCTACCTTCCAAAGTTGCCTATGTTAAAACTAGGTACTGTATTACTGACATTCAGCATATATTGGTTTTGCTACTGTATTTGTTTTTTTATCACAATGCTATTAGAAAAAGTTTCATAATGTTAGCATGTAAAATGTTTAACAATATTCATATACACAGACTTGCACTTTGGATTAAAATCCTGAGATGGAGAGTTAAAAAATCTAAATGAGGGTAAAAAAGTCATTACTTCTGTTGCTAATTAAAAATGTTTCCAAATTTCCAAACAAAGGGAAGAAATCCCAAGTCCATACTGAGGATGCCCATGCAGGTGTATGTGCTGTACCATTGTTATTCCTTTTAAAGCTCTAGTTAAAATTCCCTCCTTTGACTTGTTCACTTTGCCTCAAGGATCAGTTCTTTCAAGTGTGTGGTCCACTCTAGTGTTGCTCCATGTGAAAGCAGATAATCACAGAATACTCTTAAAGGTGTCATTAAAAAGTAACAGATACTGTGGACAATATGTAATGTAACCCTTTATGAAAAATCTGTGGCAGACCTTCTCAAGGGCGAAGAAATCTTAGGACTTTGGATCGCAAAAAGCGAATGAAGGATTTAGGGAACATTTCTCGTGATTCTTGTGCCGTGTAGTTGAAGAAGTTCTGTGGGTGAGCCAACACATCAAACAATGCCTTCATGAGCTTCTTGTCCTGATGAAAAAAGGGGAGACCTCGTTCATGGAGAGCAAAAACATGTAATACAACATCACCATATCACCATGTCTCCAAAAGAGGGCACTGCTTGCTCACCGGATCCAAATTAACTATTACATTTAATTACTATTGATTTGTACAATAAACACACTTGCATTTTTGTTTTCTTCCAGAATATTCTATTTAATATGACAAATACTATATGTATATATACCCTACACCACATCCCCCATTACTAATTAAGACAATTTTTGAACTAGCTATAGAACAAAGCTGGAGCACAAGACACACTTTGTTAAACATCTGTATAAAAGAATTATAAAATACTGATACCTTGAGAATTTCCTGGTGATTCTCTGAAGCATATAATCGTCCATCTCTAACTATGTCCTCTATCAATTCTTGGTAGTCCTCTGAAGCAAATAAGATGAAATGCTGCTTAGCATGAGAAATAAATGAAACCTGACATCTACATGACTAAACTTTATATTTCTACTTACCATCGTACGTCACATATGGGACCTGGAAGCCTTTCCCACTGTTTCCCTCGTTAGATCTAAACTGTATCCAAAGCCTCTTGGAGCGCGATGTGAAAGCAATTGGGCGTTCATAGGTTTGACAAGTCTCATAGGTTGTCACAGAGTTGGGCAGAGCTGTCAAGACACAAAGACACAGTACAGAGTCTATATACCATTATTTGTATTTCTAAAAATTGTGGTTTTTGCCCTCTAGGTGAGATTTCTTTGACTACACTCACATAAAAACACAGTTTAGACTCACAGCTTTTTCTCATTACTAAATAGTCTCCGCACTCGTCCTCAATAGGCAGGTAGATTTCTGGGACAACAATAAGGATTCTGCGTTTTGGGGGCGGGTTGATAATCCAAATGCATTCGATGTTGGCTGGATAGTTCCCTGGGTAGTTTGGGGACTCGATGTAACCGGTAAAATCTCCTAGCTCTCCCCCACATTGCCGGTCTGTAAAGTGGCACAGATGTGCCAAATACATATTACATTTTTAGTGCAGCAAGATGAATAAATTGGAACTGAACACAAAATAGCTGCTGTGCTTTATTTTAAACAGGTTTCAAAGGAATCATTTAGTACAGACAAACATACTTTTGCATTGCATGATGTTGGTGGAGCCATCAAAGTCAGTGGTGGTATTCCCAGGGCAAGCGACACAGTAGTTCTGACCAAACTCCCCTTGATATGTGCCCATGGGACAGCGAATGCAGCGGTGTGTGCTAGTGTTATAGTAATGTCCTGGAGAGCACTGGACTGCAGGTGCAAAGGACAGTGACAGAAGCCTGTTAGGTGATACATTGCTCAGAATATTGATCAACCCCCAAAGCATAGACAAAAATGTTTTTTTTTTGTCAAACATGAACAATTGCAACAAGGGAACAGTATGAGAGTAAATGATGCACTGGAATACATCTGCACTGACCCCACTTTACTATTACACAATGCAGCATAACGGTGACATACTGTTACTCATTCAGCTCTGATTCCAACTCACAGCATAGTAATGTTTCCTATAAATGACTTTGCAGATTTCTTTGCAGAAATATTGCACAATTCTGCAAAAGCCGTTTGATAATATCTGTTTTACCTTGGTTAGTTTACTTACTTATGCCTGATTGTTTATATCCACTTCCTTGTCACTGTACCGTAACATCTGAATTTCTGAAAAGTGTTATCTATCATCTCATTTGTATTGTTTGCATTAGTAATGTGAATGTTTTTATGATTTTAGATCAGGTGAAAGATTACAACTTACTATGTAGGTTTGGAAATTCCCCTTCTATGTTTGAGTATACTTCAAATGCATGTCACTGAACTAACACCAAAATGTTTTCTAATGATTCTGACCATGTGCAGACATTACAATAGCTGCAGGGGGCAGCAGATTCCTGTCACCAACCAAGGAAGTTCCATGAACTCAGCAACCAATATGCTATTGTGATGTCTAATAAAAAATAAAATGACTTCAACAAAAATTGTTTACTTTATCTATTAAGTTCAACAAGTTTTGTAAACATTCCTGGCTCCAACAGAACCATATAATCCCTCAATTTAGGTAAAAACATGGAAACCTAAACTCAAATAAACACAGGTACTTAGGGGTTGGATGAATGTCACACCTTTAGTCTCACACTCCTGAAAGGTAACAGCACCACTGCGTTTGGTAATCAAGTTCCCTCCACAAGGGAAGCAGGACGTGCGGCCAACTTCAGGCTGGTAGGTTCCCAGTGGACAGAGCAGACAGGGGATGAAGCCATCACTGGAGTACTGGCCGGGGGGACACTGACCTGAACACAAATAAACATTGGGTTAAGTCAGAGTTAAACACAGAAAAAAGTATTTGGCTTTTATTATCTGTGTTACAAAATGTCTAGAGCTGCAACATGTGGATTACTTTAATTGTTTTGTGTTGCAAATGAAATATAAGAGAAAACACTCTCCCTTCCAGTAAGATAACAGCCTTTGGCAAAGCTTAAGGAAATGGAATGATGCCATCTAAAAAGTGGACCGCCTCTCACAGGCTGTATCTCCAGGATGACTACTACAAACTAGCTGGTGGTGGGAGTGCTCTGATAACTCCCCTTGTTTAGTCTGTCAGAGGCGATGCGATCTGGAAAGTGACTGCGATAACACCACAGGAGGAGACGAAAACATGGAGGCTCCTTCAGCTTTGATTTAGGACTGAAAAAGGCTGAGTTCTCTTTAAATTGAAATACATCCTCAACATCTTAGGCTTGAGTTTCTTTGGCTTTACACAGAGCAGAACATCTGGCAGTGGGAGATCCTTATCGAGGTAATATTGCTTCCTGTGTATCTCACGTTCATAAAAGTGTTATTTACATTTCATGCCCCTCTGTGCCTTTTTTTTATTTTACTTCTTTTTTAAGTTTTGCAGATTATTATTTTGTTTTCTTTAGCTTTTTTAACGGTTGTACAACTTAAATGATTCATTACAAGAAGAGAAAAATCTGAAGCCAGAGTTGCTTCATCCAAAGGTAACAACAAATATTATGGCATGGTATTCATGCATCATCCTATTGCAATTATGGTATAAACTGTTTACAGTAAATCACAACTGTAAATACCCTTGATGCCTTATGTGGTGGAGTCAATTTAAGCTTTGAAAGAAAAATAAATAAAATAAAGTTTTATTAAAATAAAGTAAAATATAGTTTTTTATATTTTGAGATTGGAACTGAAATTATAACATGAAAGGTTCGTGTTATCATATTTATGCAAAGAAACATCTAAATGGTCCGAATGAAATTGTTTTGAATTTCTTTTGTGTTTACCTACAACACTAGAATCGTTCTGCTTTGGTGAACAGTGTCTTACCTCCACACTCTGACATGTTTCGAGCTCCAACCACCGTATTGATCTCTCTTCCTTCAGGTGCAGGACAGACCTCACAAGACATCTGTCCCTCCTCATCCTGATATGTCCCAGCTGGACACAACGCACACCTTCCCTGATCTCCGTCGTAGTATGTCCCAACACTGCAGCTCACTAACAGACAAGTTGGGAAGGATGAACAAAGACTAAAGGTTATTACTTGACTAAGACATTAGACTAGTTTTAGTGCAGTGGCAGTTCTTGTTTCAAAATATATACTAAAAATAAACACGAGTATAATTCTTTGATATGGAGGCATATGTTACTATAAGGAGTCAAATTGAAAATAAATTATTCAAGGTTGGTGAAATCAAACATTTTTCTCAGAAACCAAAAACAACAACTTTATATAAGACACTTGTAATTTACACCCATTTAGTGACAGATCACTGTCCTGTTGCATTCAACTCCGAAAACCATTAGAGGGAAAATAGACAAATGTGAACAGCAGACATGAATCAACAAAGATATCAGTACGGCCTGTGTCTACCCACACAGTCCCAGCCACACAACAGATTTACACTATAAATATGGCAGCTAGGTTGCCTCTCATGTGTAATCAAACAGGACACTGTGCATACTTAAAATGGATACACACACTCAAGTTAAATGCTCAACTGATCTAATGGATAACATGATCAATCGGTTAAAAGTTTGGAGAGCTTTTCTTGCAGGGTACACACATTAGGAGAATAGTTGTTTGACGGTGGCCCAGTATTGAAAAGAGAAGATAACAACCCTGTTTGGTGGAGCTTTAAATATAACAAGCAGTGAATGAAAAAGTTCTCAATGTCTGGGTAACTTAACTAACATTAACTTTAGTCATGGCGGTGCTGTTATGCTCATGAATATTGTATTACTTCCTGCTCAATTGGAATGTGGAATGTGGATTTATTAGGTCTATACATATCGCTGTGGTGACCCCTTAAATGGACAAGCTGAAAGCCGTTGTTTGCATACATACAACCATCCATCCATTATCTGTCACTGCTTATCCTATTTGGGTCACGGGGGGGCTGGAGCCTATCCCAGCCGTCATTGGGAGTGAGGCAGGCTACACCCTGGACAGGTCGCCAGTCTATCTCAGTGCCACAGAGAGACACACAAAGACACACAACCCTTCGCACTCACATTCACACCTACGGGCAATTTCAGATTCACCGATCTAGTTTTTGGACTGTGAGAGGAAACCGGAGTACCCAGAGGAAACCCACACAAACACGGGGAACACATGCACACTCCACACGGTAAGGCCACGGCTTGCCAGGGTGCAAACCCGCAACCTTTCAGCAGTGAGGCGGCAACGTTATTCAGCCTATACAATTAGAGAAAATTACATTTTGGTTACACAAATAAAAGTAAAACATTTTGCAAAACTTTGCAATCTTTTCTTTTATCTAGTGTCTTCTAGTATCTTTTAAGGTCTGGGCAAGATATGACTTTTTTTGATATTTTAGAATTCTTATACAGTCCTTCATAAAAAATGCTTTAGATTTTACTAGAAGTTCCAACCAAAACTAGTGCGTTAAAAAGAGAGTGGAAAAGCCACTCTTTATCTTTAGCTGTTTCAGAACACAATGTATTTATAATAAGCACAAACAAAAAACTGTGGTGCACCGACTGTACAATAGATCAATGGCTTTCGGCTTGTCCCATCACGGGTTGCCCGGCGGAGCATGTTCCGCATGTTTATTTGGCATGAGTTTTTACGCTGGATGCCCTTCCTGCCACAACCGTTTTATTTTTTCAGGCTCGCGACCGCCACCACGATGGCCCTTGGTGGCTGGGTGGGGCTACACCTGGTGGGGTAACCCAACTAAACAATAGTTGGTTCATAATAAAATAGTGTAAGCATTTATGCTTGGCTTGTCATTAAGTTAGTTTCCCTTATTTAATAGATAAATCAATGTATCTGCAATTTTCTTAAATCCCCTGATAAGAACTGCCTGCAATCATCAGAAAACCATACATGCTATAAACGTAGCCACACATGTAGAAAGACCTGGCATTAAGTTTGAATTATACTGAAGAGTCGCAGGAGGAAATTAATACCACCATAAGCACCCTTACCTCTTTAAAAGTAAACGAAGCAAATCAAAGAGCATATTTCCTTCTTATCTCTCCAAAGTGCACAGTCATGATTAAAGGGGCCAAAGCACAATTTTGCTTGGGTTCCTCCCCCTCAGAGTGATGCCTGTAATTAATATGGGAATTACTACATCTGTCTGCTGGTTTGAAGAACTTGACTTGAAAACTGAAGCTGATCTTACGCAAGACTACATCAATTCAATCTTAGGCCTTTAGAACAAAATGTGGCCCAGTCTGTTAAGTAGAGAAAAAACTATCTCTAAACACTCCACACAAAAGCTTTAACGTGGGCTCATTATACGTGGCTCAGCAAACTGTTAGATTTCCCATTAAAGAAGAAAAAAGTAATTCTCTCAAGAGCAGTTCATTTTTGGAGCCTATTGTTTATTCTGAAAGACCACGAGGAGCCATCATTGCATTGTCCCTCTAACAGCTTTTATTTGACAGAGGGAAGCAGTGAGAGAAGAGAGAAAGTGAGAGTGAAAGAGAAAAAAAAAACCTTGAAACCTTTCAAATGCAAAGAACGGTTCTATAGAGTCCTCGAATTGATGGCCCCAAAGAGGTGTAAATGACCTTTCACCTCTATTCAAGTCCCCAGTCTTTGCCTACTTGATGACATAGGAAAACACTACGGTATCACAGTGGTAAGGCGCTGAACCCAATAAAAGGGGTCGGGTTTCTGAATCCCCCATTCTGCCTGGCCCAATCACTTCTTGCGCCCATCAAGTGGAGGCCCAAACAGCTGATGCTAATTGATTCCCATGGTGTGGCTGAAGTCAATTCTCTTTAGCAGTTTAGTAGCGGGAGGTCATGCAAAGTGGCCCCAGCTGGGGGGCAGGGGGGCCACAGCACTCAAACCGCTAGCTTAAACCAACAGCACTTCCTAAACATCTTCAATTTTAAAACAAACATGCAAACAAATTGACTAAATCAGTCAAATGGAGGTGAAAGCACAGATGTGCACCATTCACAGTATCTCTGGATCATCTTAACTGTTGCTATTTGCACTTGTTTTACTTTTTATACAAATATAAGTTCCGAATAAGTCAAGAATAAATCATCTGTGCAGTTTATAAGAGCAGAAAAAATGACTTGGATTATGAAATAGTACATTCAATAACTCAACAACACTGTAGATGCTTTAAAAAGTGCTCAGGAAGGAAAACATATTTTCTTCAAATGGATAGGAGGGTGTGTTACCGTTCCTGAGTCAGTGAGAACAAGCCTCAAATGAGCTTTTCGATGGGATGGGCAAACTGAAAAGGACTCAACAACAACCCGAACTAAGCCAAAATGGGAGGTGGGGAGGAGGTCAAAAATATAGCTCCTTTAAGGAGCTGGAGTTTAAGAAGAATGCCTTTCAGCCCACTTCACCCCCCCCCTTCCCCTAACACACAGACAGACACAGACCCCACAAACACACACACACACACACACAAATTACATGTGTACACCCCTGCCATGGCCAGTAGACAACTTAATGTTGACCTGAAGGTGTAGCGGGGGAGTTAGGGAATCAAGACACTTAAGACCAGTGTTATAATAATGTAGAAACAATACACACAAACACTTCACACTAAAATCATGTCAGCACAGCTCAACGGCTGAAAAAAACATTGATGTTAATGTAAAGACAAATTGTGCTCAGGGCAATAATAATTTGCTTTCAATAAACGTTATTATGGAAACCTGATTTACCCAGGTAGAATTCTGTCAAAGAACGCCAATGTCTTTGGCATGAATACGCATAATCAGGTTTTTAATCCACTTCCTCCAACTGCGCATGTCCGTAACAAAAGGCTGCAGACAGGAACACGCAGCTGAGTGAAGGGCTGAATGAAAGAAGAGATTCTTAACGGGCGATGCCGTCACTTTTTTAAAACCAAGCCTGTAAAAAGTTTGACAAAAACATCTTATTAACACAAAATGCCTCATAAAAGTCTAAATAAGTCAATTTCTTGTGTGATTTTTAAAAAATCCGACACTTCCATTAGTGAATCTGCTGCGTGTCTGTGTTTTTTTCCATTCTGTCCCTCTGTGCTCTCAGTCTGCTGTGACACGTACAAAGACAAAAACGTTTTTGGTCACTATACAGTTAAAATTTGTGAGTCAGTCATATATGCGGATTTCCAATAACCAGGTCTCTGAAGTGCATGTACACACAGTTCCCGGGTTACCTGAAAATATTGATTTCTATGAGAACCCAAGTCAATTAGAGCATGTTAACTGGAACTTCCAATTATTTTAACTGGTTCAGAACAAACATCCTGGAAGATCAACACCAACCATTGTTGATATACATGTGTGTACATCAAGTTAAACCAATGAAAACATTTTAGGCATCTCAAGAAATGCTTCCCACTTTCCTCTCACTGGTATTGAGACGCTGTACGGCAGGCAGCAAGCTGACTATGAGGCCCTAAACTAGGGGCACTTAGCCCCAGTAGCCAGTGAAAATACATGCTGGCTTTCAGCTCTCTAACACTGACAGTGTGTGGTCGTGTTTAATGAACATTTTCCCCTTCACAAATTGTGTATAAAACCCACCCAAAGGGGCAACAAGCTGCCATCAGGCCTTGAGTTACAGTCCTATCCCAGAGAGATGCTGGACGATTTCACAACTTGGAGGGCCAACAACAGTCTCTCTGTTCTTCCATGGCAAACTCACTCTCGCCTACAACTAGCTCATTACAGAATGTCTGAAAACCAAATACAGCGCTCATCTGGCGAACACCTGCTCCAAATCCAATCATTAAACCAGCCTGTCTAAATATATCTCACTGGCATGGACCATTTCAATTACTTAAAGTCATGACTATGACTACTGTGTGAAAACTGCCTCCACATAGCCATTGCTGTCTTGTGTTAGGTCTAACAAAACTGATTCTGCACTCTTGAAAGATGAAAAATATCAATATTTTCAAGCGCTGCACAGAAGACACTTAGCAAGCAGCAGTTTTGACCTTTGCTTTGGTACCTGTGTTAATGATAAATGTTAAAAAAAACACGAGAACTCACCACATTTCCTGCCCACCAGCACCTGTCCTGCCACACAGTGTCCAGGCAGCTCTGCCAGTTGGCCCCGACTCTTAGACAGCTCATAGGCAGACCCAGCAAAGTGAAGGTGGAACCGTTCGCGATTGATGGACTTCCTCAGGGTCCTGATGGTCTTCCTGAGCCTCTTCTCTGAGCGTCGGCGCACACAGCTCAGATCACAGCTCTCTGCTGAGAAATACGCTTGATACCACAACTGTTTCTAGAGCAAATACACACCTACAGCAACAATGAATAAGTGTGTTCCTACCTGGAAGCCAACACGCTTATCTGGCATTCACAAAAAGTTAGGAAAAGAACACGGTACATCTATTTATAGAGAAGCATCAAACAGAAGAACACCCTGTACCCTAGACCCAGACTCCACCACCACCACAGCTAAGTCAAAACAGGAGATACTTTAACAGTTGGTTTGTCTAGTCACAAACAGACAGTGGTGAAACAAAGAGGCAGAAACCAAGAAGCAAAGGTCACAAGCAGTTCGGCAGGATGTGCAGAGAGACCAACCTGTTACCTCCTCTAGATTTACATCCAGCTCAAACTCAGCTGTGATCGAGGAGCCATCCTCCTCGCTGGTTTTCCTGCCATGGCGACTGCGCATTCGCTGTCCAGATGAGGTGCAGCGCAGGCTCACATAGCTGAACTGGACATTTTCGGTAAAGAGGAACTTGCTATCTGTGAAAATGGGAGACAATCAACCCCCCACAATGCCACAGCCAGCAGACGCACACACACAAAACACAAAATTGCAGAATTTTTAAGACATTTACAATACATGGGAACAATTTTATTTGCAAATGCCACTCTGTACACAGTTTGTTCGGACTGTTCCTTTAATGTGTTTTTCGTGATTGTGTTTTGACAAATTTCCTTTGTGTGAAAAAGTTATGTGCTCTTTCATTGACTGTGCAGGATGTTAAAGACCATGCTGAAACCCTGCGGAGAAGCAAAACAATCTTACAATCCGAAAGCCATTTGATTGATGGCTGGGTCAGACAAAAGTGAAAGCCATGCTATGGCTAATTACATCCTCCTCTGTCAAAGCCAGACAAAGTGCTGTGCTGAGACATTCAAGACACTCAAAACCACATCAATTTCACCACAATTTTTTTCACATTTGCCTTTGGTTTTTGACTTACTTTGATTCTGGCTTCAGGTCTGCCTTATCCTCTAAATACGTAGTCTCTTAATGCTGGTAGCTCTTGGTAAACCCAAAAGGTTTTTTAACCAATACCATGAAGAAACTTCAATTTTATTCCTTGTTTATCTGTAATCTGTTTTGTGTTTGGAGGCATAGTTCGGCTTGTTGTGTGGAAAACTCTGTACCTGAGTGTGCTGAGTTAACATTGTCCTTCATTTTCTCCTGAATTCGTTTTAAGTTGCACTTCGTGGTGCCAGATTTAAAAGTGGCAGTGGTCTTAATGCGTGGAAGGCTGGCCGTTTCTGGACCTGCAGGATGGAAGAACAAGAAGTCTTGTCATTTTGATTCGCTTGCATACCACTGAAAGCAAGGGAAGCAGAATTGTTCCAGAGTTACAGTTTTGTGCGACAGAGCAGAAAGATAGATGTACATCTGTGCTGTTTTGTACTTGCCTAAGCATGGTAAGCCACTGTTGTTCTTTTGTGTATCAGCCATGCAGGGCAGAGGCGTTCCACAGGTCACGGTGTACGAATCCTCTGTCCCTGAAAACACACAAGAGGCCATGACATGCAGGCCAAAACAGACCAAAGTTAGGTCCACAAAGGCCAAGGAAGGAGAGCCAACAGGAAACGTGTAGGAACATGAAGAGTTGCTCTGCAGAGTGATGATGACAACTGTTCCCACAACTGGATCTGATATTACTTGACTTGCTGACCAGTTGCATTTACATCAGCTAGGGTTAGCTATCACCTTTAAAAAACATGATGTACTGTACCATGTGCGAATAAAGACAACTAAAAATGTTGTGGAGTGGAGTGTTCTTATTATTCAATATATTCACAGGTGTCTCCTTGTTTGCTTCGTCAGAGCTCTACTAAGGTCCATCCATAACTTGCAAATGATTCAAACTAATGCATGAATCAGTAGGAAATGAGTACCACATTTTGCAGTTGCGTCACAGTGACAGCATTCCAGGAGCCACAGTCCACACTCTATAGCTACAGAGAAAATTTAAGAACTCAAACGTCACCTTTTGTTTTGCCTCTGCTTAGTATCTTAGCCTCTGATCAGTATGGTCTCTTGAACTTGTTTCTAAAACAAAGTTAATCTAAATATAGATATTTGATTTTTTATTTTTATTTTTTTGAATTTTTTATTTTAATCTCCATGTTTCTACTTGAAACAATTCATTTCACAAATGCAAAACGGTGCAGCTAGTCGGAGCAGAAACTGAGACATGGTGATGGTTTTCTGTGTCTGATGAATAAACAAACCTTGAAACGTGATTATGGTGAACTATTTCTTGTGCAGTGCACATATCCATCACATTAACAGTTACCTTTTACAATTAGAACAAATTCTGGCTCAACCAACTCACCACTGCTGATATGAACTTGGGACTGACATGTCAGGAAGCAGCGGTCCCCCCCCTCTTGCTTGCTACAGTTCAAGGTAGGTTTAGAGGGAGGCTTTGCAGGTGGTAAACTGTCATCCTCTAGGTAGAAACCACAACAAAACTTCAAGGTAAAAAGAACACTTTTGAATGTCACAGTGAGGAACAGGCATGTCCTCAAAGCAACAACCACATAATAGTGTGTTGGATGTTTTACTCAAGCACAAGAAAACCAAGTGAGAGAAAAAAAGAAGAGAACAGAATTCAAAGTATCTCCTGTTTTTGCCCCCCTTAGTTTTAGTCCAAAACTTCTGTCATAAAAAAGTTTTCAAAGAGACTAAACAACAGCATTCAAAATATGTGGCTCTCATATATGTGGAGGCACTGGCTTACCAATGCAATCCTTTTTGTTCCAGTGTAGCTTATAACCAGGATGACAAAAGCATTCATATCCACCAATAGTGTTCTCACAACCCTGTTCACAGCCACCATTGTTCACACTGCATTCATTTTTATCTGGAAAAAAAAGAGATCATTTTTCTAATTACAGAGTCCATTTGTTTAACACTTCAGTGAGGGTGTTGCTTTTCATCCAAACACATCTCTAAATTGAGCACTTGTGTGTTACGCTCAAGTAGTTATGTGTATCTCCCGCCACCCAACTCGGTCTCACCTCCGCAGTGGGCCAGTCCATACATGGTGTAGCCTTTGTTGCACAGGCACTGAAAACCACCGGGGGAGTTCACACATGTGTGATCACATGTCCGCTCAAAAAAACACTCATCTATATCTGTAATCAGAATCACACAGATGACATAATTGCAGGGCAGCGAGTTGTAATCTTCATCAAGAGGGATTTCCCAGCCACAGACACACATTTGATGCTCAATTTTCTCACTTAGTGAAATGTGAAGGTGCAGCATGCTACATCACAGTAAAATATGGTTAGGTTATAAGTAAGTAATTACAGGTTAAAAAATGACTGTAGCTGCATCAGGTCAGCATTATTAAATGAAAAAACCATACGATAGTCATAAACAAAAGAGTAAGCCCAATACCTGAAATCAAAGTTTTTTTCATAGATAATTTAACTAAAGAAAAAGCTTAACAGAGAATTTAACAGAGACACTAACATTATTTTCTCATATTTTAAAGGTTTGATTTTTCTTGCACTTCTTTTTATTTTGATCTAAAATATTTTAATGATGTATGATAGTATATTTGTATTTTCAATAAATCATAGTGGGTGGTGTACATGAAGTAGGAGTAATGGCTGTTAGAATCCGTATTTTGTTCTTCAAAAACTACTTTTGGTAGCTACATTTTGTCCCGATCTACCATCTGTCCCAATTTTGAGGAAAACCAATGTGATTGTACCTTGACAGGAACGTTCATCGGTCAGCAGCTTGAAGCCTTTTCTGCAGTTGCAATCAAAGCTGCCGATGGTATTCCTGCAGAAGTGATCGCAACCGCCGTTGTGAAGCTCACACTCATCAATATCTACAGGAAACAGGTGATATCATGACAATACTTCCTACACAAATGCACCAAGCTGAATGGCAGCACCACAACTCATGCTCCCCTCTTTGAGGGTTTGTGTAGAACGGCAGTCTGACCTTTGCATGTTTTTCCATCTGGCTGAAGGGTGAAGCCAACAGGGCAGCTACACCGCACGCCTGTAGATGTGTCTTTACAGGTGCAGTCGCACCCGCCATTGTTCACCGCACAGGTCTCTGAAACCACAACCCACAGAATGATGTATGAAAATTACCTTCCTGTTGGTGAAAAATGTAACGTTGTTCCTCAACGTCAGACCCTAAATCATTAGTAAACTGAGGCAGGCCAATGTAACTGTACAAATACACTGTTGCCTCCAAAGACAGAGGCAACATTAAGCCTGGTTTGTATGATGAAGTACTGCATTTTTGGATATATACCCATACACAGGTTAGCTACAACACATGCATTATCTCTAACACAGCACAAGGCTCTCAGGGCTCGTGAACATACCGTTTAGTTGGTAAAGTGCCAAAAATACATTGTTCTACATGTATTGAGGGACCCAGAATCACACAACTGATAAATACTAACTACAGAAGAAAGATTCTGCGCCTCCCATATGGAAGGAAAATGTGAAATGTATCACACTGTCACAAATGCATATTTTTCAGACTGGACACTGGGGGTGGGAAAGCGAGTGCATAGTCATTTCACAGTTTGTTTAAAAGACTAAGGAATGCATCAGTTTACTAGACCTTGCTCCTCTGCCCTGTTAAATACTTGTAGTGGTTCCTGGCAGCTCAAGCCTCTGTCACATAAAGTGTAACAGTGCACAGTGACTATTACCCATTAACAGCCTTCGTTTAACTCGTTTGTCCACCTCAGTGACGGATGTGGCGTTGTGGCTTGAGGACTCGGTGGTGACGTCATCCCGTTCTGTGACACGCAAAACCAACTATTAACAGTGTAACTGGCACACAAGTTAGTTACATTTGCTAAATAACACAGTCACTGTGACTGTGAAGCTGTAGGTTTCTGTGTTAGTCACCTAAGCGGATGAATGTTTACATTTGGGATATTGAGCCTGTAGTGGCTTGGTGTGCATCAGATAACACAGGGGATCAGTACAGTGAATCTGGTGACAACATCACAGCGATACTCCTGGACCTCACACACACTGAGGCTGGAGAGATACAGAGAGATACTACGCAATATCTGTCAGTTGATCTTTATTCTTTATAACCACTGTGTGGAAAAATCCACACTGTCTTACAAGAGAACTCACAGAGAGATGTTTCCAATTACATTCATTCATCAAGATAGCCTCTGCTTTAAGTATAGTGTAAGCTGTTCCTGGAATGTGAGCTAAGTTTTAGTTTTGTTATAGAAATGATAATTCAGAAACAGAAACCCAAGATATTGATCATACCTTTGTGATTACCTGTTCTTTTTATACAGTTTACATATAAAAAAATGACGGATGGCTCACAATGTTCCTACTGTACCAAAAACACGAGACACACTGAAAAACTAGGTTAAAAAAAAGTTTTACCATTCAGTTTTCCTTTTGTGGCTTTAAGGTTGTTAATATCATCTTACATTAAGACTTTAAAATAATCATCACGTTGTTTCAGTTCACTGACACTATAAAAACTTCTAAAATTAGGTTTAAACCCAGGTATCCACTTAACAAAATATCTTCACTCAAGCTCCACTTACCAACTTTCTCCAGAGCTTTCAACCACATGTCACAGTGTTGCTCAGGACTCCATCCACTGAGGAAGACTGTGAGATGTGAAAAGAAGTTGGTAAGTAGACCTTAAGTTAAGAAACCACTGTTTTTAATATCAATAATAAGCTTTAATGGTCATCCAAGCTTTTTACGGCTGGACTATTAATATCACATTGAGATGTCCTTGTTGTCTTGTTCATATTTTCATATATACTGCCTCACTCATTTTATTCTATCGCATTCTGAGATATTTGGAATTTTTGTAAATGATTTTTTTTTTTTTCATTTGCAATAATGTGTGTTTGAAAAATGTGACCACCACTGAAAGGTCAGAGGGATTAAAAGATAATATATAGCTATAGCCATTAGAGGATTATGATATGCCTTTTATCAGGGGCTTAAAATGGATATGAGAATGTTGACAAAAACATTTAAAGATGTATTAGTGCACAGTATTTAGCCATTTCACTGCGGCATTATATTTAACATGGTTCCCTGTGTCAAGCAACAACTGAGCCTACAAACTGTTCTTACCTACACAGGACTTTTTGTCAGGTTGCAGGGTGTACCTGGCGTGACACCTGCATATGGGACCGTTGTCTGTGTCTTCGCAGGTGTGCTGGCAACCTCCGTTGCCATGGTTACAAGTTACTGCAGGGTTAACAACATGCAACCGTGAGTAAAATTATCCGTGGAACACATAAGGCCAGTTGTATCAGCCTAGGTGGATGTGTGGTGGGACATTAGTTTTATGTCAGCTGTGAGCACGTACAGATGCAGCCTCTCTGATTTCTGGCCAGCTCGAATCCTGGACGACATTCACAGGCCACACCCCCTTTGGGTGTCTCTTTGCAGATGTGGGCGCAGCCGTGCTCCTTATTCATACAGTTGAGGCCCTCTGGGAAGAGAGGGAGGGAGAAGATACACAATGAAACTCTCCTACAGTGACTGACCAGCTGCGCACAAAGGCACACACACACCGAGAGATTAGTGTGGCATCCTCAAAGACACTGATTGTTCTCACACCTTAGACATTTAACAGCATAAACCACAGTGTTATTTTTAGCACTTGTAAAAAGGAAAATTCTTTAAGCTGAGCAAAAGTTGCACAAAAGTGAAACCAAAGCCCTGCGAACATCTGCAATTTACTCAGTAATGGCTCAAGAAAAAGAAAATGAGCTAAAGCACCATTTGTACAGGTCACAGCTGAGGGGATAGGTCCACAGGATTTAAAAGGTTGGTCAAGACCTGATGGAGTGGAAAGACAAAACAAAGGCACTTCAGACTGATCTGGGACACAGACCACATGGAAGAGAAGTGTTGCAGTTATTAACTTATTTTGTTCTCTGGGACACTGAGATGCTTTTTCCCACAGCATGTTTCTGCTGCAGATAAAAGCCCAGTGACAGGAGCCAGCTTGAGCCTGTCACCCCTCACTGTGCCATCATTCTTAGATTTGCAAGAGGGTGTTGGAGAACATCATGATCTAATGATATTATTTTTACAGCCACTCCTTTAGTTTTGGACATTTTAAAAACATGTTCAAATCTGTGGCAGTGCCACAGAATATCTTTTGAGATTGTGATATGTACTTCAGGTGCAGTACAGGTACATCTGTGTTTTCACATGCAGGCATGGCTGCTGTTTACAGACACAATTCAATAGTGCACACTCACCTATGGAACGGTGGATGCATGTGTGCTGGTTGTCGCTCAGGAAGAAGCCCTCTTTGCAGCGGCACTCATAGCTGCCCATGGTGTTGACACAAGTGTGCTGGCATCCACCATTATTGAACTTGCATTCGTCCACATCTACGTGACAGTTGATTGACTGCATTAGCTAAAAGTGTTTACAAAACACTGGAAAAGTATTTGTTATTTCCACTAGAGATTTGATAAATGAGCGTATATAAGTGAAATTAATTAGTGTTTACAAACATTACGAATCTAAATAAGGAGTTTTCTATCAGAACGTATACATAAATATTTGTGACTATTTTAAACCACCAAAGGAAGTGAACCAAAACTATCTGTGTTGGATTACGTTTGAAAACTTTACCAAAAAAGGCCCCAGCGAAGGAAATCTGAACGCAGCCCACACAAACATGAAACTTTCATCATCAGAGCTGATGATTCAAGCTGTCTGCCATAAGTCACTATGGTGTATTTACTTGGTGGTTTTAAGCTGATCTTACCAAGACAGTTATGTCCATCGTGTGCCAAATTGAATCCATCGAAACACGTGCAGCGATAATTTCCTGGGATATTGTTACACTCGTGTACGCAACCACCGTTGTAGTCCAACTCACATTCATCGATGTCTGAAGAGTTACACAAATTTTTAATTAAGGAACTAATAAAAAAAGTTAATGGATGATGCATTCCCCTGTAAGAATTCAGAAATTATGTCGCAAGTTTAAAGAACATGCCAATGTGATAATAACAAAGATGTAGTGAGTATTACTCAGGTGTAATGCCATACTGCATTCGATTAAGTGACTAAACATCCAGACTGTCTGATTAGAATTGGAAAAGTTAAGGATTTTGAATCAAATAGCTCAACAAAGAGGAGAAACGCATTACCTCCACAGTGGTGTCCATCTCCTTTAAAACCGGCTTTACATGTGCACTTGTATGAGCCTTGGGTAGTCTGACAAATAGCATCTATGTGACAGCCATCACTTCCCTCTGAGCATGGATCTGCTGAAATCCATGTGGTCATTATTAACAACGAACATTCAAATGTCAAAAAAGTGTTTGACGTTTAACCATTTAGCTTTACAGTGTTGTGAGAGAATCCGCGGAAACAAACATCCCTACCAATAATAATAGCTAAAACTCGACAATTTTGGGAAAACTAATGAGATATGTAACCTGAAAGTGAATGAGTAAAACATAAATTGTTTTACAAACTTTTAAAGTATGTGAAGCATATTCACACAGCAGCTTTTTATAAACCCGCGCGTGTAGAAAGTAAAAGAAAATGTAAAAGTGACTGCTGGTGAAACAACAGGAGCGCACTCCTCAAAGCGTGCGTAAAGTCTCACACTCCGCGACAGAAAACACAACACACGCACACAGACTCACTACAGTCCCACCTCGAATCTCTGGAAGCGCTGCGCTTCGGCGACTATTTAACAAGAGCAAAAACAAACAAAAGTCCCTTGCAGCCCGAATAGCTCCCATGGTGATATGATCCAAGTTTAGAGGTCTTCTCAAAAGGACGAGTACGCACTGAAGTGGGGACCAAGCGTCCGCCTCATTTTCATTCTAGCCTGTCAATCTGTTTCACAAGAGGCTTTTGAAAAGAGAAAGGAGTGAGTAAGTGTTTGTGTGTGTGTGTGTGAGAGAGAGAGAGAGAAAGAGAGCGCGAATTAGAGTGTGCGTGCGCGTACGCGTGAGAGAAAAAACGCTTTTGAAGCAGACTTGTGTCAAGTCAGCGTGGACAACCGGAAGTGTCGTGTTTTGTGTAAATCGTTTCAACCACAATGCGATGGGAGAAGCTTTTATTTTGAGGCATAGGACTGGAAATAATTTTGTAAAACTGGCGTAAACGTGTTTCTTAGACGTCTCAGCTCTATAAACGTGCCATTGAAGTGTCTCTTTTGAAGTCGGCGCTATCATATGTCTAGGGAAATGTCAGAACTCACCAGATAACTTCACTGAAGAACTCTGGTCATGAAAGAGTTCCGTTAGTCAAACAAGGTTGCTAGGCAACACACATAATCAGCTTTAAAAGGCCGCGTTCTTGTCATTTAATTTACACCCCAAAAAAGAGAAGCCGAGTGTTAAAATTCGTTCCCTCCAGTGTTGGACTCGTATTTACCGAGTCTGACAAATTGGCAAATTCTGACTATATCTCCCTCTTGATGAGAAACAACAACGGACATGTCTGCAAATGTACCACAGTTTGCAGTTATAGGTTATATTGTTTGCTCGTATATAATTTGACATAACAATTAACCTTTACACATATAACGTTACGCTATGCAATGATTCTAGTGTAACTACAAGGTTAGTATTCGAGCTAAAAGGCGAACTGTCTTATAATACGCAAACACTCACCAAGCGGAATAAATTTGTATCTTGTCTCCGATTCTGTCGATGTTACTTGAATACACCATGAAAATAGAGGGGGCTGTCATTTATGATTACAATCTATTAGCCGTACACACAAATAAGGACGATGATCAAATCATATTGGCCTAAACGCTAGCCACAGGTGGAGAGCGCCACCTTAGTCTCTTTGGGTTCAAATTCATTCTAACTTTCCATCCTCAAACCTACAACTAGAGGGCAAAAGCATCTCCACATAGGATTGACCATATTTGACACTGTAGAGCCGGTGTTATCCAGCCTTCATCAGCTCAGTTTTATATTATTACGTTCTCACACATATTAATAATTGTAACCATTGACCAGGTTTTGTTGCATACAGCTTTATAGCTGATTTCCAAGTTTAAATCGAAACCTAGTAACGCAGAGGGTCATATTTTTTCATAACTTTTTGTTTCAATTGGTAAAATTAGAATTACAATAAAATGTTTAACCTCACCAAAATACTGTCTACATATCTAATAATGTCTGTGTGCAAAATATATATTAACCCGCAAGCAGAGAAAATGTAAAGAAAATGTTCAATGTAAATCCATCTATGGCATAATCTTACTGATTAACAATGGTCTTCTTTGTAGCTCCTGTCCACCACCTATCGGTAAAAATAAGTATGACAAGAATCTTTTTTTCTTTCGTTTTAATTACATACAGTTCTACTTTGTGGTACAGTATACAAAAAAAGCAGCTAAACAAAAAACCTAAATTGCATGTTCAAAGTAAGTGCACAAATTAAAAACAGACTTTCTGAAAGGCTCTACACCAGTTACCTCATAATTTCAGTAAAAAAAAACAAAAAAAAAAAAAACGTTTGTAATAAATAAATATAAATTACATGAGAATAATGAAAAGGTCAGGCAATTCATTAAGGCACATCTCACATCACAAAATGTACCTCCCAAAAACAATATGGCATCTCCCTAAGAATAAAACAAGCTTATTTTCCAGCTTAAAAGGAAGGAACATTTTTCCTTTTATTAATAAAACGTGTTTCAGCATTTATCTACCCGCCTCAGAAACGTTAATATATTAAGCAAATTTACAGAGCATTGCCTGTCAGTTCATGAAGTTTGAGACTGGTTACCATTATGTAAAAAAAAACAAAAAACAAAAAACTTGTCACTGCAGTATTAGATACAGTATATGCCACAGCTAAACTGTGCTATCTGAGCATTGATTTAAAATAAACATTAGAACAATTCAGAAGCTGTAAAATTATTGCTGAAATAACTAATGCTTTCAACAAGCCAAATTTGGTTGAATAAGGATCCACCACTTTACACTGTAGCAAAGGTGACAGACAACCCGAGAGCACTTCTCACATTCAAAATGTCTGCATAGTTTGACACAGCAATAACTCACTGACACATTTTCTCAAAACTTAATGTTTGTGGCAAAATGTAAAGTAACCATAACAAAAGCTCATGTTTCCAGTTTCAGACCAACACAGGCCATTAAACAAACGTGGTAATTAAGCATCTACCTTTCCCTGCCGTTTACACAAATTTTTGGACAAATCATAGACTACAGCTTTGAATGCCTTAAAAGAAAAAAAGAAAAAGAAAAAATCTGAGAAAATGAGATGTAATAAAAGTCATATCAACTGAAATAAGATAAACGTACATATTTTCAGCACCCTTTAAACAAATGTTTAACAGAATCAGTGGTTTACCATTCCTGTAATTTAGAAACACCACAAGCCAAAACAGTATTTACAAAATCCAATTTAAAAACATTAAGATATACAACATGCACTATTATGAAGACTGTATGAAGAAAATAAATGCACTGCTTTTGTTGATGCAAAAGATAGAGGAATGTACTGCATGCATGGTCTAAGTATGCCAATCAGTAAATGTGCACAATCTGCTTAATGAATTGAAATGGAGTGTTTCAAACTCATGGCATGCTTACACCGTGAAAATCTGTTCATTCAGTTTTATCTAGACGCACACACACACACACACACACACATTAAAAACTCGTTAAATTAACAGTGAACAGTTGTACTAATGATCCCTGTTGTCACTATAAATCCTACAGGACAAACATTCGAGCAACTTGTTGAAGAGCCACTCCAACGCAGGCAAAAATAAAATAATAAAATTAAAAAAAGCTGGTTTTACAAATAGCTGGTGTCTTTCATATGGACACTTACAATATGAGAAATAATAATAAAGAAAAACAAAACAAACAAAAAAAGTCTTGATATGTATGAAAAAGTGACAATATTTACAAAAATCTGATCACTTAATACAAAAGAACCAAAATCAATTTGGAATAAGAAATGGAGCCTTAAAAAAATAAAATTAACAGAAGACTCCTCATCCTATAAATAATACTAATGTCAACAATTTTTTTTTTGCTTTTTTGCTTTTTATAAAAAAAGAAAAATCAACTCTATACAAAAGTTAAAAAAAGACCAATATAAAGAGGAATATTACATAGAAGAAACCCCCATCAAACTGATCTATAGGGGGGCGGAAATAGGAGGTCTGCCACTGGAGACAAATCCAGGTGGATACCATGGATAACCCTACAGGGGGATTCAACAGAAGCAATCACCAGCTTTCTTTCACGTCTTCTGGGAGCTGTGGAGGAAGTGACTCTGGAAGATGTGTGGCCACCTGTGTGGATCCCAGTGTCTTCTGTTTCTTGGAACTGCAGCAAGGCTTGAAAAGTCGTGGATCAATAATTACCTCTCCAAACCGCCCCTTGTAGACAATCCCACAGCACACTTTCTGCCTAAAAACAAATAAACATTCATTTCTTGTTATGAACAGAAAGCAAAAAACACAGTTTTACACATTTGTCCTTTCGCTGTAACCATACAGTGGTTTAATGAGAGCAGCAACTTGCCTCTTCCAGTAGGAACGATCCAAGAAAGAGAAGATCGAAGGAGTTGAGCGTCTCTGTTTGGACTCAATGTCAGAGCCGTCATCTGACTGGTTGCTGTAGCTGGGAGACTGGGCAGGGGACACACTGGAGGTTGTGCTGTGGGCATCTGAGTCTGCTTGGGAAATAAAGATTTAGCAAACACTGATTAAGCAAACAAATTACTGTGACTGCAAATGTTTTGCTTTAAAAAACACAAAGTACTATACAAGGTCTAGATTCAGCCAATATTTGTTTTTAAACCAATAGTCTAAAATGGACATAAATTTAATAAAATCTAGAAACACCTCCAAATTCAGCTGCAATGATTAATGGTTTGAAAGCACGTTAACCTGCAACTAAAAAAAAATGTATACAATTGACACAATAATAAAATAAAAATCATCATCATTTGACAAATATCTGAATATCCTCTGTCTTACAATAAACATTTTTTATGTGTAGGAATGTTAAACAAGAAAATTTTGATGGACACGTGTACCTGGTTCCCAATGTATCACAAAGAAAAATACAATTAAAAATCCAGAATTTATTCATTAGTATTTTTGGCTAATTCATTTCCTATGTTTGAGCCCTCATGTAAATATGACAAATAAAGCCCTCATGTGAACTACAACAGCAGTGTTATGATTAATCCCATGAACCCCATGAGCCACAAGATGCTGCTAAACAGTCATTTTAAGGAAGCCGTTATGTGCGGGAAGAAAACCACATGTATAATATACTAATATTCATTGTCTCACTGATTTCAAACACATTTATGACACAAATCTACCTACACATCAGAGTTACCAGTTTTACTTACTTTGTCTCTTTAGCTTGTGAAGCTTCCTTAGCTTGCTTTTCTTCTTCCCATCGCCGTTTTTGATCTTCTTGGGTTTTGTCACCTTGAACCCCGGACCGGCTCTGGCATCCACCACCTTAGTCAGGTCAGACAAAACATCAAGTCAATTTAATGTTTTAACATGACAATTACACAAGTATGATTCTCACTGCCGGGGGGTAGACTTCACTTACATGGTTCCAGTTCTTTTTGGAGCCATTTGGAAGCTTCTTCCATCTCTTCACCAGTAACACACACGCATTGCAAATGTCTCCAACACGATCTTCTGACAGTCTAAGTCAAAAAATAATATTAATAAAATGAAAAACAAATCAACACACGAATTAAAACACTGTGGACAGCCACTGCTAAAGTTGGACACTTTAATTCTTCAAAAATTCTTCTTTAATTGAAACAAGCAGAATTACACACTTTAACGCCATATAAAAAGCACAATAACCAGGTTAACAGCTTTTACCCAAAGCAGAGCCTAAAGGTCTCTTCATATCGACTGCTGTCTGTGAAGCGTGAGCTGGAGGACTTGGTCTTGCAGATGCAACAGCCGTCGTTACTCCTGTAGATCTTTGACTTGTGAAAGCCGAACATAGTCTGCTTGTTTGTCGGCGGTATGGCAAAAAAAACCTGAAAACGTAAAGACAAAGATCGGTAGCTGTCCCAATCTGAGCAATAAGCACCGTGGATGTCTGCAGACACTTGTGCTTTTTACTACTGAGGAGGGGGCGGTCCCTGAACGTACACACGTAGATATAAGCAAACCGAGCCTCACCAACAAACTTATTATATATCCTGTATGAAATGTACTCTTATGTAGCAGTTCGTTGCATTTGTATAGCACGAGCAACTTAAAACGCAATAAAAAAAAAATAATAAAATTAAAAAAACTTTGACTTAGGCAACAACATCGTGGAATTTTAAAGCCAAGTCGCGGGAACACCAAATCACCAGATAAAGATGTCCCAACACTAACGCCTGAATTTGTTGGTTTAAAAAAAAAAAAAACGCAATAAAGACCAGCTGAGTTGCATTTGGTTGAGGCTCCCAAACTTTTACACACTTTACGGCGGTAACATGAGGTCAGTCACAAGAAACGTTACACCCACCGCACGCCGTTTTACTATCGCTAGCTGACCGTAATGTTACTTTTCTGAGCGACTGTCAGTACGTTGGAAAGTGAGCCATTTTGGGAGCACAAACACAATAAAAGATTCTCGATGGCAGACACTCTTTAGCGGTGGATCTTTTTGCGGAGAAAACTCGAAACAAAAAGGGGGCAGCAGCACTTTTTGAAGTGAAGAAACAAAAAGCTACGGGGCTATTCGTTAAATTATCTGTACCGCATGTGTCCAAATACACAAATATCAACTTTTGTACAATGAATGTGTGTCGACAATATTTAATAAAACGCAAAAAGCTGCCATGAAGCCATCCTTCCCCTTAAATTCTAACTTTTGCCCGCCAGAGCGCCAAATACGGTTTATTGTTGTTAGCTGTTAGCATGCTAGCTACTGCTACCACCACGCCACGCTCTCGTTTACTTCCACGTTATCCCATTGTCGACCCTTTGTACATTTAGCTCGCAACAACTACAAACGTCAGGTTACAATCACTGCCCATTACGACCCATCGCTACACACATAACACATAGGCAAAACCTTACAAATGTAATTTATCTAGAAGAGAAATAAGAGTGCACTTACTGAACAAAAACTTTGAATCTTCACCGTGTTCTTTTTACTCACTGCGCATGCTCTTACTACTCCTGCATACAGCTGGGTATTAGCATCTCATTAACATAAAAAGCCGTAATGAAAGGGCCGAGCTCCTAATGACCATATAAGGAGAGCAGCCGTTGGGTTTGAACACGGATTCAACCAATCAACTCTGTCCTCACGTACTCGTCAGACGACATGAACGATGGGAGTCGTAGTTTGCGAGCAGGAAAAAACTGTGCCGTGACAGCAGTTAACGTCCTCCTTTAGAAACTCAGTCTCCCGAAATCCAACTGGCCAGAGGCTTTAAAGAAAAACAGGTTTCTTTTATGGCGCGAACGCGTTTGTTTACATTTTCTCAGCTGAGAAAGCACATTCAGAAGGGAATATAAATCTGCTAATACACAGCTGGGATAACAGTAGAGTAGTATAGTTCATTGTAGTCTTAAAATAATAAATTGAAACATAATTAACTCACTATATATACCGCTTTGTGCAACTATTATTTTGAGGTGTATAAAATGTTTTTTGTTCCTCATATTTTGCAATGTTTTGCTTTTTATTAAAAGGTTGAAGTTATGATTACTCATTAATCTCAGAACTATCATCATCATCATCATTATTATTATACCACTTTTAAGAAAAGGTTTTTAAGAAATTCTTTTGCCAAAACTCGCACATTCAAGATACTAGTTTTGTCTGGGCCCATAGAGTTCGTCAGTGAAAATGAATAAAATCAGTGTTTATTTCCACTACTTCTATTGAAGTAGTTGAAAGCTGAGAAATCACATTAAGCAAACTAAATTCTATTCATGAACAGCAGGTCACCGCTGACACAAATAAATCCACTTTTAACACATTACAGATGCTTTATTTTTCATATATTTTTACACTGTACACTGTTGCTCACTTAGTAAACACTACATTACATGGCTATGTCAAATGTACAACAGTATTGGAAAACAAAAATATATATCTCCCAAGATGCTCACGTGTGGGTTGTACACTGACGAGTACAACAGTCATTCCAGACATTGTTGGCACAGAAAAGAAGTTCTCTTCACATATCAAATCTTTTGTTCTGCACAGTAAACTTCAATGTATGTAACAAAGAAGGGCCCGGAAATACCTCAAGACACCCTGATATGGAAATTGTAGGGGGCTGAATTTTCTCTGGTGGATATTGCATAGCAGAAACCATGTTAACATAACCACTAGTGGGAAAGCAGTCCACTTTGCTCCTCACACTGGAAGCAGGAGACCATCCTTTATCACGAGGAGTCTATGTCCAGGCAAGAGAGCAGATGTAGTGTAAGGGATGGGATGATGGTTGGAGGTATTTACATGAATGTCATTGTGATCCACTCTTTACAGAAAGCTTGGTCAAAGCATCTCTTGGAGGACTTGTTTCTGGATCACAAACCAAAGACTTGGGGTAATTTCCTTGATCCAACTAAATACAGTGTCCATTACTGGGCACAGGCTTAAGCCAAACAGTCTTATTATCATGCAAAAAGGAACATTTTCTTTGCTGAAGGTATTCCATGTAAAATATTTGCATACTTGTACAATTCTCAGGGAAAGGCTCAATATAACAGCCTTTTTATTTCTATGTAAATGAATCATTTCCAACTCTACAAACTTCCCTGTGATACACATACTTATAAAGCATACTTCTACATCATTTGCTTTAAGCTCTGCAATATGACACTGGAATCTGAGTTGACAACAGAGCAAGCAATTTGACTGATTTATCAAAATAATACTGTTTTCCTCTGAAAATATATTAACAGTTTTGATCCTCACTTTGCCTTAAATATAACCATTGTCAGCAGTTCACAATAACAATGAAAATATTTAGCTTTGAATAAAACATTATAGCACAAGTAGGTCATTGTCAATGTGAAAATCATGGTTCATAATAGAAAACATATTTTAACATCTAATGGCAACATCATTGAGGATAAAAATAACAACATATCTTGAAAGGCTCATTGCACTTAATATATGGCAAATGTAACATTAGCTTTAATATAAGCCAGAAAATGTCCTTTGTTCAAGTCTGTTGCTGCATATAAAAGGTTCAGTTATTATTTTTTACTGGTCCCCAGAGAACTTCGGGGTCAGGTACAACTGGTGGAAATCTGGTTTGGTTTAGATGCCAACACCTTTAATAAGCGAAGCCTCCAGGGTGATGTTGAACTCCTGCAGGGTCTGTAGTACTCTGATCAAAGAGTTTACCAATGAGCGGTCTTTGATAAGTGCAGTGTCCTCGTACATCTGAGCAGTGATTGGACAGTCGGCGAGTAGAGCAATCCAGTGATGCAGTAAATGGTCCCTTAAGAAGAAAATAATACATACACTTGGAGTCAACAGAGCAGCTTAAACTTGAAAAATGTAGTTGCTGCATTTTTTTGAATAGGGAATTGAAAATCCTGACAGGTAAATATTTCATAGACACTTTACACTTTGGTGAAAAATATTAAAACATGTTTGAGTTTTCATGAAGTGTCACAACAAGATCACTACAAGTTTCACTTCATCCACTTTGAACCAACATCATCAACAGTGTTCACTAAATCTAAATGCAACTATCTAGTGGAGTTAGAAGGGTGCTGCCAGCCTACCTTGCACCTAGACAAACAAGCATCTGGAACTTCCCATCCTTGCCAATGTTTCTTGATGTATTGTTGATGGCGCGCATAAAGCGGCAGAAGTGGCGGACTCTGGTTTGACAGTTTTCATCTGGAGTCACCTCCCGCTGCTCTGCACTTTCAAAGTACACTTGTGCCTTTTCTGTTGAAACAAAAGTAATTAAGAGACGAATAGTTACACAGTATTATAAAGGTCTGTCTGAAGCAATACTGATTTCACACAGACACCAGGCTTAGAAAACATTTATCTGACAAAAAAAATCTCAAAATAAGGTCTGATTATTTGAAGCTTTAATGCCAATCTTCTGGCCTTTCTTGGGTGTTGTTACTCTAAAAAAAAAGAGGGATTTTATTTTTATTATCATTATTCAGAAAAAAGTCTAAATGCATACAAACTTCTCAAACCACTCCTACATCTAAATAAGGCTCTCCACTGTTCAGCTGTATATTAAAAATACGTTTTCATAAAATGGTGATTCTTTGAATGATAATGAAAACACTGGCTCATGTTGTCACTCTTCTCAAAGCTACAAAGGAACCACTGTATTTACATTAGTATTAGTATACTGAGATATTTTACTGGATGTTTGGAGCTTTTCAGCAATTAACCATGTTACAAGTGGAGACCATTATAACAAGCTTTCTACAGGGAAAAGTCAAAATAATTCGATTTTAAATAGAATAAGACTTTAAGCACTTATGGATTAATGATATTATCTCTTTACCTAGGAAATCCCAAATGAAGACATTCTTGAAGAGCCGAGGTGACTTGAAACCATGCTGGAAAACTTGTTCTAGAGCCCAGACGAGGCCGTACTCACCACAGAGGAGAAGGGTTAGACTGCCTCTCTGCCAAGAGCAAAAACAAGAAAATGGGGTCGGGTTGTTTAATGTAAACTGAAGGTAAATTTGTTTTCTTGCAAATAACAATTTCAAAGAACATATTTTAATTAAAAGTTGTTAAAAGGTGCAACTATCCCAATAAAAAAAGGAACAAAGAGCTGAGGATGTTCAATAATTAATCACGATGAGATGAAGCTGCAAATGTGGAATGTTAGATTTACCATACGGAAAGAAAGAAATTGTAGCTTTCAGCATAAGCTTAAAAGCTGAAAGAGCTAAAAAATATTAGCCCCCATTGGAAGTTTTACATTTTTTTCTTTTTACAACACTGAATTATGGTCCTTTCAAGACTTTTTCCTAAATGGTCACCAGAAAAAAAGAATCTTTCATGTCAAAGTGAAAACCGATGTCTACAAACGTCAATTACTTAAAAGTATGAAAAGGAAACTGATTACTCTCTAAAATGCAGTAGAATCCTCCATAATGAAATGAAAATGCACCAGTGTAAATTGGCCTAGAGCAAGCCGTCATGATTCGTGTGCAACTAGGGGACTATGGAGGATGGCCACCAAAACTACTGACTTCACTGAAAGAGAAATAAGCTTCATCAACTGTGATGGGGGCGACTGCACATATAGCAACTGTTGCAGTCTCCCCTTCATTGTTCTGTATATACTGCTAAAAGGTGGAGCAAGAGTGAGGGGGGATTTCCCTCTAAATATCCTTTGTACTTCAACCAGACAATGAATGGCTCTTAAAACCTGTAATCAAAAGTTTAGTTATAAAATCTTCAATAGGCATCTCCTCTGAATTGCAATTATCGCTCCACCTGCCTCAAAAAGCAATAATTATCAGTGTTGGTGCTTTATATTTGAGCATGGGACAGAAAAAACAACAAGATCATTGTAGCCCTGAATAATCAACAATAATAATGTCATTTTATGAAAACTAAAAAGAATGTTCGTTCAGTATTCTTCCACACAACCCGCAGTTGCTGAGGGGCTTGGGGACCACCAGAGCAGAAAGCTGTTTTTCTTCATTTGTGATGAATAATAGAAGTACATGTTGGGGCCTGTCTAGACTGCTGTCTCTCACCTCTTTCTCTGGCTTGTGGAAGTGCTTCACAATCCCATTGATGGCCTCTCCCACTCCCTCTTGGATCTGACCTGTGTTTAACTCTGGATGAGGAGAAAAAGACAAAGATGCTATGAGAAAATAAAGGCAGATGCAGGGAGAAAAAAAAAAGGACATCATACAGTTTTATTATTGTCTTGTGTTTTTCCAATCATGCATTTTAGGTATGAAATAGAAGAACTCTAACATTAGTAGGCACAAAGAAGTGGAAACTATGTTGCCTCATTCTCCTATGATATTAAACCTCAAACTTAAGTAAACACAGAAAATATATAGGGGATACGAGTTATTACAGATGACTTATGGTTGTGGAGTTGTTTACTTACTTGGTTTGCTGTTTGGTGAGATGGTAACAAACCTCCTCATCATCCCTGGGGACTGTTGCATCGGGGGTGTGCGGCACATCCTTTCATCGTTCTCTGTGCTGGGGGTCATCAGCTCTCCCACCAGGATCCTCTCCAGACTGCCATCATCCACACCCTTTCCCAACCACCTGCCACATGGAAACCTGTCCAACAAACACAATCAAGTTCATCTTCTGAGAACAACCTAGGAAAAAAATATTAGATTGAATTTTGTCTTAAGATGTTCGTACTTATACGTGTGCCCTGTGATCTCGTTGCGGACCATAACACACTCCACAAGCCACTTAGCGTAAAGCCCTGTGTTATCATGGCCCATCTGCACTGTGGTGAGTTTGCCAAGGTTCTGGCACTGAGAGAAAAGGAACCATAATCATGTCAAACATCCAAAACAAAACTAAATTCAGAAGAGCTCTTACTGTCAGGGCCATTTCAGGTTTTATACTTCAATGGTATTTTTTAGATTTCTTTTATTATTAGAAGAGAAATGCAACAAGAGAATGAAGATAAATTGAGAGATGACGGGACAGGCTGTAAGCAGACCAGCAATTAACCAAACTTCTTTTATTAAGTAAATACAGTGGCCATGTGGGAGTAAGCAGAGTTCATAACTGTTATGTAAATGAGGTACCCTGAGTAGATTTTCCCCAGGTAATGCAATTTCTCTGCCCTGTATATATAATATATATATATTCTCTACCAATTATTTAAATAACATGGTTATGTTGACTTAAATTGTAAAAAAAAAGAAAAAGACAGAGTTAGTGTAAATATCTGTTATCATAGAATTAACACCCACCTCAAAAGTGATCTCCAGAGTATTTCTGGGGACCTGAAGGACTCCGGTTTCTGCCAGCTCACCGGAAACACACACCCAGGGGTTGGCTGTAAACATAGAGCCGCCCAGCTTCTTACTGGGGACAACTACCACATGGTAGGGAATCACTGGGAAACAGAAAGGAGAAAGGAAATGCAAAAACATCAAATGAAAATCAGAAGAAAATGGAAGTTTATTAACAGTGTTGTAATGCAGGCTGGCCTCAGAACGACACTCACTGATGGTTGTAAAGACGTTGGTGAAACAGAAGTAGTCCACAGCATTAAAGGACAACAGGTGATAAAGGAACTGCTCCTTCTCATCATCACAGCGGAGGAAGGCGTAGCGCTTGTAGAGTTTTCTGAAGTGCAGTATAAAAAGTTATTAACAGTCTCACAAACTTAAGTGATTTCAGTTTTTAAGGCTTATTTCTCAATAGTGTCAGTAGTATGGTAGATTTATTTGAGGCAAATGATATGAAATGTATACAGTTTGATAAGTAGAACAAATGACACTATAAAAGGTCACAAAGGCAGACAGAAACCCCTCTGACCCAGTTCACCACTTGCATATCAATTATGAAGAAGGCAGTGAAATATTTATGTAGCTGTGGACTACAGTCATTTCAAAAGAGTTAATGTATTATAAATGTGTTGATCACACATCATCTTAACTTCATATGAGACAAACATACCTCCACAAATACACAAAGAGGGTCAGGAAAAGAAAATATAAAAGGTTGAGAAATTGAAGGCAGAGTTTTAATAGATTGATGTTTTGCTTACTTTGTAAGCTCATGGTCTGACAACAGCTGCTTCAGGTGTCTGGAAAGCAGCTTCTTCTCCATGGAAAGGCGAACCCAAGCACGGGCTTTACCCACATCTGTCTTAATCTCACTAATGTTCTGAATGTGTCTAAAAAAAGAAAAAAAAAAAAACAGATTCATGTACTGATAGGGAAAGTTCACATGAAAGTTTTAACATATGAGCCTACAAGATTTACCAATAACATTGTTGAACCCAATCATGTTCAATAATCAACTTAAACAAGTGTGAATCATCCAGCAAACACACATACACACTCAGAAAATGTTTTTTTCCAGTGAAGTCAGATATAGCCACTGATGCACACTGGCACAGTGTGAACCAGAACCCAAAATGGAGCTCTAAAATTTATTGGTTTGGTTGTTTAAGTAGTGGTCAATAACCACACGATGTGTAATTTATAATAATCTTAAAACAAATTCTCACATTTGAAAAGCTGAAACCAGCGCAGGTTGGGTTTGTCTGCCTGATAAATGACCTAAAAGAAGTCATATTAGCATTACAATTCAATACGCTCAACCTGCATAAGTACAGCAAAATGTAAGATTTTTGTAAAAAAAAAAGAAAAAGAAATATACTTGTCTTTCTTTAGCAAAGGTCAAGTTTGTGTCAGTATTTACCAAGTCACATTAATTTTCTTGACTGTGACTTTCACCAGTCACTTTCACTAGATGACTAGTTGCTCCTGTTGTGGACTTCTCTATTGTGCGAATTGGTCCCATGTCATCGCTCTGACCCACTATCATGCTGTCCAGACACATTCCTTTCCACTCCACCTGTGCCATAAGCACGTCTGCTAAGAGCTCTTCATGTCTCCTCCTCCACCCTCCATCCCCCCTCTTTGATCCCACCCTCCAGACGTGCTCACACCAACAAACACAGTTTCTTCTGCTTGTTATCTTCGTGGCAACAAAAGGAAATGCTAAATACTAAATATTACTCTGACATAAATTATTGAGAGTCATTAACAGAGATTGATGATTACTTCTATGAGAGAGGGTGTTTTCGATTATGGCGTTTCATGTTTACATGAGTATGGAGGAAGGTTTTGCTGTCTGTGCCCTGTGTTGACTCCTCCTCTCTTCTCAGCCAGACTGGTGGGGGGTCTGGTAATTAGGCTGGAAGTAACACGTTGTTACTACACATCCTTCATGCTTGCCCAGATTCTTTACCTCTGGCTTGACATGATAACACATAGCAGTGATATTTGCCACTACACATAAACACACAGACGTGTTAAAGTGTGCAGGTGCACCACAGGAGCTCTCGTGGCCATTTAAAAGGTCATTGCTTTTATGAATATAATGTACTACAGTAAGAAATATTGGGCAAATTGAGGCACCAGGTTGGCCTTTGGTAGAGGTCATGTCTGAGCCTTTTCCTGCATGTAACCATCTCTCGCTCTCTCTTTCCCCTGGATTCCAGTCACAAATCTGAAAGTCTATCTAACAAAGATAAAAAGTGCTTAAAATACTACAAAAATGGGGCAGAGTTCTAGCTTTCATAGCATCTGAATCTTTTTTAAATACACTTATGAAAACACACTGATTTCTTATATTGTCTTTTAATGTGGAAAACAGGCATGCACGAGACACTGTGTGACTGCGAATGCCCCCGGGCACACACACACACACACACACACACAGAATATTTGGTATTTTAATGTATTCTTAGTTCCCCCCCCCCCCCCCTTGTTTTATTGTCTCAATCTTGCCGTTTGTACATAGGATGCCCTCTGTCCTTAGACCCCTGAATTAGGTAAGAAAAAAAGAATATAAAAATTGGGAAATCGTGGAATACACCTTAGGATATTGCAAGATGGACAAACATGCAATAGATATTGTATGTACAGAAAAGAGTCAAAGTAAATTTTAATAGTAATTTTAAATGCTTGTAATTACTGATATTGCGTATATAAATTACGACCCAAATTCCAAAGAAGTTGAGAAGATGTGTAAAATGTAAACAAAAACAAAATGCAATGTTTGCAAATCTCATCAACCCATATTTTATTCACAATAGAACATATAAGACAAACATATAAGCACATTTCAACATCTAAGATGTTGAAATTAAAACATTTTATTATTTCATGGAAAGTTGGAACAGGGCCAATAAAAGGCTGGAAAATTAATTGCTGCTAATCAAAAACAAATGGAGGAGCATTTGACAACTAATTAGGTTAATTGGCAACAGGTCAATAACAGGACTGGCTACAAAACGAGCATTTTAGAGAGGCAGAGCCTCTCAAATGCAAAGATGTGCAGAAGTTCACCAATCTGGGACAAACTGCATCTAAAAACTGTGGAACAACTTCAGAAAAATGCTCCTCAATGTAAAATTGCGAAGATTTGCGAAGACAGTATTTAATATCATCAAAAGATTCAGAGAATTTGGAGGAATCTCTGTTCACAAAGGACAAGACTGAAGGTGGATGTGCTTGATCTTTGGGCCCTCAGGCAGCACCGCACTAATAACAGGCAGGATTCTCTACTTGACATTACTGCATGGGCTCAGGAACACTTCAGAAATTACTGTCTGTCAACACGGTTTGCTGTGCAATCCACAAATGTTAGTTAAAGCTGTATCATGCAAACCAGAAGCTATATGTGAACACGATCCTGATTCTAATGTTTTTTCCCCCCATTGCCAAACCTCTGCAAATACATTTTGTTTAAGTTCTGCACATCTGGCCAGATGAAATATTTGAAGATTAGGCTTGTGAAACTAGTTATCAACACCTTTACCAGTTACTTCTTTTGAGACATTTATTGAACTAAACAATTATCCTAGAAATCATTTGAGGATCCTATTGAGGATCTTTTGAACACACCTTGAATACAGTGGACTCAGTGGTTACTGTTTGAAAGTTGACCAGAGGGGGGCAGTGTTAGTCTAACTTCTTTTCCTATGCTAGTGGCCAGTAGGTGAAACATTAACACATAATGGCACAACTAGATGAAATCAAGATACTTTTCTCTTGATTTCTTTATTGAGATTTTTGTATTAGTTCACATCTAAATGATCCTCACCTCATGTCCTGGATCAGGGACACTTTAAGAGGCGGCATGGCTGATCCACCACCATCAGATTTACGTCTCTCAGTATCATGAATGAAACCTGGTGTGGAGTAAAAGGAGTATAATTACCACCAGTATATCAATTTAGCTTGTTTATCAGATTACATAAGTCCAGCATTTACCTGGAGGTCCCAATCCAGCTGGAGTTGCATTCTTCTTCTCTTTGCTCTCTTGGTAGTGCAGCAAGTGGGACCACAAGGCAGATTTACCCTGAGAGAGAAAATATAGAAGTGTCATTATTTCTGTCCATGAGCTGTGGAGGATCGAGGTGCAAGGATTTCCTGACCTGTTTGACTTGCAGCCCATGGCTCCAGATCCTCTCCAGCAGGTCACAAAGACTTGCAATCAGAGTGTTCTCCTCAACGCCAGTTATGCTGACCTCTCCATGACCCAACTCCACGGCCTCCCGACCCATCTTCTCTACCAGCATACGCTTTGTCTGCACAGAAACCAACTATTGAAGTTTTTGTGGTAAAGCAAACTAAACAATGTTGAATTTAAATTTTTAACGGTTTGGAAAATTCAATCTGAGATTTGTGCTTTGCACTATGATCGTGTGTATGTAGAAATGAGGAAATGTAAGCTGCAAACTGGAAATGGTTTGTTAAATTTATAAAAAAAAAATTTTCATGAAAGCACCGTAAAATTTGTATTTTTTTAAATGATCCAACATATTTGAAAACTGAAAATGAATGTAGCATTAAACATTTCAGACTGAGCAGAATAAAACTAATAAACTAAACCAAAAACCTTGTTCCTGCATTCCTTTAGCAATCCTTCAACAAATTTCCAGTTAGTCTGAGCGATGACAGAAGGCGACAGGTTGGACAGTTTGGGCTGTCTAATGGTCGTACCCAGGTTTCTGGCTTCCTGGATGTATTTCTGGTAAAAGACAAAGAGAATCCAGTCAAAAATCAGGTGAACCAAGAAACACTCAGAAATGAACTCAGCAGATTGGAGAGATCATGCCACTAGAGAAGGTTACTATATCATTTATTACAAGCACTTGTCTAATCAAAGAGCTGGTTTCACTTTAAGTAGAAACAAATGAAACACCTTTGACTAGAAAGTAATGAAGACTGTACCTTTGTCTAAAAAGAATTCTCAAGGCCAGCTCATTTTCTTCACATGAACTCAGATATTTATTATATGTAGGTGTACAAAACCTTTTAATATGTCTTGCAGTAAACACTTAAACATAAACTTGCTTTAACATTTTTCTTGTAAACACATTCATGATTTACCAAAAGCAGCAAGACAAATTTTTATGTAAAGGTCTAAATACTTCTTCCACCTGTGCACATGGCATGTCTGCAAGAGGGCGTTTAAACATAAGGAATTAACAACAACAGTGTTAACGAACCCAAACCCAAAACGTTTTCGGGTTTTGCTAACATTAGTAAATGTAGTGAAATATCTACAATATTAACAGTAATATTACTTTGCACAACTTTATTTAAACCATTTAGGTGTTTCCCCTCTCATAACCACAAACATGACTCAGAAACAATCATGGGTCAAACAAAGCTTAGCTGCTGGTGGTGAAGAAATCTGGGGGAGGTAAAGACCACATGGGTTGACGGTCCCAGTGTGAAGGGTAAAGGCGTCACAAACTACCAACACATACCACGTCCACAGTCACCGACTTTAGACAGGGCTTGAAGGACTGTGAGAGCCAGTAGTAGTCAAGAAATGGCAGGAGCTGCAGCTCCGGAAACAAGCACTCTACATGCTGAGAGTGTGTGAGTGCAGGAGAGACAGAGAAAGACAAAGAAAGACAGTGACCAGAGATGTGAGGAGAGGAGATGAGAGCAGACAAGATGGTTAAAGTGAGGTCAAAATAAAGAAAACAGAGAACATGTCAGGCCAAATGAATAAAAACAACAAAACTCAGGAAGTCAATCTGCTGAATGTAAGTTAAAATGAATGAATAAATAAATAAATAAATAAAATGAAATAAAACAAAACACCGGCGTCTCACCTCTCTCTGGTCATTGTCTAAATAAAGATGTTCAGCATGCTGCTTCTGTCGATCTCTCCGCCTCCACTGAGCAGGAGCACTTCTCTTGGTCCATCTGGAACACCAAGCAACACAACTTTTATCAACTTAACAGAAAACAGAGAAAAGAGACCCTGAACGTTTATTTTACATACATCCAATGAATCATTGGACAATTTGTGACAAAACAATGATGTGAAATATTCACTTGTTGCTGGTGGGTCCTGTGGAGAGAACATCAGACTGCAGTCGGGGGAAGAAGCCCTGCTCATAGCGTCCTTGGCCAATTTTCATGTCCAGCAAGTGGGGGTGCAGGGCTGTGTGGTCGATCTTTGACACCCTCATTTCAATGGCTTTTTCTGCGGAGGAGATGTGTGAATGGGGAACAGAAGTCAGCAGTGGGATTGCTGAATGCATTCGTTTTCATTTTGTTCTTTACCTCGAATCAATATGATAAGAACAACACCATATGTTTGGGTTTCTCTAAAATCTGGACATCTGGTCATGAGTTCCACCTGTTGTGCAAGTGCCAACTCCAGAAACTAATCATTTAAGATTGAGAAGGGTTTCTCTTATAGGGATGGATTCAAATTAATTTCTTGCTTTCTGAAAGACTCTCATAACATCACAAAAAGAAATTGCCATTTATTAATACTGTTATAATGTCAGAAAGAGAATAACCATTGACATAATGTATTCCATACCTTTTATTTTTTCCCCTTAGCATCATCTAAAATTCAAATATTTTCTGTAGCCTGTTGAGGTGAGAAACTAGGAAAACTAAAACTACAAACCATTTGTCATTTAGTTACCAATTGACAACAGAAGAAAGAGAATAAGTTAAAACATAAAGAGTTTCCTCCCAAACACCCACAGAACCAAAAGAAGTGACAGAATAAAGGCCCAGAATAGATGTTCTTTTTCTTTAGAGGAGCCAGTTCAGAGTCTCAGAATGCAGCTTTAGACAGTGATGGCTGACGCCTGATTAACACTCCCACACATGGATTGTGATAACAAAAGCATCCATGAGTTTACAGAAATGCGACACACTTTAAAATAGATGAAGGTATTTATGAAGTCATTTCTCTTCATTTGTTTGTACTCATAAGGAAAAAAAGCCAGGGTGAGATGCACTTGAGTATCTAAAAGTGTAGCATAAAGATAGTAAAAGCATAGCAACATCTGATGTGTATGCAATGCATGAAGGATCTCACTGAGGAATCTAAATGTAAAATCCAATATCTTCAAACTAGTTCTGAATTAAAGTCATCTAGTATGAGTGTACCTAATGCACTGCACACACATTTAGAGAGCTGCCACCCACAGATGTTAGAAGCAAATAGAGCAAATTTATGAAGGGGAGTTTTGTTGTCCTTTCTCCTTTTAACACAAAACTTTGAATTGGCTTTATACAGGGTCATTTCAGAAAGGTCAGTTGATTAGTCATCTTTGGTTAGGAAACTCTGATTAAGCTGAGTGTTAAAACTCAAATAGTTGGCTGTATCTGTGAAGTGAGAATGTAGTAGTAGTAGTAGTGTACAGTTTCAGAAAGCTGAAGCATATCATTATAGCACACTGTTAAATCTGAATACAGGTGATACACTTTGAAAGTGATCCACTTATGTTAAAACTTTGTCAACCCTTTTTTGATTGTACCAGAAAGCTTTCCATAGATTTTCAGAGCTGACATTTACCTGCTTCTTCAATGTTGGTGCATTTCTGGTACATCGAGGTGCGCAGGGTGGGCGTTCGAACGTTCAGCATGCGAATCTTATCAACACGGGAATCAAACACCCTTAGTGTGTGCTCCTTCTCCTCATCATCATGGCAAAGGATCTTACTATCAATGAAGGAGGCAAACATCTGAGTCTCTAAAAAACGTGACAGGAAGGGCAGGTAGGGCTCTGGCTGGTCAGACAAGAAAGAGGCCTGCACACACAAATACACACAAATGTAGGTAAAACTTAAAGTTATGGACACAATAATGCACATTTTTACATTATGCTATTAACCAACTGCCTGTAGTGCCTTACCTTGTCAAAATTCTGCATTTGGTCTCGATTTGTGAACCAGGACTCTTTGTCGTGGCTCGGCTGGATTACAAACACCTCATAATCTGCAAACATCTGTGTGAATCGGTTTGCGAAGACTTCGCGCACCTGGATACTGAGCTGGTGCATCTTTAGCTCCTCCTCATCACACTGAACCCGCACATCCTTATTACTGCTGGCATCCTCCCTCACCTCCAGCTGATGTGCATTCAATAATGCACCAACACACACACACACACACACACACACACACACACACGAAAAATACCAAAAGAAAAGACAAAGTGAATTGCAGAAATAGAAAAGAAAAACAAAACAGTGTATGTTTTTCATGTTATCGGACTGTTATCATAGGCTGCTGAAGCAGCAGGGTTGTGGGAAAGGAAGTCAAGGACATCTGTTTTGATTTATGAACTAAGCAAATTCTTTTTTTAGCATATCAGTGGACATATGCTCAGAGCCAGCGGACCCATTTATGTGTGCCTAACTGAAAAACAAAGTGCCCGTTCAATGACATCACCTAAGAATCTATCACCTAAGAGTCACTGCTGTGTTTCCATGACTCAAAGTCAGCAGCAAGCTTAGATAAGAATAATTACAAGCAACGTATAACCATGTGTCTCTAAAGCTACACACAGACATTTAGTTAATCCCTTAGAGAAAGCTAATGTTGGCTACAAGTGCATAAAGCGTTTAGTCAGCACATACAGAGATGTTCTCTAATTAGCAGCTAATTCATTCATGTTTTAGTCTTTAGAGTCTGTATTTTATCAGACTATTTTCTGTTTGTAGGATGCTTGAGCCAACTGGAAATAAGATGCCAACCACATCTGTTAGTGTCAGTGTCTATAAAGGCTTCCCGTCATCTGGGCTGTGCCATATCGAGCAAAAAGAAACCAGAGCTGGAACTGGGAAGTCTCTGAAAAATGGCACAAATTTTTTTTTTATTAATTATTTTTAAAATATAAAAAATATGATAATTTGCACAGGCTATTTCTACTTTATAGCCTCTTTCACATATAAGCTTCGGACAATGTTCCGAGAATTCAGCTTCGAACATTGTCCGGATTGGCTTTTCACAAAGCATGAGATCACCCCAGTACGCCCTGTCCTCACGTGTGAAAATACAGCGCGCACAGCAGGCACAAAATTACTTGAACTGTGGGAAGCCCACAGGTTTGCTGCACACACGAAGACACATACACGATAAGGACATTGCACTAGGGGGCTCTAAGGAAAAAGTCCGGATAATGTCGGCAGCATCTCATTCAGACATTTGCGTTCACACAGAGCCCCTCCTGGCAAAGTCGGGATAATGTCCGAATTCTAGTGCAATGCTGAAAGGGACTTGAGATGCTACATCATTTCTCACCGTGTCCAGGCTGACACCTGTTCTCTTGACCAAAGCCTGCAGTCTGGCAATAGTCTCGTTCTCTCTCAGAAGATAGGAGTTAAGCGGTGAGGCTAGGTTGCCGTTACGCTTGTCAGAGACCATATCAACAGATCGCAAGCCACGGTACATGGCCTGGCTGTCGGTGGAGTGAATCTTCCCCTCTGGAGACACCCCAAAGGACCTAAGCACCTCTGAGATCTCCTGGACGAACTCTAGTTTGTTGGGAAACTGGGGCAACTCCTCTGGCAGTTCAATGAAATGGTTGTCAATGTCCACAAAACACAAGTTAGCCTGTATGAAGAGAAGGAACAAGGAACAAATTTGAAGTGAAAAAAAAAAGAAAAACAACACACAAGCCTGTTTTATAACCCTTTTGATTTAATTGTTTATTGAGGTAACTAATGAGTGACACACTAGCTAAGAGTAGTAACTTGCCTTACATGCCCATGTGCAGTGAGGGAATGTTGCACTGCGATTAGATACTTTAAAGAAGTTTAAAAATAAAGCCACAAGAGAAATAAAAACAACAACAAAAAAAAAAAACAAAACAAAAAAAAAAAACTTGTGCACATTGACAATAATAAACCTGTTTATTCTCATTGTAAATAAAAACCATAACAAGATATATCAAGCATGTTTAATGTGTCCAAGAAAAGTTTAAGATGAGCAGAAGTGATCACAGTAACCTACCATTTCAAAAGTCAATGCAGACATAATAAAATACACAAATAAGCTAAAAAACGATTTCAAGTCAGTACAGGAAGACTGTTTGATGCATTTGTACCTCCTGTGGCAGCTCTAGCTTGGTGCGGTCATCCTGTCCATTGGAGTGGAGACCCATGAGATACGGCACGGGAGCGTCCAGGAAGTGGAGGAGGCTGGCAGGCAGGATGGGAACATACACATGCTGCCACTGGAAGGGGAACATTAAGGCGGTGATGCTCTCTGCCACCGTCATCAGCCTCTGGTAATCTGTTTTAAACACAAAAGACCACATGAATAAAATATTCCAGCAGTAAAAACTGTGCTGTACAGTGCAGATGTTTTGTTTTTTGTTTGATTATAAACTTAAAACTGTGGTGCTTCATTTTAAGATATTTCTTGTGCTCATAGAAATTTTGTCCACTGCACAATCATCAGCATGCCTGTTCAGTGACCTCATAAGATCATCATTTATGTCATGTAAAGCTCATGATGGACAGTCTCTATAACATCTTAAAATGATTCTTGACTGTTACAGAGCATATTTAAGAAAAACTCCAGATGTTAAACTATTGTGAAAACTAGTTTCACAACTCCATTCCAATATTTATAAGTTCTGGGCTGCACTGCCTTATCTGGTAAATGTTGCTTATTCCTCCAGAATGCTCTGGCCAGTACAAGCATGGGATAATAAGGTTGTGCAACATGTCTGTTACTAGAACAGAGCTGACATCGTTTACACCTCAGCTCTTTTGTTTGGTCTCTGGCTTTAAGATCTATTAACTCTCCCCTTTTTAGCGTGACAAAAATCCTGCTTGTTTAAAACAATACGCCACAAAGATTTACCCAAAACATTTGCAATAGCTTTGATAGCAAGCAATGCAACATCTTACACAGAAATAAAGCACAGACAGAAATCACCCTCTACAGTATCACTGATCAGTTTGGGCCAGAAGTACATTATCAGTTAACGGCATAGGCTTTTTACTGTAGGAAAAAAGTGAACTAACAATACAAAAGGCAACACCCAAAATGATGTCACACGCCCGTTTCAAAGAAACCAAATGAAACCTAGGTGTGGGATAAAAATGCCTGACTTTGGAGTGCCCTGGTACTCAGTAGTTATGTGTGTCACTTAACTCCAACATACCCAGTTCAAGACAGGCTGCAGACCTGTGTTGCCTGTGATACCCCCCCTCTCTCCTACCCTCATGTATCCTGTCTGCTCTCTACTGTGAAATATTAATAATGCTGGTATTTACACATTACATCAAAGTTTAAGACTAGACCATCTCATCTGAGGTTGAACCCTAACCCTAACCCTCAAGGACTTCTGGGGCCTGCATGTGAGCTGTAACACAGCTATAGAAAGCTGGTCCCGTAGCTATTGTAAAGTCTTTTTTCGTGACTCCACACAGCAATACTCCTTCAACTTCAGGGTTTCAAAATTGAGCCAGATGGTACACATGCAAATATGTATTGAGGCCTCCTCATCTGCATTCCTGCTCTAATCTTGTGACACCTACTGTACATTGAGCAGCAGCTCTGCCTCTCCTGTTATGGTGCCAAAACAAATATCATTACTTCATTTGGACATGTGCTGTTCCATGAGAAGAGACTCTCACCCGAGTCTGGGCCTCCCACCTCTCAGCAGGCTTCCTCTTCCAGGATAGAGGACAAGAATACTAACATCACCCATCTGCTCTTAAACGGGCAAATGAAACTAGAAACTACTTTAACTCAAGTCACAGAGTCGAGCACAGCTTTGTATTTACATACATGCTTGACTTAGAAATGTTGCAGTTTGGACTTGAAGTGATGCTTTCACTATTACTATTACATAAAAACATACAGTATTTAGTACAGCCCAGGCTATAAAAAAGTAAAACTGCCACAGATCTGGCTTCTCAAGGTTTTCAATTTGTTATTAATATAGAATGTGTGTATACATGCACGTCATAGCAATGTTGTGCGCTGTGTACTGTAGTGAACATGTAGAATAATGAATAATAAATGATATATAACTGTTGATAATGTATTTTAAACAAACTCGTCAGCACTCAAATCTGCATTCTGTGGTATTTGTCTTATTTTGTATATTATACCACATCACCAAGGCAAATTCTATGCACAGTAAGTGAAAACCAACACAGCAAGAAACCTATTTCTTCTAGATCCTAATTCTTATCATTTGAAATGTAATAGGATAATGTGGAGGAAGTGTGTAATCTAGTAATACCACAGCCAAAAACTGAAAACAAAGACAGAGACTACAGATAATATAACAACCGCAAATATTGGCTTAATTCTAACATGTCATAGTGGTTGACACATGACTGACACAGAATAAAGTTCCTCTTTGTGAAAGACAAAAGAAACCACAGACAAGATTTGAACGTCTTTTCTTTTATGGCTTCATAGAGTTGCAAGGTCTTTTTTGTACTCAGAGTTATGAATTCTAGTGCTATTTTAAGCGTATAACAGACACAGTCTTCTCCTTATTTGCAGAGCATCCCTCTCTTATGTGTGTGTTTGAGTGTGCGGTGTTGTTTGCTAACAATCCCTCATTTCTTCTCTCTGGATAATTTTCAAGGTTTAACTCTAAACAACATCCTTCACACATTCAGCAGTGATGTACCTCAGGGGAGGGGGGGAGGCATGATGTCACTTTCAACCAATAATAATCATCCTGCATCACTGCTATCCTTACAGTCTCCGGGTTGCCTAGCAACACAACGGCTTTCCCCCTTAAGAGCTACTCCCCATCCGGCCTCTGGGTTTTGTAAGCCACTTGCCATCTCTTGCCTTGTAATGGATCCAATCACACCACAGTTTGAATCCTTAAATGATTCAGCACACACACACACAAAAACTGGTGAACAAAATAATGAATAAGCATGTTATCTAAAAATCTGTTCTCTTTAATGAAGAAGTACTAATATATCTGTATTGTGTGTCAAATGTTATTTTTAATAAAGCAGAATCTTTCTATCAAATTAAGTAAAACTGCATGCTGAGATGTGCACACAGGATGAGCCTACATAGCAACTTGCATATAAAAAGCCCTTTATGTGCGAGTCCTGGCAGTAAGAGCTGCCTGCAATGGGTGATAGACCAACATTCACACAAGCTCAAAGTGTTACACTGCACCATTTTAATGGAAACGCTCAACAGGTTATGTGATCTCCGGGATGTGTGTAAACCTTCAGCCATGTTTTTGTCCCTAAACAGCAACCATCCATACATTTTAAAGCATAATATTGCTGATGTCAGTCATGGAGCTGTATTATGTACAATGTCTGTCAATGCGGCAACAAGATTTTCTGTCTAAACTTAAATTGCTGGGCAAAAAGAGGTTAGCCTTCAGATATTTTTGCCACTAAACACTAATTGAGTTATACTGTTTTAGTTAATCCTGGTGAAGTAAGGGGAAAATACAATATATTCAAATTTAAAGATTCTAAGTAAAAAAAAAACAAAACAAAACACACATTTTAACGCTTTTCAAGGATATGCAAGGGTATCCTTATAAAACTGGTGGGGGGCGGCTGTAGCTCAGTTGGTTAAGGCAGTTGTCCACAGGGTCAGTGGTTCAATCCCCTGTCCCAGCTATATGTCAAGTGTCTCTGCTAATATGCTAGCTTGTAAATGCATGCTGACGTTGTGTTGTTAGCTACAGCAGCTGGACACTGTAGCAAGAAAGTAGTTGAGTCTGGAGGTGGTGTATCTCTGGATGTTACCAATAGCTCTGTAGCAATGTTAGCTAAGCCTTTAACCTCTTATTCAGTCACTTTCAAGTCCTCATTTAATCTTTTGTAGTTTTATCGTTATGTGTTTTATATGCTCAAATGGATGTATTACATTTGTTTTTTTAAGTGACAAACTATATATGAAGGATAAGCTTTTTCCCCCATTCACTAGTATCATTGCCTGAGCAAAAGGCATATCTGTAGAGGGAACCTGTAGAGGGAGCATGAAAGAAAAGGCTTTATTTGTTAGTAGACTAGTTAGTAGAATGATTATTGATAATTAAACCTAACAGGACCAAATGACCGCCTAATTCTCATAGGAGAGCTGGCATAGATAATGCAAGATTTTTTATATTTTCACACTTTCAGCTTATTTCAAAACAAACATAGCATTAACGAATTGTGCATAAAAAAAACCTTGTCAGCTACTTACGCTGTGAGTAAAGCAGTATCTGCATCTCAAGCAGAGCACAGGTGAACAGCTGAAGAACATTCTCCACTCCCAGAAGATTAAACATCTCACTGATGGCAAAGTCAAAGAGTGGTAGCTCAGATGTACTTGGCCTCTGGCATATCACAGGCCCGTAGACGCCTGAGAACTTGAGGGAACGTCCAGAGGGTGGCAGCGGTACCTCATAGAGGATATTGTAGATGTAGCTTTCCAATGGGAGGGGCGGGGGCTGGGGTGAAGTCACAGCCTGGTGGAGCTGCTGCAACACCTTCCTGCAGGCCTGAGCAAAGGCCATTGGCGTTATCAAACAGATGCACTTTGAGACGTACAGCGTATCGCGACTGATGTCATAGGAGTTGAAGCGCTGCAGGCGGGAGATGGCTGGTGCAGCATGGAGGACAGGATGAGACTGTGTGTGTGGGTGCCGCTGGTCATCAGGTCCTTGTGGTGAGGTGGGAGTATGCAAGATGTCGTACTGCTCTGCATTGTGCATGTGGTAAAGAGTCTGCATGGCGCTGCAGATCTGCTTACTGGTCACCTCCTCAAAGAAGGTGAGGGCAAAGCCATAGGTCCGAGAGCCATCCTCTCTGGTAATGATAAACGAGTGGAACTGAGGCTCGCGAGAATCAACCTGTGTCCTGAACGACAGACCCTTTGGCATGCAGAGCTGTGAGCAGAAAGTTGAGAAAAGGGGGAATAAAATTCATATCAGAACTTAATTAACTGTTGAAAAATAAAATGACATGAGTACACTATGTTTGCAAAAAGAAATTCAGCTGGGGAAATGTATTTTGGTTCAGGGTTGTTGTTTTTTTACACCTACTAATCTAAATTAAAGGAATAGATAAACATTTCCTTAAAATGTCAATTTTCTGGATTAATTCAGGGTTTCTTTAATAATTCTAAAGGAGCTAACAAAATGATCTAATAGTTGCTGATATTTTTATTTTACACACATATTGCACAACAATGGAGAACTGAGTGCAATAAACACAATCGACAAATGTCTTAAATTGTTTTTTCATTACATTCTTCCTAAACAAAAGAAAATACTATATATAATATTAATATTAATGAACCACTCAAATTACTGTTCCTATAGCATATGATGTTGATTAAAAGAACTGCATAGAATCCATACCATGCCAACTGCATCCTGGTCAAATGGGTTCCATTCGACATTTTCTGGATAATGTGCTAGAACTTTGGATTTAAAGGTTCTCCGCAATGGACTATGCTCAAAATTCTCACCTGAAAATAAAAAACAGAGAAAGCAAAAACAAAAAGAAGATGAAAAGCAAGCACAAAGTTCCAGGTGTAGTCGGAGGAGAAGAATGGTCAGATCAGAAGCAGATTTAAAGTGCCAAGAACAAATCCAGAGGAAGGAGCAAGTCAGCATATTTTTCTTGAGAGGAAGAACGTATTGCATCATGTAAAGCTGTCAAAAGCATCCAGCTCTAAAAAGTAGACAAAGTTAAATATTCAAACAGACAGTATCTTGTTGTTAATTTATCAGAGAAAAACAAATCAGCCAAACTTTGTGGATCTTAATACTTCCTGAGAGCTTTAATGGCAATACAAAGGCACACACAAAATATTGAATCATAAAAAAGATAAATTGAGTTGATTTAAACCTAAAGTTATGCAGAAGTGATGCACACACCAAGGCAGTACTGAAAAGTCATTCAGAGTGTATGGGGGAGAGTAAACATTGACCAAGCAATGTCAGTGCAGGCAGCACTGGATTTGTGTATGTGTGTGAGATAAAGAAACAGAAGCAGTGATTGTCAAACATCAGCTCATTGTTCAGCTGCTTCTGAAGGATGTGAGGTGGAGGGAGGAGTGGAAAACAAAGAAAAGAAAATCCAGGAGCAGAGAATTCAGTGCGCAAAACAGAAAGGGCAATTTCCCGCACTTGTACAGAAAATGGTAACATTACAAACTCAGAATTTGAAGTAACAAAAGCTGCCGAGAAAACAAACAAGGTGTGTCAGGTTAAAGGGTTAAAGCTGAGCTTAAGTTTGAGCTTAAGCAGGGGAGGAGAGTGTGTGGTAAGAGGGTTACCTTCATTTGCCCCCGCCAATATTCCTCTGGCCCCATCTCTGAATTTAGTAGCCTCTATATACTGGCATAAAGCTACACAACAAATAAAACAAAAATAGAATTAAAAGCCTTGTTCTTGATGGGTAGCGCATCACTCCTCAGTTTGTTTGAACACATCCAGAGTGCTATGCTCTGAGAACAAGCTTCATGCAAATAGGTGGGGATGCTAATTCAAGCCAGCTGGTGGGATTGTGATACAAGGATACGGTGTGTCTCGTACTTTCATATTCATCTGGAAGTCATGCAAATCCATCCTGCTCCAGTATGGATTATATTCT